>NW_026067949.1:27150142-27160687 GCF_014885135.2 Alexandromys fortis | reverse complement strand
CATGCTCAGCTCTCCCAGGCAGATGCACGCAATGAAGCTCCTCCAATCCCGGATGGATGTAGGCTAGAATCTTCCCGGTAAGCGCACCTTGGGGTGCTTACACACATCATTAGAAATGGGCTAGTCCAGGTGCGAGAATTAGCCTGTAAGGGTTAGAGTTCATGGGCCAAGCAGTTCTTAAATGAATACAGTTTGTGTGTTGTTATTTCAGGCATGAGCTAGCCAAGCGGCCAGGGTGTTGGGGACGCAGCCCCGCCGCTCCTATTTCAACATAGGACAGCCAAGAGAATAAAGCATGGTGAGTATGACTACCTTAAATTCTGGATTCATTTGTAACTTGATATCTTAGGGAAGATGGCTATATTTATTTCTGGAATAAAAAAAAATAGTCACTATTCAGACATTGCTCCTGCCCTTTAAAAGCAAAGGCATACAAAGTAAAACACCATTTCTTATTAATTAGGGTTGGTATAGAATCTATTAAAAATAAAATAGGTGGCACCCTCTAAGGCAGTGGATCTCAACTGGTGGGTCGTGGCCTCTTTGGGGTAATAAAAGGGCCCTTTTACATGTGTCACCAAGACTATCAGAAAACACAGATATTTCATTACAATTAACAAAAGTAGCAAATTACAGTTATGAAGCAACAATGAAAATAATTTTATGGTTGTGGGTCACCATAAAATGAGATACTGCATTCAAGGGTCACAGTGTTAGGAAGGTTGGGAAGCACCAATCTAAGGGATAAATAAGTTAATGGGACCTTCAATCCATTTGCTATTTTCATTTACAGAAGACAAAAATCATCCAGTTTTAGGGCAGTTACAAACCAGGCTTCTAAGGATCATAATAAACAAGGAACATTTCCATGTGTAATGATTGGTGGTCGGGAACTGTCAAACTTTTAGCACACATCTATAGATGTGAATCTCAGTTTTCGAGCGCTTGATTTCTGTGCATGTCTATTTTACCCTAAGAACTAAACTATATGGTTGAATTGTAGGACGAGATTATTCAGGAAAGATTTCCAGAGAATGGACTTTCAGCTGTCTCATGAAACAGTAAAGGGCATGCATCTTGTGAATGGCAGCTTAGAAGACGTGATGGATACTCTAATGATGGAGAGGAGATGTTTCTAGTGTCAGATGGAAGAAAGAAAGTTTTAGAGACAGACATGGAATATAGCTTTTGGATATTAATGGAACAGAGATGTAAATGAATTAAATCTTTTTTTTTGAATGGGATTACTATTTTGAGAATGTTCTTTAGAGCCTCTTCCTTAAGATAAGGTATTTTTGTTTTTCCTCTAGAGAACTGTAGATACCCAAAATCCTAGACTTAAAATATAATCATTATGCTTTTCTAGGATATTTCATTGATGAGAAAAAAGCAAAGAAATCTAGGAAACACACAGTTGATTTGAATTATTTATACATTATTTATACACATGTGTTCAGAAATAATCATTGCAATTTCCTTATCCATTTCAGTTTTTTTTAAGGCTGTGACTTCCTTGAATACATAAAAAGGGGGCTGCAATGAAAGCAACTAACCAGAGGTCTAAGACAAAGCCTGTATGAAGATAAGGTCCTCTTAGTATTATATTCTCCTATGTAGCATATCAATATGCAGTGGGAGTCACATGTAACAAATATTGCCAAAGTGAAAAGGGGGGATTTTTTTCTGCTAAAGAAGATTAAATTAATCACAATGCTTATTTCAGAACAGAAAGATGGATTTTGGATTTTACTCAGGCATCTTTAGAACACTGCAGGTTCCATAATGATAGTTTTCAGTAGGAGAGTCAGAATGTAACTTACAGTAGAACAAGCAAACGTACAGATTTATGGTCAAGGATTGGGGTTGGGAATCAGTGTATGGAGAATTAGAAAGTGAAAATGAAGTATAAGGGAAAATTCATCGACCTAAGAGAGTTTTTGCTGGAAGAACCCCAGGTGGCCCTGAGGTAATAGAGAAACAGACATGTGATCAGATTGTAGGGGTAACCATGGGTGAGATGGTTCAACATGCCTAGAAATACCATAATTCCAGTACAGAGAAAGGGAGGCCTCTTCTGATGTGAAGTCAGACTTCCTTAGTATAGGGCAAGTGCCAGTTCATCTCCAGCAATATAAGACTCTTTGTCCACGCAAAACATAACATAACAAAACTTTAAAGAATGAAGGGCAGCAAGTAATAAGCCCAGGAGACCTCAACCGTACATGAGAACTGCAGGCCTCTAAGGAGCCCTGAGAGTGGAAGAAAAATGGTCTTCTCCAGGGAAGAACACATCACTTGCTTATACATACAGAAAAGACTGTATTTAGGCATATATATGTACATACATATACATATATACATGCAACAGCAGTTGAAAAGAGACCATGGATTTGAACAACAACAACAACAAAGCAAAAAGAGGTATATAAGAGAGCTTGCAGGGAGGATAGGGATGGGGGAAATGATGTAATTATATCATAATCTCAAAACTAAAATTTAAAAAAGCAGGAAAAAGTACAAATGATGAATCACAGAAGGCAGAGAATTCTAGCCAATCTACTTTGAATTTTGGCTAAGACTCCATTTTAGTTCCAGTTGACTCAGAGTTCAGGTTAGCTTTTCTGAGACAAAGAGTTTTCTGAATATGCTCCAGAAGGATCACAAAAGGATGAAGGTGTGTTATGTTTAGAATGCATTTGGGTGTGGAAAAAAATGTAGGAATCTTGGTATCATTTAGACTTCTAAAATTTTCCATGGAAATAAACTGCAGCCGCACCCTGACAGGGGACTTTCTTCCGAAGACATAACATTGCTAGCCTTTTGTTTAGCTCCGCAGCAGCATGTAACAGCACTGAAAATGAAAATTGGATTTAACTATAGCAACAAACACCAGCATGTAGGGTAGACAGAAAAAAATCTAACTGTGAGAACAAGCTTTAGAAATGATAAAAGCTCAGTATCTTGGCAACCTTTTGTGTTGGGTTATTTTTAAAAAATGGATAATATTGTGCTGTTTCTAATGTATTCAGCTACTTGGGAAAGGATAGTGCATTGTGAGGAAAGATACTGCATGTCATCTTGACATCATCATTTTTCAGACACATTTTATAACTGTTTTGTTTTTTATTTAGGTGTTTTTTGTTTGTTTGTTTGTTGGTTGGTAAGTTGGTTATATTTTACTTGATTATTACATTCCATGCTGCTTTATTATCTTGTCCAAATTTAAATTTTTTTTAGAAAATGTCTAATGTGCACTGGTTCTATTAAAGAAAATTTGAGAAATGTGATAGTAGTGTCCCATTGTCATACGTGAATATCTTTAGGTGTATATGTTATGGTTTAATTTATTAGTCCATATGTGTCTACGTTATTAGTGTAGATTATATTTGTATGGCACAAGACTATGTCAAACAAGAAAGTATGTAAAAAAACTTAAGTTGAGAAAACTTTAAATATTCTCTTAGCCAAACACTGTACTGTGTTAATTGTGCATACAGTTAAAACTAAAAAAAGCCTGGCTGTTGTGTGGTTCACAGCCTAAAGAAAATAATAGTAATCCATTACAATTCATATGATATGCTTTTTCCAAATATCATTTGCATCTACTTGGAGTAGGTGGTTTAAGATTTGTATATGTGACTCAAATCTAGCTAGCTTTCTGGCAAGGATTCTGAAGAAACAGTTAATGTTTGGTGGGTGTCTTAGGGTTGCTAGTGCTGTGAAGAGACATCATGATTATGGCAACTTTTACAAAGATAAAACATTTTTGAGGTGGGGCTTTCAGTTTAGGTTCAGTCCGTTATTATGGTGGAGAGCTTGGCAGCATGCAGGTGGACATAGAGCTGGTTATATCTTGATCAGAAAACAACAGGAAGTGGACTGTGTATCACACTCAAAGAAGCTTGATTTAAAAATACCTCAAAGCCTGCCCCCATAGTGACATACTTCCTCCAACGAGGCCACACCTACTTCAACAGGGCCACACTTCCTAATAATGTCACTCTTCTGGGGGTCATTTTCTTCCAAACCACTGCAGAGGATTTCTGTTTATTTGTTTATCTAATTATTTTCAAAACAGGATCTTACATAGCTAAGGGCGAAGCAGAGCTTTCTATGTAACTAAGATTGGTACTTTATTTCTAATCCCTTTGTCTCAACCTCCAGGAGGCCTTGCCTTGATTGGCTTTATCTGTTCAGTTCCTGCATTTCGATTATCCCCAGTCCTCCTGGGCTCTGAACCCTGCTTATACAAAACAATCAAAGGACAGGTGGGAAGTTTTAGAGAAACACGGTGTCCCCTTCTTGGAGACTGAATTAATGTATCTAAAAAATCTTTCTTAAAATTTGTGAAAATTCAGGTAGCTATCCTTACATGAGGCTGCAGTGCACCCTACTTTCCTTAATCTAGATTGCTGTCCATCTACAATTTTCACCAGCATATTATAAAATAGTAAATCTAAACAGACATTACAGCCCTCTTTCACCTGTTACTCAATTTTTAGGCAATTTATTTTCTTAGTTAATTTATCATCTTCAAATGCCTAGTCCAGTAAATATGTACTAAGTTGACAAATGAACGAATAGAGTTTTATTTTTCTCTATAGTGGAGAACATCTATCACATCTATTTGACCTCTGTGCTATCTTCTGCCAGTAGTGCCCCCCTAAACCCTACAGTTGCCAAGGTTGGTCCTTAACCTCTCTATTGACAAGAGGCTCTAAAGACAATGCTCTATGTCACGTTTCTTCTTTTCTTGTTTCTCATGTGGTAGGGGTGGGATGCATGGAGTGGTGGCTTTTGTTGTTTATTTGTTTTCTGTATAGTATGTTTGTGAAATGCAAAATAATATCCAGTCACTGAAGACATTTGAAAAAAAACTCAATTTTAAACACATTAATGTTTTTGAAAATTTGGTATTGCATTTTTCTTTCTTTATGAAAATTTAGATTTTTTTAAAATGCCAGCTTTACTAAAATCTATCAAAATATTTGAATGACTGCATGCTCAGCACTTTCTCTCTCTCTCTCTCTCTCTCTCTCTCTCTCTCACACACACACACACACACACACAGTCTCACTGTACTTCAGTCCCAGGGTCACTTAGGGCACACACTTACAGGAACACAGCCATTCCCATTTATTTACATAATGAAAGAGAGCAGTCTGACTAGGTAGGTGACTCGTGCAGACTAAAGCTAGTTAAGTTTATGAAAACTTTAACTTCCTAAATGATGATTTCCAAGGATTCTTCAGTACTCTTCCTTTTTTAAAAATACTTCCTTCATATATTTGAAAAAATGTAAAACTGTTAGACATAGAATGAGTTCAACACTGACCGCTCTAGGAAGAACGCATTACAGAGATCCGTTATATTCTTGTTCATCCTTTGTTCTGTACGACTTCAAACTGACCCATTCATGAGAGAGCTGTGTAGGTGTTGGGAAATAAGGATTGGTACCAGGCAATGCTTAATTACATGTGTGTGGTTTCCTAATAACTTTCACATCCAGTTTGTTCCTTTTCATCTTTGTTCTCCTACTTTCACTGCTCCAATATCATTTTATATCCACTTCCTCTCCAAAGCAAGGCAAACATTGTCAGTTGCCTGTACTTTGATATCTTCCATCTTATCAGATCTGTCTTTGTCTTCCTTTACAGTATGGGAATGGGCTACCCTTTCTTCAGCTTTCCTAAAATACAATGCAGAGATTTTTAAAGCATTCTCAGCTTTGGTTTGTCTGCTATTGACAGAGACGTGTTTCTTGTAAAAGGATCATGGACTTGTTAACATATGCTGGCAACCCTCCTTTTAAAAATCCTCCTTATTTGCTTTTCTCAGATTTTTAAAAATTTATTTTCTTTATGAGGGTCTGCAGAACACACATGAAAAGAAAAGATCATGTGAAGGGGGCTGTCTCAATGTCTTTGTCACATCAATTGATTTCTTCCTAACCCACTGGGCACCAGCATGAGGAGGATCACTTTGGCATCCGAGTTCCTCACTTATTCAGACGCTTACCCGGAAAACATTATTTTTCGCTCTAAATTCAAAGAGAGAAAATTATTTATGGCTAGTCATCAAAGCTGTATTTTTGAATAAACTCATTAATAATTCTCCCACCTCTTCTTTTGGGCCTGTTTCAGATCTCTTCTGAAATTCACAATTAGTTATTTTTAGCTCTCTAGTGTACCATATGCCCTGTGTGTCATGCCTCTGCTAAGCTTGCCAAAGCCTTTTCAGTGAGAAGCCTAGAGGGGTCGTGTGATCTCTGTGTTGGGAGGCCACGGCCTCCAGGAGCTCATGCTATTCCTCCCATTCCTTACTGGATAATTATTACGTATATTTTCCTTGAGTACGTGTAGAAACCCTTTCCACTGTTTCTACATGATTCTTTCATGCAAAGGTTTTGTTTGATTTCTTTTTCAAAGGGATAAAAAAAACGCAGCAGAAAATGATGGAATATTAAACCTAAAGTAATTCTAATTTTAATAAGTCTGTCCAGTTTATGAGCTGCCTTCTACGGAGCAATTCCTAACCCCTTGATTAATTCCTTTCAATTAACATGTTACCTCTGTTTATATGACTCAGTTTTCTAAAAGAAACTGTCTCTGCTATTTTAGTTGTCTATTTTAAAAATCTTAATTCCATATCCAACTTTCTCTTTCACTCTCTTCCATTTTCTGTCTTTACTGTTGTCTTGGATTTTTTTGGATGCCTTTTCCTGATAATATAGCACTTTGCTTCACTTGTACTTTGATTTTTGGTGTTTCAGTTTCAATCTCCCCCTTTTCGTTTCTTCATCCCTAGTCTAACCACAAAATGTTTCTGTGGTCTTATGGAATATTGCATTCCTTCGTGAAAGCCCTGCTTTTACTCCGTCCCTTTTAAATCATTTTTGATATCACTTTTAAGTTTCTCAGCCACATTCTGATATCTTGGAAGGACATCTGAGCAATTCCCCCTAACCCTCCAGTCGGTTCATTCTGTTCTAATAGCTCTCCCTACTTAGCATTATAACTTGATTCCTTTATTTAAAACTGTATAAGGTTCTTCATAAATTCTTATTTTCAAATAAGACCTTCTAGCTATTGACTGCAAGGGGGAGAAAAAAATAATTCTCCAGAAGCTAACAGATTGGACCAGGGATTTTTGGTTTGTCTCCCTGGCAACCTGGAAGCTTTATGCCCAGAAAACTAATATCTCAATCAAAACACATGCACTTTTATCACAGTCTGCTTTAGAAGTCAAGTCACCCACAGAAAGCCCTGTAAGAAAATATTAGGGAGGGTCTGTGGCTCTGACATTAAGTTTAATGAATACATTTCTTCCTTTCCCAGGTTTGCTCTCCTCATCTGATTTGACCAGGTCAGTGAACTCGCCTTTATGTCTCAGCCAGAATAGATATTAAACCATTTCATAATAAGGCCAAATGTTCCTTCTGTTTAGGACAGAGAGAATCGTACCTAATTAAGTCTACACGACACTTCAGGTTTCAGCTTGGAGCTCTTTCTCATGTGAATGTCTTAAGTTGTATGTGCCTCACATACGTCCCACAACATCGAACACTATCCCTGAGATGGATGTTGTCATACTCCTGCATAAATATCTGGCTCCTTGTGCCAGAGTCAAGCTTTTGGCAGCTTGCAATTATCCGAGAGACTAGCACGGTGACTAATAGCCCAGACCTGAGTCACACCAATTGAGACACGTACTCGTCCACAAGAGAGAAGAATCACTCACCTCTTTGTACCTCAACACATCATTAGCAATTCGGCATTATTAGTAGTATTTACTGCATGATATTTTTTGTTTGTGAGAAGCAAATACTTAGAAACAATCTACATCATAGTAAATACTCTGTAATATGTTTTCAAGGTTACTATGATGCTTAGAATAATAATCTTACTTATTATTGGTTAGAGGCACATTTCCAGAAAATATGGCATGGTGTCTATCATACACCCATTCTCAACCAGTGTTTATTGAATAAACAAACTCATAATGAAGGAGTGGTAATGAAAATAGTGAGCTCAGTAAAGCATTCTGATAATACAGTACAGGGTTTGTAAATTATTATGCATAAGAATGGGGACTTTTTATATGCTAGAATGTTTCTCCCTTGTGGTCAACAGAAATACCTAGAAAGGATAGGTCCTTTCAGAGAAAAGTGACTAAAATTAGTTGGACACTCATAATTAGTGTGTGGTTAAGAGGTATCTTTTGTTATCTCCAAAACCTGTCTGGCCTCTTCCCACATTACATGTCTGCCAAATTTCCCAGCTTTTGAGCAATTTTGATGCCATTTCCATGGCTTTCTGGAAAAAAAAGAATCATCCTTTGTAGTTTATAAGCTGAATGCCTTCTTAGGCGCCAATTCTGTCGTTTGTGCTGTATCTCTCCCTTTGTACCGATTTATCATTGACTGTTAGCTTGGGTGTGCGGGAAAACAGCTTGGAGCTTTCTCTGCCTTCAGATCACTTGCAGCCATTGGCCTGTAGAGATCATCTGTAGTTGCTGATGTTTTATGGAGAAGCAGCCAAAAATTCTGTTAGTTGCTTAGATGTAGAAAAAAAAATGTTTGTAGATTCCTACTTATTTCTTCTGTAATTTGTACCCACGCGTTTAACCACACACCACATTTACTGTGAGATGACTCTGTATCTGAAGGACACTGGGTGTAAAAACATACACTGCTGAGATCAGAAAGCTCAGGCCAAGGCGATTAGAGAAATGCACAGTGCAGGCTTGGGTCGTGTGAAGCTATTTATGCAGTTTTAACTTGCAATAATTCAACTTGAAAAAGTAGCACTTCTTGTTTCCAGACCTTTCCACACATTTTACATGATTCACTTAATTTTCACATTAATCCCATGCAAGCACTGTGATACTCTCAACTTTCCATGTGTGAAAACCATAACAGGGGCTCAAAGAACACAGAAATTAGTATTAAACACACCATGAGTGAGTAAAAATGTTCAAGTAATTTTTAGAATTTAAAAAGAATCCAACTTTTGTAAATCCAATGAGATTTTATCTGATTTTTAAAGTATTTTTAATATAGCACTTTAAAAATGTATCATGTGAGAGGGGGAATAATATGATATGCAACTTCTAGAAATAAATTTCGAACCAAATATTTTTGTGCCCTGAAGTGTAAATATGCCTAATATTCTTATATAATAGGTTCTATTACCTATATTTTGTATGAGGAAATTAAGGTTCCAAGTTGACAACACATTGCTAAGAAACAGATACACACACACACACACACACACACACACACACACACACACACAATGTGATAAGGGAGTATTTGAACCAGATAGATGGATTACATAGTTCTTGGCAAAAACTTTCTGGAGCGCTTTCTTTTTCTTGTCTTTTTTCTTTTCTCTTCTTCTCTTTCTTCCACATTTTTAATGAATATTTCAACTTATTGGAGACAATTCTCAAGAAATAAGAGAAGAATAGATATTTGCACAAAGAATCAAGTAGAACAAGGAATAGGATGGTCTAACAGCAAGGAAATTGGACATTTTCAGACAGTAAGTTGCTAACAGGTGCCTCTTCAAATTGCAAAATTGTCCTTAATATGTAAAAATGTCATAAGATGTTACAATTGACTTTAGAACACATTAAGAGAGGTTTATCTACATTTATATCGACATTCCTAACTCTTACATGTGTCTGGGCAATCAGAAAAGAGAGATTTCTGAAGGACTAGAATCAGTAGGTCACCTTCAAATAGTCCCAACTGGAAATAGAATTCTGTGGCATGGGATTCTGTAGTAACAAACTGAGATTTAAATGAATGGATCAAGGTCCCAAAAGAACCTTCTATTTTTTTTCTTTGTATTTTACTAAATTTCAAGTGGTTAAAATTTCCAGTTAGCCTTCTAGATATTGATATCAAACTTTTTTTTTAGCATTCTTGTTACCCAAATCACGCTGTTACTGGTCGCTCACAACTGCTTGAGAACCTATTTGTTCCTCTATACACTGTCAGCAATATCTGATCCCACTGGTTTTCCTTTCAGATTTTAGGAAAATCTAGTTTTAAAACCTTTGTGTATTTTACATCACTGGTTTCTTTCTGCTAATGTATCAAATTACTATACAAGTAATGGCTTACAAAGGATCAAATTCATTGTCTTGCAGTTCTGAAGTTTAAGGTCTCACACTGGCTGCACCATCTAAGTTCAAAGTGCCATTAGAACTGCATTCTTCTATGAACATAGTTGAACAAATGCTTTTGTCATTATTTGTAATAGCCAGAACCTGGAAACAACCTAGATGCCCTTTAGTGGAAGAATGGATGAAGAAAGTGTGGAATATATACACATTAGAGTACTATGCTGCGGTAAAAAACAATGACTTCTCGAATTTTGCATGCAAATGGATGGAAATAGAAAACACTATCCTGAGCGAGGTAACCCAGACCCAAAAAGATGAACATGGGATGTACTCACTCATAATTGGTTTCTAGCCATAAATAAAGGTCACGGAGTGTATACCTGGTGAACCTAAAGAAGCTAAATAAGAAGG
>NW_026067949.1:27148974-27149974 GCF_014885135.2 Alexandromys fortis | reverse complement strand
GGTTTTGTGGGAGCCTAGGCAGTTTAGATGCTCACCTTACTAGACCTGGATGGAGGTGGGTGGTCCTTGGACTTCCCACAGGGCAGGGAACCCTGATTGCTCTTTGGGCTGACGAGGGAGGGGGACTTGATTGGGGGAGGGGGAGGGAAAGGGGAGGCGGCGGTGGGGAAGAGACAAAAATCTTTAATTAATAAAGAAATAAATAAATTTAAAAAAGAAAAATATTTGGAAGTATGAATCTTTTAAGGACACAAGAATATTGTATACTTCTAGTGGAAATAATGGTATTTTTATTTGTGTCTGACAAATTCTAGAAATTCAGCAAAAAAGCAAATGAAATCAAACAATATATATCACAGTTAAGGACAAAAAAATAAAAATTTACATACATTTGAAAAACGTATTTTAAATAAAATAATAATCACATAATACAGTAATAAATAAAGCATAAGAAATGCATCAAATGGGTTACAGATTAATAGATAGTATTCTTGCTTAAAATAATTTTTAACCAGTAAAAAATGACTAAATAACCCCATAGAATAATGAACAAATACTGAGCAAACTATTAATTTTTTAAAAAAGGAAATTCAAAGTCTAATAACCATTAATATGCATTTGCCATTACAAAATAAACATGAAAACTAGAACAAGGAAATAGTCATTCTATAAAAAAATAACTCAAAATGACTTATTATAACAAAATATTTATAGAACACATGCAACCAGCAATAATCTTAAATATCACAAACTGTATGCTGAATAGCTTGGAAAATTATACCAATGAGCCTTAAAATAATGCATTATCTCAATGTCTGCATTTCTAGAGTTTGTCATACACAAATGAAAATACCATTATTTCCACTAGAATATGTATTAGATAAAATTGGAAAGTAACTCATCTAAAAGCTAGCCAAATGATTGCTGGTATGCGCTATATGGGACTTTTATATAGTGAAAAGATAGATGTATTCTTCTAAGAATGATTTTGTGGATCTTA
>NW_026067949.1:27048239-27138599 GCF_014885135.2 Alexandromys fortis | reverse complement strand
TAAAAAAATAACTCAAAATGACTTATTATAACAAAATATTTATAGAACACATGCAACCAGCAATAATCTTAAATATCACAAACTGTATGCTGAATAGCTTGGAAAATTATACCAATGAGCCTTAAAATAATGCATTATCTCAATGTCTGCATTTCTAGAGTTTGTCATACACAAATGAAAATACCATTATTTCCACTAGAATATGTATTATATAAAATTGGAAAGTAACTCATCTAAAAGCTAGCCAAATGATTGCTGGTATGCGCTATATGGGACTTTTATATAGTGAAAAGATAGATGTATTCGTCTAAGAATGATTTTGTGGATCTTATTTTTGTGGTACTGGAGGTTAAACCTCTGGACTCATGCATGCTAGACTTGTATTTATCACTGAGCTACACTCCTAGCCCCTGGTGGTATTTTAGAATATAGGTTATATGAGTTTTTAATATGTAATCAAGAATTTTAAAGATTCATTTTTGGAAACGTATTTAGAGAAATATTATTCATTATTTGTTCATGCAAAATATACTATGGAATCAACAGGGCCCATGGCAAATTCTGATTCAGGACATAGTCTGCATCTGTCTATGCTTAACCTAAGACTTGGAATTCATAACCCCTCATCAGTGTGCCTGGTAACATAAATAATCCCACAGAAATCTGAGAATCTGCACAGTCATACCACAGACGAAATGTCAGTAAACATTAGAGGCTTCTAAAGCTTGTGTTAATTGTGCCTTTCATATTTTTCATTCATAACATATAAATGTGCATATGTGTACAGATGCATACAGCTATGTCTTTATCTCCTGTGTCTAAAGTAATGATATAGCCTTGGGAAATTCTGATCTGCATAAGCTACCAGTTAAGAAAAGCCTTTAAAATAACTAAGTGGCTACAGTATGCAGTTTGTCACAATCATAATATTTTGTGATACGTGACAGTTCTATAAAAACCAAATCTCTGTATAATTTCTGTGAAGTTTTATTAAATAGGTCATGAGAATCCTTCCATATGTGTGTGTATATGTGTGTATGTACATACATACATATATATGTTTGATTCCTTGTAGAACAGTATAGCTGAATAGTCTGTGTAGAGACCATATCACCCATAAAACTAAAGTACTTATGCTTTAAGAGCCTTTGCCAACCTTGGTTTAATTATAGGTAAAATACACTTATATTTCTGTATGTGTAGATTTGGGATTAGATATTGCTGCTGTTGGTAGGTTTGCTGGTTTCTAAAATTTTCTCAGTAAATAAATGTTCGAGTTATCTTTGGGAATTTAAAGTAACTGCTATGTGGGTTCCTAAGAATATTGTTTCATTAGCTTTGGATAGTTACCCACTGTTTGAAGGAGTCAACATAGGGCAAAAGCACGGCAGTTATTATGGTTTAGCTCCGTTGTCTTTCCCAGTGTCTCGCCCTGCCCCTCGTGTCTCTATCTGTAGCCTAGTTCCCTGACGTTCAGTCTTGTGAGAAACTGCACTCAGTTTGTCATCAGAAAGTGTTCCCTTGCTTTCCCTTTCTCCATGTTTTCTCGTGGCTGTCAACTTTGTAAAAAAAAAAAAAAAAAAAAAAAAAAGACTAGAAATGAAAAATTTAGGAAGTCAAGCAGGCAATGCTAACTGCAGATCTTCTGCTTTCGCTCTTCACCTCTAAATCCAATCCCAGGCGTCTGCCCAACTCTGTAGCAAACCACCTGCTGCGGTCTTCCCTCCTCCTGTCCCTAACTCCAGCAGATCATACAGACCTTCTGCTCCAAACTTCTTCCCCTTACCCATCACAGCATTCCAGTTGTCAGCAGCCGCAGCTATTGGCAACCTGAAGGTCCTTTCTTGGCTGGAGTGAAGTCATTTCCTTTTTATATTAGCTTCAATCGATTCCGTTTGCCGAATCTGAAGGAGTCTTCTTTTCAAGAAAATATCTGATGGTGTCTCAGTCATTGAATTCTAGTTTAGGAAACTGTGATTAATATTAATGCTACTGTAGGGTCTTACTTAATAAATAATGGTCTGGAAACCCCAACTCTGGAACAGAAATGGAAATGCATTAGTGTTCACTTATTAGATCATTCAGATCATTTAGAATAAGTTCATACTGGTATTTTATTAATGAAATCAATAAAGTATTTAAAAATGTAAAATCTTACAGATATGGTACTGATAGAAAACAAAAGTCTTAGTGTACATTATGTAACTGTACTGTCAGAGAAAGTACTCAACTATGTCAGTTTAATTATAATATTGTTGTTAATTACAAATAAGAATAAGATTGAAGCATTCTGTGACGTGACTAAGTGCTGAAAGTGTTGTTGGCAACACTGACCACACAAACGCCTGGTTTCCTGCTACAATGTTGTCATGTGAAGACAATGCAATTCTATTTTTACCTGCCAAAGGCATAGATAGAAATTACACAAAGGACCCTTCACTCCACACACAAGATCCATGATAAGTAGCATTAGTGTAATCAGGAGAGGAGAGCAATAATTGAATGCCCACAGTGGCTCTCTTGGGGTCAAGGAAGCCGTCTGCATTTGGAAGAGTTTAAATTACTGCTTTTCGTGTTCTTCTTTACTTCTGGGATCTTGAGCTGTCATTATAACACCTTTCACCAGACTGAACTTGCAATTGAAAATAAATCAATCTCAGGGTGATTGAAATTACTGCTGCCTGACTCCTCTCACTGGCATTCCACAGGAAGCTGGTATTGGCAGTGGGTAGAAAAGGAACTACATTTTTCCCTTTAATGTTTTGTATCCCAGCCTTCATATGAAAAATTGTCTTTCAATGACAACTAAGTCATAAATTATTAGAAATATTGGCTTCTGATTCTTGTACTTATTTTATGTATATTGTGGTTTGCATAATTGAATACGAAAATCTTCTTTTGAGTTTTAGAGTCTACAATTCAAAAATAGAAATTATGATTATATATATACTTATATATAACCTTATATGAAGTATTAATAGTATATAATCACATAAATAATATGGTTTTTTTATAAATACAAATAATGTGGATAATTCTACTTCCATAGAAGTATATTTTATTTGCTGTATTCTAACTTGCTTGAATTTATTTATTCTCTAAAGAACTAATATATCTACTCTAAGAACATTTTTTTGCTCCTAGTAATTTTATGTTATTTTTGTTTTTGAAGACAATGAAGAGAAAAAATAATTGAGCTTTTAATAACACACAGCTGTTTTTGTCTTTCCCCTTTTGTTCATTCCTTTATAGATAAGCAATCAGCATTTCTTATCGTTTTTCTCATTGTTTCTCTATCAAATGTTTTCCTACCATTTCTTTGGCCCCATGATGTCTCATCCTTGTCATCCCCAGCACCACAATTATATTAGCAGACCACTAATTTCCTAACACAATTCCCTTTTCTTTTCTTTACATCTGCATAATTCTTTGTTCCAACTTGAAATCATACTTTAATTGTAATAGTCCCTTGATGAAGATGTGCCTGTTCTCAACATTGTTGATAAGTTTTAACAAATTAAAAATCATCTATTGTTTGAAATGGGGTTAAGTGATTTAAATGAATGCTATAGTTTGAGGTAGTTTTGAGTATATCCTCTGGGAAGTTATTGCATGAATTTAATTCTATGGTAAGTATTAGTAGGATAAGAATTAAGGCTAAGGTGTGGATACTTAGGACTTTGTAAAGGTGATTAGAATAAAATCCCTAACATGAGTAGATAAAGTTATGAGCCTGAAACTATCATGACTAGTGGCTAGACTGGAAACTAGAAAAAATGCATAAGAAGCATATACAAATATACCCCCTGTTTCTGGACATGTGATGTCCTGTTCCCCTTGGGACTCTATCAGGTAGAATGCCATTATGAGATGTGAGGTCTTAAACCTCAAGGCTAATGAGGGAAAGAAGTTTATCTCTGCATGGCACTGACCTTGGCCTTCTACACTTACGTGGAGTTGTATAGCTTTGTCTAGGTGTAGAACTCCTAATAATGGAAGCAGGGACTGTCCCTAATGCTTTGACTGGCTCTTGGGAAACTATACCCTACACTGAATTGCTGGATTGTCTTGCCTAGCTTTAATACAAGAGGATGCACTTAGTCTTAGGGAAACTTGATATGCCATGTTTTGTTGATACCCACGGTGGATCTGCCCCTTTCTGAACAGAAACAGGAGTGGATTGAGGGGAGGAGAGAGGTGGTGAGGGAAGGGACTGGGAGGAGAGGAGAGAGGGGAAATGCAGTCAGGATGGAAAATAAATAAATAACTTTAAAAAGTACTTTTAAAACTAAATATTAGATCTGGAGAATTTGCTTCTAGTAACTCCAAATATCTTTCACAGAGAACAAACATAAAGCACAGAAGCAATTCTCTCTGGCATGTGCTTGGCTATGTATGAGGAGATGTAGCATATATCCTTTTCTGATAGAGTACATTATTTATGTGGGGAGAAAGACAATATTAATATCTGCGAGAATACCAACCTTTTATAAAAATGAGTTGAACACTTGTCTGTGGAAATTATTTTGAAAAGATATGCAACTAAAGCAGAGTGTATGCGGCCTTGCAATGTAGCTGTATCCTCTCTAAGGCTATTCACTTCCTCTTCTGTGATTTTTGTCCACTTGATCGTCTATTCAAACAACCCATCTCCTTCCTCCTTCAGTGGTATTTACTCAGGCCATTGTCATTTAGGTCAAAATGTTCTTCCCTCCAAAAGCATTTCTTATCTTCTTTTTGATGCTTTCTTATCTAGCAATTATATTTTTAACAAGATATAAATCTCACTAGATTTATGATTACAGTATGAACTAAAGAACAAATTATGGCATTTTAAAGTTCTTTTGTTGTGTTAATTGATAATGTTTGTTTGCATTTGTCCCTAAATGACTTACTTTGATTTATTTGATGCTTTTTTTGCATTGTAACCTACTTCATGCGTGTGTGTGTGCGAAAGAGAGAGAGAGAAAGAGGGAGAGAGGGGGAGAGAGAGAGAGAGAGAGAGAGAGAGAGAGAGAGNTGCATGATATGTCAATTGGGAAGGATCCAGCACACGGTGAGTGGTGCCATGCCTGGGCTGTTGTTCTTGGATTCTATGAGAAAAACAGGCTGAGGAAACCAAGTGAAGCAAGCCAGTAAGAAGCACCCTTCCATGTCCTCTGCATCAGTGCCTGTCCCTAGGTTCTTGTCCTGTGTCAATTCATGCCCTCCCGGCATTTGATACTGAACTCTTATATGGAACTGTGAGTTAAATAAACACTTTCCTCCACAAGTTGCTTTGGTCATGGTGTTTCATCACAGTAGTAGTAAACTTAACTAGTACAAGATTCTTTCGGTGAGTTGCTGCTGTGTCTTCCCATGATGGTGGACTGTAAAGTATAAGAGGAGATAAAAATCCTTCTGCCAAAAGTCTCTTTTAGTCACAATAACAGTCACAAAGTAGAGCAACTGGCTTTACTTCTACACCTTTGCAGGCTCATCAAAGCCAAATAAAAATAACAATAACAATGGTGATAGCAGCCATGACAGTAACCTAAATCTTGTCATTTAGATTAATGACTTCAAATCAATGTTCTCACAATGAGCTGTTCTCTCTTCCGCAAGAGTTATTCTGAATTTACATAGGCAGAATCTCAGAGGGTATCATTGCTCCCTCAAATCACCTCAGAGTCCCAGACCAGAAGTGAAAGCAGAAGTCAATTTTCTCCTGATGACGAAGCTTAAAGGCTTTATGCTCCCTGTGAGTCCTTCTTGTATAGCTCATAAGACTGGAGAATTGCAGGACACCTTGTTACTTTCTTTTCCGTCAGAATAACTACAAACTAGACAATTTCACTAAGTTTATCAATATGTAAAAATTCATACTACAGAATAATAGCATAATTTCACTGCATTTGCAATTTTTAAATAACATGTATACAAGTGCATTTGTTTTTCTATGTGAGTGTATTCCACATGTGCGCAGATGTACATGTAGGCTAGATGTGGGCTACAAGGTCCTCTAACACTAGAGCTCCCAGAGGTTGTGAGCTGCCTCATTACGGGTGCTGCAAACTCTGTGTAGGTTCTCTGAAAGACTAGTAAATTCTCCTAACCATCATAATGAATTAAAACTATCTTTCTAGCCTGTATTATAAGCTGAATTTTTAACTTAAAAGGAATACCCAGTACTCACTGAGGCATTTATAATATTTAAATTATCACTACGGCATAATATATAGGGCTTAGGCAATGATTCAGTGATTAAATTTCTTGCTTTATTAGGACCAGAGTTCATATCTTCAGGATAAAAATAAATGATGGGTGATATGGCATCTTATCTCTAGGTCAAGAACTCTGAGGTAGGGACAGAAGATCTCAACAGAAACTAACTAGTTACAGTAGCTATATGGATGACCTTGGAATTCAACAATAAACCTTGTGCAAATGAGTAAGCTGGAGGGTGATGGAAAATGTTGGCTTCATGTCACCAAATACACACACACACACACGAAAGAGAGAGAGAGAAAGGGGGAGAGAGGGGGAGAGAGAGAGAGAGAGAGAGAGAGAGAGAGAGAGAGAGAGAGAGAGAGAGAGAGAGAGAACCTCTTTGACTCATATATTGAGTCAGAAATCATTGTTCTTGGATCCACTTCAAGTGAGCAGCAGCAATAGCAACTTGGCCATTCTACAGCTGACATACCCAGCATGACCAGAGACACTCAATGCTTTCTTACATTTAAATCAAATATGATTTCTGGTGACTTCTGCATAACTTAAATAACAACTTGAAGTACACACTGAGGGGGTACTTTTTCTATATGTTAAAGAAGCTATATCAAAATATTAATAACTTGAAAAGTATATGAATTCTGTATATATGTTCATGTGTGTTTCTCTGTGTGTTCATATCTGTGTGTGCTTTCTTGTGGAAGCCAGAAATTGATATCCAGAAATTGGATGTCTTTCTCAGTCACTTTCCACTTTGATCATTGAGACAGGGTATCTCACAGAATCTGAAGTGCTTTAATTTTGTTAGATTGGCTAGGGAGCAAACCCAGTGATCATCATGTCTCTTCTTGTCTATCACTGTGACTGGAGGTTCACTCCATAGTACCTGGCTTTTGGTGTGGGTAATGAGAATAGAACCCAGAAACTCACAATGCTGGCACAACTGATCCATCTCCTTAGTCCTTAAAATTATGTTTAAAGTATAAAACTTAATGTTTTCATATGTGTAGCCACTATAAAATGTTTAGCACAATCCATCTTACTAATAATCTTTCTTCTCTATATAGTTATCAGTTGTGTGTATGTTGTAAGACTTAAGCTCTCTCCTCTAAAGGAAACTTCAAATATACCATATTACTGAACATTATCACTATTAATTTGTAGAAATAAAATGGATAAAAGTTGAATTTATCATGTACATAACATAAATTCTACAATATTTAAGTACAAACAAAATATTTGAGCATTAAGTATTCTAAAGATTCAAGATAAAGTCTGTGAAGAGTGAGTTCCATACCTTCAGTAAGATGATATCTAAGTTTCATCTTCAACTGATCTTTGAGAAAAGTGATTAGGACTTATTATTTTTGTAAAAGTTTTTGTGCATGAGCATTTTGCCTGCATATATGTATGTGTATCACATGCAGATCCTGTACAAGAGCAGCCAACTGCTATTAACTGATGAACCAATGATGCAGCTCCCTACTCAATAGTTCTGTACACACTTTGTGTTAAATGCGTAACAGGAAAACCTGTGGTGGACGTGTTCTCAGATAATATGTGCCAGCATATGTGGTACTGCTCTGCAGAAAACAAATCATTAAGTTATTCAAATTATAGTATAATTGTATAAATGTGTTACAGTTAAAATAACAAATGAGATTGTTGTAATCAATAGGAGAATGTAGACCATGGGAAGTTAGCCTTACAAATATATTTGTTCAGATATAAGACAACTTTATATTTGTATTTTATAGAAAATGCATTCTTTTCAGATTAATATAATCTTTTTTAAAATTTATTTATTTTTCCATTCAAAAAAATTACACTTCCTCTCCTCCTCCCGTTCCCCTCCTGATCCCCCACTCACCCTCCTCCCTCCCACTCCCTCCCTAAGAGAGAGCAGGGACCCCTGCCCTGTGGGAAGCCCCAGGCCCTCACCCCTACATCCAGGCCTAGAAAGCTTTGCATCCAAATACACTAGGGTCAAGAGCATGGGAAATCTTTCCATTCTCTAGAATGTTCTTCAATTTTGTTCTTCAAAACTTAAAGTTTTTATCAAACAGGTCTTTCACTTCCTTGGTTAGTGTTCCCCCAACATATTTTATGTTATTTGTAGCTATTGTGAAAGGTGATGTTTCTCTGCTTTCCCTCTTAGCTTCTTTACCATTTGTGTATAGGAGGGCTACTGATTTTTTTTTCAGTTGATCTTGTATCCTGTCACATCACTGAAGGTATTTATCAGCTGTAGGAGTTCTCTGGTAGAGTTTTTGGGATCACTTATGTACACTATCATATCATCTGCAAATAATAAAATTTACTTCTTTCTTTCCAATTTGAATTTCCTTGTTGTCTTATTGCTATTGCTAAAACTTCAAGAACTATGTTGAAGAGATATGGAGAGAATGGACAGCCTTGTCTTGTTCCTGATTTTAGTGGAATCACTTTGAGTTTCCATTTAATTTGATGTTAGAAGTTGCCTTGCTGTATATTGCTTTTATTATATTTAGCTATGATGCTTGTATTCCTAATATCTCCAAGATTTTGTCAAATGCTTTTTCAGCATCTTATGAAATGATCATATGGGTTCTTTTTCTTTCAGTTTATTTATATGATTGATTACACTGATAGATTTTCTTATGTTGTACCAGACCTGCATCTCTGGGATAAAGCCTACTTGATCATGATGGATGATTTTTTTTATGTTTTCTTGGATTTTGTTTGCCAGTATTTTATTGAGAATTTTTGCATCCATGTTCATGAGTGAGCCTGGTCTGTAATTCTCTTTCTTGGTTGAGTCTTTGTGTGGTTTTGGTATCAGGGTAACTGTAGCCTCATAAAAAGAGTTTTTCAATATCCCTTCTGTTTCTATTATGTGGAACACTCTGAGGAGCATAGGAATTAGCTCTTCCTGGAAGTTCTGATAGAATTCTGCACTAAAACCATCCAGCCCTGGGCTTTTTTGTTGTTGTTGAGAGATTTTTGATGACAGCTTCTATTTCCTTACAGATTATAGGTCTATTTAGTTTGTTCACCTGGTCTTGATTTAATTTTGGTATATTGTATCTATCTAAAAATTTGTCCATCTCTTTTACATTTTCCAGTTTTGTGGAGTACAGGTTTTTGTAATAAGACCTAATGATTCACTCAATTTTCTTAGTGTCTGTTATGTCCTTTTTTTCATTTCTGATTTTGTTAATATGGATTTTCTCTCTCTGCCTTTTGATTAGTTTGAATTAGGGGTTGTCAATCTTTTTTGATTTTCTCAAAGAACCAGCTCTTTGTTTCATTGATTCTTTGTAACGTTTTCTGTATTTCTAGTTTGTTGATTTCAGCCCTCAATTTAATTATTTCCTGTCTTCTACTCCTCCTTTGCGAGTCTGCTTCTTTTTGTTCTAGAGCTTTCAGGTGTGCTGTTAAGTCACTAATGTGATCTTTCTTCGTTTTCTTTATGTGGGCACTTAGTGCTATGAACTTTCCTCTTAGCACTGCTTTCATAGTGTTCATAGGTTTGGATATGTTGTGCCATCATTTTCATTAAATTCAAGAAAGACCTTATTCTTTATTTATTCCTTGATCCAGGTGTGGCTCAGTAGTTGGCTGTTCAATTTTCATGAGTTTGTAGGCTTTCTGAGGGTAGTTTTGTTGTTAAATTCTAACTTATATCCCTGGAGATCCAATAAGACATAGGGGGTTACTCCAAATTTTTTGTATCTGTGGAGGTTTGTTTTGTTACTGAGTATGTAATCAATTTTAGAGAAGGTTCTATGAGGTTCTGAAAAGGTATATTTTTTTGTGTGTTTGGGTGGAATGTTCTATAGATGTCTTTTAAGTCCATTTGATTTATTATATCTGTTAGTTCTCTTATTTCTCTGTTAAGTTTCTGTCTGTTTGACCTGTCTATTGGGAGAGTGGAGTGGTAAAGTCTCTCCTATTATTAGTGTGTGGGGTTTGATGTGTGATTTAAGTTTTAGTAATGTTTCTTTTACATATATGGGTGCTCTTGTATTGGGGACATAGATGTTCAAGATTGAGACTTCATCCTGGTGAATTGTTCCTGTTATGAGTATAACGTGTCCTTCTCCATCTCTTCTGATTGATTCTAGTTTGAAATCAATTTTGATAGATATTAGGATAGCTACACCTGCTTGCTTCTTAGCTTCATTTGATTTTAAAACCTTTTCCCACCCCTTTACTCTGAGATAGTGTCTATCTGTGAGGTTGAGGTGTGTTTCTTGCAAACAGCAGAAGGCTGGATCCTGTTTTCATATCCATTCTCTTAGCCTGTTTCTTTTTATAGGTGAATGAATCCATTGATATTAAGTGATATTAATGGCCAGTAGGTGTTAACTCTTGTTATTTTTCGGTAGTAGTGTTTGTGTTTCCCTTCTTTGGGTTATGATGAAGGGGGGTTATCAGATGTTTGTGGGTTTTTTGGGTGTAGTTAGCTTCCTTCGGTTGGGGTTTGCCTTCTAGTACTTTCTGTAAGGCTGGGTTTGTGGCTACGTATTGTTTAAATGTGTTTTTTTTTTTTTATCATGGAATATCTTGTTTTCTCCATTGATGGTGAATGAAAACTATGCTGGGTATAGTAGTCTGGGTTGCATCCATGTTCTCATGGTGTCTGCAGCACATCTATCCAAGACCTTCTGACTTTCATGTTTTCCATTGAGAAGTCAGGTGTAATTCTGATAGGTTTACCTTTATAAGTTACTTGACCTTTTTCCTTTGCAGCTCTTAATATTCTTTCTTTAGTCTGTAAGTTTTGTGTTTTGATTATTATATGGTGAGGGTATGTTTCTTTTTGTATCCAGTCTGTTTGGTGTTCTATATGCTTCTTATACCTTCGTAAGGATATCCTTCTTTAGGTTGGAAATGTTTTCTTCTATAATTTTGTTGAATATATTTTCTGTCCCTTTTAGCTGAGTTCTTCTCTTTCTTCTACCCCTATAATTCTTAAGTTTGGTCTTTTCATAGTGTCCCAATTTCCTGAATGTTTTGTGTTAAGTATTTGTTGGATTTAATGTTTTATTTGACCACTGAGTCTATGTCCTCTATAGTATGTTTAGCACCTAAGATTCTTTCTTCTATCTTTTTTTATTCTGTTTGTTATACTTATCTCTGTAGTTCCTGTTTGTCTACCCAGATTTTCCATATCCATAATTCCCTCAGTTTGTGTTTTCTTTATTACCTCTATTTCAGTCTTCAAGTCTTGTACTGTTTCCTTCACCTGTTTGATTGTTTTTTTTCTTTGTTTTCTGGGTTTTTAGTGAAAGATTTATTAATTTCCTCTAAGCAATGACAGTAACAAGTTCACCCTAGGCCCATTTTCCCTATGATTTAAAGAGTTATGTTTCTGAAGATTATTCAGTAGACCATTTTGTTGAAACTACCCAGTGTCTTATCTAGTTCAGAATTCACCAAATTAGTGAAACATGAAGAAAACTATACCCTGGGTATTTTCCAGATCATATTTATTTACCCCTCAGAAATTTCCTCATTCTTTATTTTTCACAAGTATAGCTTGCTTTGATTTTTATGTATTTTAGAAAAACAACACCTGAAAATCATATGGATAAGCAATTTTTTTTATAATTCCTAAAAACAAAAGATTGTTGTAGTGCTTCTTAATTACACAATAATAACCCTTTTTGTATAGTGAAATAATACCCAGATGCATGAGAAAACAAATGAGTTTAATGCATCACATAATGTTAAGAAGCCTATATTTGTCATCTGGGAAATGTTGACTATTTGATGAGAAGAAGAAAATGCCTAGAAATAAATTCTGATGGTAAGAAAATAAAGATCATAATCGTTATTAGATAGAGAGGGATATATGAAACTGTTAGGGTGAGTAACATGGAAGAGTTTTTAGGTCAAAAGCAAATATCATCAATGAATCTGTGAAAGAAGCTATAGAGGACACATTGGAAGGCCACACACAGTATCAGGGAGGAAGGAATGAAGTCATTGCTTGTTTGATTTTTTTTTGATTTGTTCAATGTACACAAAGAAAACATCTGTTGATTGAAGCTTCTTGTGCCCAAGTCAATGAAATGACAGAGCAACAAGGATTGTCTTCGTTGGTCACAATGCCAAGTTCACAGTCAATAGCCGTAACTACCTTGAGAATTCATAAGTGTGGAAATGAATCACAGAAGTTTTGTTTCCATGTAAAGGAGCCATCATTTCATCTACCTCACATAATCATCATCTCATAAGTAGGATCCTTCAGTATCAGTCTGGGTGTACTCTTCACTTGCACACAATCTGATTTAAAAAAAATCCAAAGAAAATTTATGAAAAAATAACCATTCTCTGGGATGTTATAGCTAAAAATAAGCCAATTAAGAAATTTTCCATCAAGCTTGCTGTGCAATTTCTATAATTTTACATAACTATTTTTCTAAACCTTTATTAAACAAAATAAAGAACACCAATATTGGTTGTATTTAATCTATGCTTATCTACATAAATTAGGATGTACATATTGTTGTTCTTTTTTACACTGCTCAGGGACAAGCAGCCATCTCTCCCTGGGGCCCACTGCTCCCAGGGCCCGCTGTCTGCCGCCACATGGCCCGCCACCACCGCTCAGGCCACCACTCTGGAACTGTCAGCCATTTCTGCTTGGGACTGGCTGCGCCTAGAGCCCGCTGCCTGCCACCATATGGCCCGCCACCACCATTTGGGACCTACAGCATTTCTGCTGCCTACTGCCGCGGGGATCTTGCAACATTTTTTTAAAAAAGAACAACACATATAATATGAATATGTAATGGATAAACTTGCATATAAATATATGGTTTATATTAACTTTCACACACATGTGTAACATGGGTGTCCACTTTCTTTCTGGGCCTGTCTTTTTGTCATTTCTCTCACTATTAGTGAGTGATTATTCATGGGCCCACAAATTCAACTTAAATGAAAATGTGCTTTCTTGAGAGTTCAAAGCATTTAACCACATTCCAGTGGAAGGCAACACATTCAAGTATAATTGTGAAACAAAAATTGGACTTGATGGTTTTCCTTTAAAAGGAAAACAAAATTGGGTAAGTTGGGAAAGGGGGTGGAATCTTGGAGGAGTTTAGAAGGTGAATGATATCATAATAGGTTGAACTAAATTCCCATAGAACTAATATATATAATTTTTTCATAAAATATATTTTATTTAAAAAATGTTCTTATTTTACATACCAACCCCAGTTCCCCCTCCCTCCTCTTCTCTGCCTTCCTATCTTCCCTCCTCCCCACCTCAGATGGGGTAAGGCCCCCTAGGGGAAGCAATAACCATACCCTTGCCCTCCATAGCATGGCTGTACAAAGTATCTCACTATAGGGAATGGGCTCTAAAAAGATAGTTCATGCACTTGGGGTAGGTCCTGGTGCCACTGCCAACCTTTTTTCCCCAACAGATCAAGTCATATAACTACCCACATTAAGAGGATCTAGTATGGCCCTATGCAGGTTATGTAGTTATATCATTTCATTTCTTCCCTACCCATTCTCCAACCCCTGGCATATGGCTTTCCTTGGACTTCTCCCATGTTTTTCTTTTGATTACCTCTTAAAGTAATGACTTCTTTTTTGTTATTGTTACATATGTGTGCTTGTATGTGTGTGTATGTGCATAAATATATAAATACAATCGGATAAGCCTGTTTAGTGTGGCCTCAAAGAAGTGACATTAAGATGGAATTTATCATGAGCCCACTGGGCAGAGACCAAGGAATCCTGCGGCAGAGAGATTAAGAGAGAATGGGTCACTTGATCAACCTGTGCATTGCCTTCACTAAGAGGGCCAGGTAAGCCAGAATGTGCCTGATGGTGGCCAATATAAACCTTATGAGTTCTTTTCTGTAAAAGTAATCAAATGCCAGTCAACAGTTCATGAACTGCAGAGGTGGTGAATATATTTCCAAAGGGGGGCAGAACCTCAGCAACATGAAAAAAATGAATAGGTTTAGCTGGAAAAGTAAGTAAAGCTAAACGAATGGCAGCCAATTCTACTATTTGTATGGACTTGTACGGTATTTTTATTTTAACAGTCTTCTGGGCTGTGGCTACAGCAGCTGTGCCTTTAGAGAATCCATCTGTAAATACACTATGTGCATTCTAGGGGAGCTAGTGAAATAATTTTAGGAAAGCAAGCCGGATGTTCCTCAAAAATATTGTAAATTTATTAAGGGGTAATTGTTGTCAAATTCAGCAGACTGAGTGGTTAAAAAGATAATTCTGGGCTAAATAACTGGAGCCAGTTAAGCTGCTCCTTATTGTAAGGAACAATCACTTTATCAGGGATTTTGCCAAGCATGCTAAGACTTTCCATGTAAGCAGTGTGCAACACCTCCAGGACAGTCAAATGATAGGGCTGCACAACCTTTTTGGGAGAGATTCATCCATACACCCAGAGAATAGGTCCCTCTTGCCAGAAGACTGCAGTGGGCTGCCAGGCTGTGCAGAAGACCAGCAGAAGCAAAGGCAGGCGATAATCAATATAATTCAGATGGGCTTCTGCTAACTGTTGTTCAGGTAATCTAAGACATTTACAGCCTTCAGGTGTCAGTAGCCTGGGAGATGTGGGGCTTGAGTTACCTCTTAAGATTTCAAATAAGGGTTTGAATTCCCCTGTTGTTAATCCCATTGATGGTCCAATGCAATTAATATCTCTCAAAAGCTTTGAAAATCATTAAGAGTGCAGAGCTGATCTATTCTGAGTGATATTTTTGTAGTCGACCTCCAGTCTGTAGGAGCTGATGGCCCAAATACTGAAAAGGAAACATAGTTTGCATTTTCTTGGGGGCAACAACCAAACCAGACCATTGCAGTCCTTTATAAAGTGTCTGCAAGCCTGCATGCAAATCACATTTCTTTGAGACCACAACAAGAATATTATCCATATAATGAATAACACATAGCTGGGGATGTTGCTCCCTTAGGGGCTGCAAAGCTCTGGAAACATACAACTGGCACAAAGTTAGACTATTGGCCATGCCTGGGGCAACATAACCCATTGATACCTTTGGTACTGCTCTCTGAAATTAATAGAGGGAACACAAAAATCAAATTTGGGTGAGTCCTCAGGATGCAAAGGAATAGTAAGAAAGCAGTCCCTGAGGTAAATCACCATCATGTGATAATCCTTAGGGAAAGCACAGGTCTTGACAATCCTGGCTGTAATAATCCCATAATTTCCATAATTTGTTAACTTGCCTAATGTCCTGCAATAGTTGCCAATGGCCATATTTCTTTTTGATAATAAATATGTGGGTATTCCAAGGGGAATTGGATGGGACTATATACCCAGCAACTAACTGTTCTTGCAAAAGCTGCAGAGCAGTCAGTAACTTTTCTTCTGATAGGGGCCACTCTTTTATCCATACTCCCCTAATTTCTCTCCATTTGGTGGGAATTGCAACTTGTGGCTCAACAGTGGCCCTCAGAATAAATTTTTCCAATCTTATTCTGTCCCCAGCACGCCCCACAGTCAACCCTTTGTTGGCAACAGCCTGTGGATCCCCCTGAGGATCTCTGCCTAGCACCTGCCTGGGGCTAAAACCTTGGTCTGCTAATGTATTCTACACAGGATCAGTGGTCAGAACTGCACCCAAAGCTTGCAAAATATCTCTTCCCCACAAACTGAGGGGAAGGGGTTCCAGGACAAATGGTCTAAAAACTCCCTTATGACTTTCTTCATCCTTCTAATCTAAATATTGGGTACTGCACTCTGGAGAACTGCCAATTACTACCCCCTGTATCACTGTAGAGGCCAGGCCATGAGACAAAGATTTTTTGCAATCACAGAAGAATAAGTCCCTGTATCCAGAAGACCTTTGAACTTCCCCCCTATTAATTGTTAATATAAGTGTGGGACAATTCTCTAAAGTAGAAACTCAAAAAAAAAAAAGTTCCAGGGAGTCCCATGGAGCCAGACCCCTTATTCTCTTGTTTCTGCTTTAGGAATGGACTTTTAGTAGAGCAACATAGGCAAAATTATTAGTTAAGCTATTCTTGCTCCTTTAGGGATGGCAACGACTTGCATCCTGGCTTCAATCATAATCTTAATTTTTCTAGTATAATCATAGTTTATAATTCCTGGTAGAATTTTAATCCTCTTAAGTGCTGAACTACTTTTCCCCAGGACTATTCCTATCAAGCCCTCTGGAGTATGTCCATATACTCCAGTCCCCAGCACCTGCACACCCATTTGTAGGGTCAATATTGCCCAGACAGGGACACAGAGGTCCAGTCCAGCACTTCCTGGGTTGCCTTGGACAAGGTCATGGACGGTGAGGAATTTCTTTGAGGAATGATTCTGATAGGAGCAGCCAGTCCACTCCTTGCCCTGTATATTTGCATTTTGGGGGCCCAGGAAGGCTCCTCCTCCCATTTCCTGACATGGGAAGGGGATTGCCTTGAATGTCAGTTCTAAAGAGGAACTCATTAGCCAAAATGGGTCCCCCTCTCACATTTTAGGCAAGTACCCGAATTTTCCCTAGGCTGGCTACCTACCCTTCCACCTGCAAGGCAGTTCCTTCTAAAATGTCCCTATTGCCCACAATGAAAACAAGTCTTTGGTCTAGCTCCACCTCAAGTCCCCTTAAGAGCAGAAGCAATTACTTGCCCCCTAACATGAGTGCTATCAATGTCCTTGCATAACCGAATATAATCATTTAAACTTCTATAACCATTTAAACTTAAATGTGTATAGGGACAAATAGTCTCCTGACAATATCTTTTAGCGTTTTCATTAGCCAATTTCTTTATAACAGGCATAGCTGTGTCTACATGCCCCAAAATATGATTCCCCCAGCTGTAACAGGTGGTCAACAAACTCAGGATAAGGTTCTAAAGGTCCTTGAAGAACCGTAGAAAACTGTTCTCCTGCTTATTTAGCAGGTAGAGCCTTCCATGCTCTAACAGCTGTGAGAACTATCTGAGCATAAACAGCGGGGTCATGAGTAATCTGTGCTGCTAAGCCCACATAATGTCCTGCACCAGTTAAAAAATCAAGGTTACACCGGGGGAAACCCATGGCAGCATTGTGCCTCATGGTATCTGCACAATTTTCCTGCATTTCACCTCTCCATAACAAATAATCTCCCCCTGAAAGACAGGCCCTTCAAAACTGTATCCAATCACTGGGTCCAAGATTGAGTTCCACAAAAGATTCCATTAAAGCCACAGGGAAAGGAGCATGGGTCCCATAGGCCATGACTGTTTCTTTTAGTTGTTTTATGTCTTTAAAGTGCCTGACTCACTCTCCTTGTGCATCACTAACCTCCACAACAGGATAAGTTTGCCTCTATCCACTTAGATTTTGTTAATCTGTCCAGGATTTCTCAGATTTCTGCCTCAACAGGGGCAGAGGCAGCAGCAAAAGTATTTGAAATGGCAAGGGATGGATTCTACCATGGAGGTCTTATAGAAACATCACTATTTGCTTGTTCTTCTTCTTCTTCTTGTTCTTCTTGTCCTTGTTCTTGTTCTTCTTCTTGTTCTTCTTGTCCTTGTTCTTGTTCTTCTTCTTGTTCTTCTTGTCCTTGTTCTTGTTCTTCTTCTTGTTCTTGTTCTTCTTCTTGTTCTTGTTCTTCTTGTTCTTGTTCTTCTTATTCTTGTTCTTCTTGTTCTTGTTCTTCTTGTTCTTCTTCTTCTTGTTCTTCTTCTTGTTCTTCTTCTTCTTCTTCTTCTTCTTCTTCTTCTTCTTCTTCTTCTTCTTCTTCTTCTTCTTCTTCTTCTTCTTCTTCTTCTTCTTCTTCTTCTTCTTCTTTCTACTCCATAAAGTTCTTAATAGATTTCACAGATTCCTCATCCTGAATTTTCTCAAAAGTTTTGGCTGAATTGTCTAACTGTTCCTTCACTTTCCTATTGTTGCTGAGAAAAATGTCTTTGACTAAATGGCAAAGCAAAAATATTTCCATGGGAGATTCTTCTGGCCCTTACTTTTTCAAAGCTTTTTGAAGGTTTAAGCAGCTTATACCTGGCCCCAAACAGAAATATCAAAACCCCCTGCCCATGAAAACAAAAGGACTAAATTCTAAAACTGTCTTAATAAACACTTGTGCTATCTCAGTTTTAATACGGGTGCCCTGCTTCTCAAAAAAAAAAAAAAAAAAACCAAAAAACAAAAAAAACCATCAATTGACTGGTCAATACCTGAACAGAATTACTGGCAACCATCTTCAATCCACTCTCACCATCAATATCTTACTTGCTTGCTGGCCAGCCTTCTGAGAGAAATCTCTCAGCATCTCTCCAGTTCCAGATCTCACTGGGGCCTCCACTTGTAGCACCTGCACTATGGGATGATATGCAAGCCAAGAAAAGGGCTGGGGATTTAAAAGTATACAGACACAGACATAGACATGGCGACATGGGCCATCATTGACACAAGAATGCCAACTTTATTGTGCTCCAGGGAGGTTTATGTAGGGATCGTTAACTGATAACCATGCCCCAGCTCTTGAGGTTTCCAGCTGTAAAGCCCACCAGAATTCACTCCCTTGCCATCAGGAACTCATGAGGTTCTCATGCTCAGAGCAGCTGCAGGCACAAGAAAGCAAGTTGTTTCACTTCAGAAGGCGAAGGGTGTGAGGCAGGCAAAGAAAGTCAAGGTGCCAGGGGTCTGCTGCCCCCCAACAGTCTATGATTTCACTAGCCTTTAGTAGTTCATTTGATTTCTAGAATCAGATATGATTCCCTGCATATTGTGTGGGTCTCAATTTTAGTCACACAGCTCTTGGTTACTGTCAAGAGATGAGTGACATTACTGTAATTTAAGGGATACCTTGCCATTTTGTCATTGTTAAAGTTCATTGGTATCACAACTGGACAGTTGCTTCTCCCCTTGTCAGTTTACATAGTACTTTCTGATACTTTGAAAGTTAGACTATAGAACAAGGCTTTCAGAATATATCCAGTTCAAAAATTTCCAATCTTAAATGTTAGTGTCTTTAACAATAGGGGATTTCTTTCTACCTATGAGAGGTAACCAAGGGCATCCTAAAATATCTTTATTGCTTTGGTGGTCACTTGAACTATCCTGACTAACAATTCAATGGATATTTATCATGTCTGGGTCCTGGAGTTATGTTAAATAGCCCATGCTTCTTATCATTGTCACTTCAACTGGCCTAAGTTCACACACGTACATATGCACACAGACACGCACACACACACACACACACACACACACACACCACCCACACAGTATAAATTTTCAGGTAAATATAAACTTCTATGATTCCTTGAGTGTTTATCTAGCATCCCTGATATTATTTGTTCCTCTTCCCTCCCTCTCTGATATATTGACTTTTATACTCATTACAGGCACTTCCCCATTTCTTATTTCACCTCTTTCAATCTTCATTCTCTGTTTTCTGCTATTCTCTTTTTCTTCTAGATAGCTTAGGCCATGTCTATTAATTCTACTTTATTTATGCTCTGGATTCCTCCAAATACCCCTGGCTATTCTCTCTCTGTCTCTCATCTACAATAAAACATTTCCATATAAACTTAATAATGCCATTCCCACTTTAGCCCCACTCCAAGGTCCCTTTTTTATTTTTATAGTGCCTGCAATTTTATAGTGCCAGGTTATATATTCAAATCAGAAGATGTGAAGTTAGGAACTGGGGATGATAAAAATGTGAGGTTTGTCTTTCTCTACATGGTGGATAAACTGTCAACCTGACCATGTCATAGTCTTGAGAACATTTTATTTTAGATATGAGAGAGAACTTTCAGAGGCATCTTGAGAAATCCAGAGCAGCTAGATAAAGTAGAGTGAATAGGGATGGCCAGTGCTCTCTGTGGGAGAGGAGAACAGCAGAGAATAGAGAACAGAGGAAGCGTAGTGAGACTAGTATTAGCCAGAGCCCAATGAGACTAGCTGGGTTATGAGAAAGTTGAATGGCTGAGGGGAGGGAAAGGCCAGGAGACTGGCTTTGAAATGTATAAAAAATACATGTGAGTAGGGACTGAGGGAGCCAGGAGGCTATCATGGACATTGATTAATGGAGATAAACACCACAGGTATATTTTAGTTGGAGAGTGTGTTGCTGGAGGAAAGGGAAATGACTCCTTTTGGTGGGTGGGAAAAAGGGTTCACAAGTCCCTGAGGGATTCTGGCTTTTATCTAACTCTCAGAAATCCTCCTTCAGTACAGCTGGAGCCCATTTCTGAATATTTGGACTGTCTTTTGGAGTTTGGGAAATTGGAATTTCCTTTGGATAGGTTATTTGAGTTACCTCACTCTGTAAAATTGTTTCTAATTCTATCCATTTACCTACATTTTTTTCTTTTATTTATAGCTAAATAATATTCTGATACTGAATACCATATTCTGATTAGTCATCTATCCACTGAAGGACATTTAGGGTTAGATTATTCCTTTTTTATTTTGTTATTTTAAATTGGGTGCCTATGAACATTAATGAGCAAGTCACTGTGAAATAGGATGATGTGGGATGTCCTTCTATATATGTGTTGCTTTTATTGATTGATGAATAAGGCTCTTTGGGCCAATGACTTAATCTGAGTAAAGTTAGGCAGGATATCCAAACAGTGAGAAAGAGAGGGGTGGGGGCAGAGACAGAGAGATGCCATGAAGCCATTGAAGGAGAAAAATGCCAGAACATTACTAGTAAGTCACAGCCTCATTGCAATATGTAGATTAATAAAAAATTGGTTTTATCTTAAATTAACCCATCTCCATTAACCTGTGCAAAGCCAGAAGGGTGTGGCTTACCTAGTAAAGTTCTAGCATCTGTCTCCAATGTGGTTATATGTCTTCTCTCTGACTCTGCCTTCTTTCTCCCAGAATTCAGTACAGTTTTCCCCACCTACCTAAGTTCTGCTTGCACAGGCTTAAGAAAGTTTCTTTATTAACCAATGGTATTCACAGCATACAGAGTGGAACCCCACATCGTATTTCCTTTGCTATACACAAGCTTTTCGTTTAGTGAGTTTCCACTTGTCAACCATTGACTTTAATGACAGAAAATATGAGGTCTTATTCTGAAGGTTTCCTACATTAAAAAAAAATCAATAAGGTAGTATTTGTGACATAAAGTATAACCTCAGTCAATGTCTGAGCTGAGCTTTGAGTTTATTACATGCTAGTTCTGTGCAACATGCTATATTTGATCTCTTTTTTTCTTACCTCCAAAAATATTAATAGTAAAAATTAATTTTATCATAATGCAGTCACTTAGAGCAGTACCTGCCACTATAAAACCATAAAACTTTTATTACAAATTTATATATGTAGAACTTTGTTCATTTATAACTAAGAATTTTGTCATAATTTATACTGCATGCCTGAAATGGTATAAAATTATTTGGACAATTCAGACATCGCAACTGGGATCTGAGATACAATGAAATGTAACTTCAACCACCCATTTCAATGCACTGGCTGAGAAATGGCCTACTCCTATAATTTGGTCAGATAGGTGGATGTGTGCACCTATATAGTAATTTTCACCTAGGTTACAAGTTATTAATTCCCTCATTTATTCCACCAGAATTTGACATACCTTTAAGTCATATTTTATTAATTGAAACTTCAGTTAATCTGAATTCCCAAGATGATTGGAAACTGCCAAATTTGTTTTATTTTCCTTTGAGAACTACATTGTGCAGTAATATTCATAGCTACTCCCACTCTCCAGCAATTTTGAGTTGTGTAGAATGAGTCATACAGACATATGCGTGTGTATTTTTATCTGGCTAGAAAATGTCATGCCCGTCGAATTCTCAGCCTTTCAAATACATGCATTTCTGGGCCTTAGTCATCTTTCTTACATGCATGGAATGCAGGATAAGCAAGGCTGTTCTATAATGTATGTGTATTCGGTTTTAAATCATTTAAGAAAAATGATTTGACACATTGAAGGACATTTTAATGAACTATGCCAATGGGTCTATAATTTGTAAAAACCTAAAATGAATCAAATTGTGGTGTGCTGTTTAAAATACAAAATGTGACTCTGACTCTTAGTTGAGATATTTTGTTATTTTCATTTGATTTCACAATCTGTATAAATAGAAACATAAATATGTGTGAAAATATATTCATTATATCTGGGGTTTTCTAAGACGGTAAGGTAAAGAAATGATAAACTCAAATAAAACTACCTTTGCATAATGAGAACTAATTAAAATAAAATCCCCAGACTTCTTAGTAAGATAACCAGTGTTATCATCTGAAATACTCCACTACTGTATTGAGTTGACTACTGCTTTATTTTTTTCTTTTTCAATAATTAAATTTGATTATTTATGTGTAATGGTGCACAAATGTCATGGTGCATGTGTAAACCATGTCTGAGAACAACTTGTATTCTCTGAGTCTGTTCTCTCAGTCCACCATGTGACTGTTGGAGATTGGACTTAGGTTATAATGTTTATTGTCAAATGTTTTTGCCTACCCGGTCCTCTCACCAGCCTCTTTGTGGGAAAATTAGTCTTCCCCAGGAATGAACCCCCTAAAATGTTATCCAATACCAAATGGTACAGCTTAGAATATGTACATGCAAGCAAGACTGGAGGGATTTAGTAGGCTGCATTTACATGTTGATTCTTTTATAGGTATATGTAACCACGTGATTAAAAAGAGGAGGCAGTGAATTTGGCAGGAGGGGACGACTGGACACGGGAGAGGTGGGAGGAAAGAGAGGGAAGGGAGAAATGAGTAATTATATTCTAATTAAGTTTTTAAAAAGATTCTTTTGACATTTTCCTGCAACTTGATATTCCTTATAATCTTGAGAAATCAAAGGTCCTAATACAAGCTGTCTCAAAATCTATATTAGCCATCTAAATCTTTGAAAGAAAAGGCCTGCTTTTTCTACTAGTTCTAATTTTGTTTTGTGACTGATGTAAAATTCAAAAAATAAATCCTATCAAAAATAAAGCCAAAGATAGCTTTTTCTTTTTAGATGTTATTCATTAAACATTGTCAGCATAAGAACCATTCTCCCACAAGCACACACTTCTCTTGGGAGTTCTTAATGTCTCCTCCAGTTCTCAGATGGAAATAAACCCTTAGTCTGAGACTCTGGCCCCTTTATTGTCCTGCCCCACCCTCTTTCCAGTCTCCCCTGGACTGCCCATTACTGACTCACACTTCTGCAAGCATTTGCCACTTTTCAGCTCTTGTGTGTACATTAGGCTCAAAGGGAGAGCAAAATTGTTTCATTGGCTAGAGTATGAGACCCATGACTGGAAAGGGGTGGGGTTCTGCTACCAAGTGTAAAGCCAAACTGATGGCATAAATCTTTATTTATAAAATTTGACTTGTGTTCATTAATGAATTTGTTTTGTACCATAGAAATATTATTAAGGAAGGCGTTTATGAGAAAGTTTGGAGGGGATAAAATTACCGATCTCTACTCACGAAACCTTTCATCTACAACCTATTGTGCCTGCAAGATGTGCTGGAGCAATGGTGCTTTCTGAGATGGTGGGAGTGGCCAAACAATGAGCAGTCTAACTTGAGGTCCAATCTACTAGAGGGAACCCATACCTTGGCATGACACTACTTGGATGGACGAGAACCAGTAACTGCGTGGCCCAATGATTCCTAATCATCAGCAGACAGTCTTCATCCCAGTAGCTGTGCAGATGCAGAGACCCATGACCAAACATTAGGTGGAGTTCAAAGAACCTGAGGAAAAGAGTTAGAGGGTCAAGGACACCAGGAGAAGATGGTCCACAAAATTACTAAGTAGGGCTAATAAGGGCTCACAGAGACTGAATTGGCAATCACGGAACATGAATTGGTCTTCGCTAGGTCCTCAGTATATATGTCGTTTTATGTTGTAATTGTTCAACTTGGTTTGCGTGTGTGTGTGTGTGTGTGTGTGTGTGTATGTGTGCAACTCCTACCAGCAGAAGTAGGGGATGAGTTGCCCCATCCAGTCTTGATATGAGGGTTCATGCGCAGTCTTGTTGAGTATTTTTATGCCCTGTTTACTTGATATCTCAGGGAGGCCTGGTCTTTTCTGAAGGGAAATGGAGAAGCAATGAATCTGTAGGTGGGAGCAGGGGCAGGGGATGACTGGAAGGAGTGTAGGGAGGGGAGGCTGTGGTTGGGTTGTTTTCTATTAGAGAAGAATAAATTTAAAAGCGGGGAGGGAGGAAGAATACCAATCACAAACTGAATAATAGCTCTGGTGGCCCAAGTCTTTAATCCCAGCACTTGGGAGCAGAACTCAGGTGGAACTGAGTTCCAGGACCTCTGGGATACACAGAGAAACCCTGTCTCAAAAATTCAAAAACCAAACTAACTAACCAAACTGCTGCACACAGCGCTCCCCGTGTCTGTGCTCTGTGCGCTGTTACCCAGTTACCGAGCTTCGGGCAAGGGGGCTGGAGGTTAAAATACACAGACACACAGACAGAGAGACAGCAACACGGGTCATCCTTGAATTCCCAAGAATGCCCCTTTATCGTGTTCAGGGTAAGATTATATAGAGATAGCCACGCCCCAGCCAAACCCACCAGAAACCACTCTCCCGCCATCAGGAACTCCTGAAGGTCTTGTGCTCAGAGCAGCTGTAGGCACTCAGATCAGGGGATTACAAGAAATTCAGGATCTGGGGGTCTCACTTCTCCCAACACCAAACAACAACAAAAACATAATGAATAGAAGTTACTGGCATGCCAAGGAGGTGAGGGGCACAGCATGGCAATCCAGTCATTAGGTCATACCCAGAACTTCAACGTTTCAGCTGCACAAATTTGGACTCAGTTCCTTGGAGGACTGTTTTCCTAATTTGGAAACAGAATAATTGGGATATTATTTATAGATTTATTTAGGTATGAGGATTTTGACTTCATAAATACTTACAGGGCTGAAGAGATAGTTCAGTTTGTAAAAACTACAGATAGTTGCTGTACAAGTAGGCAGACCAGAATCTAATCCCTAGAACCCATTTAGGAAGCCAAGCTAGGTGGTGTACACTTTAATCTTAGTGTAGATGGAGCCAAGTGAGGTGGTGTACACTTAGAATCTCAGTGTGGGCGGAGGCAGAGACAGGAGGGTTCTCTGTGCTCTCCAGCCAGCCAACCTAGTTTATGTGACAAGCTCCTGGCCAATAAGTATCATTTTTCCAAACATACAACCAAGCAAACAAATAAATCAAGAAATGAAATAAAGCAACAAAGCAGAGGGTGCCTGAGCAAAGAAGGACACTGAAGACAGACTGCTACATACATGCATCTCCAACTGGATAAATGTGCTTACCCACACTGACAAGAACACACACACAAGAAATATACAGGTTACTTCACATAAAACCTAGGACATTGTACATATTCAAGGATTATTAATTTTGTGTGTGTGTGTGTGTGTGTGCGTGTGTGTGTGTGCGTGTGTGTATTTAATCCAAATAAGAGTTTTTGCTTCAATGTCTAGGATAAAACTGATATTCACAGAGTTCAAGACTGCAGGAAGCCATGTAGCTGAATTAGGACAGTCAGGTAGTGTTTGTTGTCTCGTTAATGGTGGGCTGAGTTGCCTTACTCCACAGGCATTACAACGAGCCACCGCTTTGCCACTATATAGATAAACGAAGATAAGATTGGATCATCTAACTGTGTTTATTTTGCTTTGTATTTCTTTCTAGTTTATAGTTTCCATTAAAGTGTTCATATGGCCATATGGGGATTTAAATATGCCTTTAACAAAATCTAGTCAAAGAGAAAACTATTTCAAAACTGAAATTTGTGGCTTAATAAATACAGCTTGTGAATCATTTCCTAGACTTGTATAATCATATTGTATGTTTATTTGGAAGTGTAATGCAAACATAATTTTGTTCGTTTTCATCTACAGAAAATGTTTAATTACCTAGGAACACCAAGGATGACTCAGGGAATCTCCCTGTAATCAACTTGGAATCTTCCTAATGTTGATGACTCCAGAAATTAACTACACTGTTTAACTTTGGTCAGATTCACATTGAAAAAGAACATTATCCCCATCTTAAGGATGTACCAGCACATCTGGAGCTATTATTCCGCAGTGTCTCTGTCTCCTCACTTCCCCTTTTCTCTTCTCTCACCTGTCCCTTTCCTCTTTTCTTATAAAAATTAAGTGGACTATATTAGTCTTGATCAGTTTCTGTATGCTGGCTGATGTGACTTCTGCCATTTCACCTTCTTTAAGATAGGTAACTTTGGGATTTTCTCGTCTACCTGAGTATGAAGCACTTTGCCCTATTTAAAATTTTTGTCTTAAAATGGTGTTTCTGTGTAATGTACTAGAGAGAAAAGAAAAACATGTATGTTTTCCTCTTTCACAGATCATTTCTCATTGAAGATATATTTCCTAAGTCTGGAAACACTGTGAATTATAAATTAATTCCCAAAATGTTTGATTATAAAAATGGAAATAGTGACTTTTAATAATGGATCATAACCTAATAAAATTCAATACACCAGAAAATACCATAACCTAGAAATATAAAGATGTATAAAAAACATATAACTCATTTTAAAATGTGTCATACATTTTTGAATTAGCCAAGGTTATGGTAAACAGGGAACAAGGATTATGATTCATTTTTACAGAAAATTTGAGGGAGCCAGTAAACTTTTGAAAATATGTTTTAAGATACTTTCTATAGTCTTTCCATAGTTCAAAGTAAAGAAAAAATAAGAAGTTAAATAGTACTTGGAGAAAAACATCTTTATTTGGAGATCTTCACTGTGTGAGTTGGGAGTAGTCACATCAAAAGTAATGCACAAAGTAACACTTGCTATTCTTACTTCTACCCAATGAGAGTATATTTTAACCTCAACTTCTAACCAGTCTTTTTCTCACAAGGCTGGGACTTGATTAAACATGCCTTGTATCGACACTGTTTGATTAGATACAGAGGGTTCCTCCTGGAGAAGAAATACATTATATACAGGCTACATGGAATAGAAAATGGATAAGAGATGACAAAGTAGCCAACCCTTGAGAGCTGGCAAAATGTGATGCTCATTAAGACTTGATTTTCCACAGACAACTCTTAGAAGACATTTTCTCCACATAGGACTTACCCACTCTGCTCATGAATTAGAACTCTTAGTTCATCTACACAGAGTGATTTTCTACCATATTGCCTTGTTATTTTAGCAACCTTTGCATATTTTCCATGACCCAGAGTAGTTATGACAATGCTGAAGTAGAAATTATAGCTGGTGTAATTACGAACAGGCATTGAGTAGTTTGTAGTAGTTTGTTAGACAGCAGTTACCAGACATGCACATTCACTGTTCAAGAAGCCTAAATGGAAGGACTGTTATGTACAGTAAGGAAATGATACACATAAGGCTTGGTTAGTCAGCTTAATATCACAGAGGAGTTCAAAGATAGAACTATTATCTTCGCTGAGAATTACAATATAGATCTCCTCTTGCATGCTTCCAACATACCCTACATTGTTCTTATTTTAAATCTTATCAAATAGTGAGATATAGTTGACTATTACGTCAAATCAAAGAAAAAAGAGCATCTTCCTTTCTGATAGCTTTAGTTTCTCTACTAATGAATACCTAACACTTACTAAATGTGTTTGAATATCAGTATTCATGAGTGAGTGAATGTTTGAATAAATAAATGCACTTAATAACTGAAAATTATAAACAAGTATTGAATGAATGGAAGAAATATCATCTTTCCTTTTCAACTTGGCCAATCAGTAGTAATTCTACCATTTATATGACAACAAGCTTACATTCAGCTTGATTACCTGAGGCAGTGTAAAAAGCAAAAATCAGTTAAGATTTAAATGACTGAAGCATAAGTCATACAAGCAAATCATTTTTAAAAAGGTGAAAATTAATAATAATAGTAATAATAATATTGATTTGGCCTACATTTTTAAAATAAAACTATCTTTAGTAGTTTGAATATAATAGATCCCCATAATCTTTAAGGGAGTGGCAGTATTAGGAGGTGTGGCTTTACTGGAGTAGGTATGGCCCTGTTGGAGGAGGTGTGTCACTGTGGGGGTGGACTTTGAGGTTTCTTATGCTCAGAATATCACCCGGTGTTTCACTTGACTTCCAGTTGAATACAAGATGTAGGGCTATCAGTTCCCTCTCCAATACCATATTGCCCTGCATGTGGCCATGCTCCCCACAATGATGATAATGGACTGAGCCTCTGAAATTGTAATCAGTCCACTCCAAATAAATGTTTTCCTTCTAAGAGTTGCCATGGCCATGATGTCTCTTTACAGCAATAGAAATCCTAACTAAGACACTGTCCACTAACTCAGGCTACAGATAAATAACTATGTGGAGCTACATTAAATTAAGAAAACTTCTATACAGAATACAAAACAACAAAGTATACAGGGCAGCTCATTGAATGAGAGAATAAATTTTAAGTCCAAATATTAGATGAACTCACACAAGAAAATTAAATAACCCAATTAAGAAAAAAATACAAGCAAATGACTTGCATAAAATTTCGCCAACGAAAATGTACAAATGGCCAACATTTATGGAATAGGTTTCTTATCCTCACTAATCCTAACATATTGCCTTATGCTCTCTCATGTTGACTACTATTGAAATGAGAAAGAAGCAGCAGTGATCATTTAGAGAACATGGGACTCTTGTACATTGTTGTTAAGAATGTGTATTGGTAAAATCACTATACTAGCAAGTATAGATGGTCCAATGAAATTAACAATGGAGGTACCATAGAGATTCAGTAATCCCTTTGTATACATGGGGTTATCCCCTATACAAAATCAAAATCATTGTGGGATTCATTCAGACCCATAACAAAATTACTGGTTAATAACCCCTGTGTATGCAATCTTAAAATGCTGGACACTCACAGAGAGCAAGATGTTAGTTGCCAGGGGCAGAGTAAGGAGAAGTGGGAATGTAGAATCCAGGGGTCACCAATCATGGGTAAACATAAGAAATAATATTAGGGGCTGGAGAGATGGCTCAGAGGTTAAGAGCACTGGCTCCTCTTCCAGAGGTCCTGAGTTCAATTCCCAGCAACCACATGGTGGCTCACAACCATCTGTACTGAGATCTGGCACCCTCCTCTGGTGTGCGGGCATACATCGAGGCAGAATGTTGTATACATAATAAATAAATCTTAAAAAAACAAAAAATCTATAAAAAAGAAATAATATTAGAGTTAAAACATTCAAGATGAACTCTATAGTCAATAATACTGCAATGGACTTGGGAGTTTGGCTAAAAAGCAGATTTAGGTGTTCTTGGCATACACACGTAAGACAATGCATATGTAAGTATAATACAATGGAGGGCAGGTTATCTTCTTTATAATAACTAGTTGACTATATGTACATGCATCAAAATCACATGTTGTCTTCCTTGAATATGTACCATAAAATAAAACTTTAGTGAAAGAACATATATCTTTTACACTTTTTTTTGTGTGTAAAACCAGAATTTCCTACCTTAAACAAGAAGCTCTATCACAATGATGGTAATTTCCCAAGGCAAAACTGATCAGCGTCTTGTTTACAATGTACCAAACACCAATTTTTTTTTAAAAGAAACTTTCTACTCACTTAAGTCAACTTAGTTCTACTTAACACAAATGAATATGCTATTTTGCCACCGAATCTTCCCTTATGTTCTTTCCCTATTCCATGCTCTCTGCACAGGATTTTCTCAATGCAGCGTGACACCACATGGATTAAGACTTCATAATCAAGTCTCTAGTTGTCTCATAGACATGCTGTAAATACCATCATCTAATCTTACTAACTTGCAATGTATCAAACATTGGGGTTCTTTAATGGAACCTGGCTCCTAAATCAAGTCAGTTTAGTTCTACTCAAAGCTTACCTGATTTAATGATGTTAATTGTGACTATTTCTTGCTTCCTATGACAATAAATGTTTCTCCTTTAGAAGCTCACAGAGCTCACTTTTGATATTGTTTATAGGCATTCCGAGTTGTACTGTCTTTGACATTCTTTTGTGTCTTTTTTTGGTTTCATTTATTCATGATGCTTTTCTTAGTTTGATGGTCAGCACTGAGGACAGAGACTGGGTCTTAGCTGCCTGTTTTCTTTTATAAGGTCTCTCCTTTTAGCTATGTGGGTCTAATGTCTATAGATGGCACATGCTTCTGCTCCTGGGGTGAGCATTGATGAGAGGTACTCATAGAAATACATAATTCCAGGCAGGAAACTTGCCAGACTGAGTCACTCAGCAGCTGCAGCCTGTTTGCAACATTTTTTTCCTATCTGGGTGTGAGAATTGGAAATAAAGGAATCTCAGCTTGATATGTAGTGAATAGAATCAGGGTCCCTATCTTTCACAATTTGATAATTCATACTTCTTCCTTTAGAATCTAAAGAAAATAGTAGCATAATGTTTTCTGTGTATAAAAGAAATAGTGTATTAAAAAAACAATTTTGTTAAGTAAAAGACAAAGGGGAAAGTTAAGAGATTCATAGTGATTTCAGACCTAGATAATTTTGCAAATTAGTGCAATGTTGGGAGCAAGACTTCTTCCATCTTTTTGTAATTCCCTAGGAGAAGTCTTTTATAAAATGTAGCTGATGGCTTCAAATCTAATCATTTGATGAAGTTGTCCATGTCTACTGGGGAAACAGAACACTCTCTTTTTTGATGACTCTTCTTAGTAGGGAAGAAGCTGTCTCTAAAAGTCAGCAGGATTCTTATTTATTGTCTGATGAAGTGGGGTTACAGACTTACCCTTGTACAGGTAAGGGACAGAGAGAGAGAAGGAGAGAGAGAGAGAGAGAGAGAGAGAGAGAGAGAGAGAGAGAGAGAGAGAGAGAGAGAGAAAGTGATGGGAGTTGGCTGAGAAAATACAATGATTTGATTGTGATTAACAATAATTGTGTATCCTCAAAGTTTGCTAATATGTAGATTTCAATTGTTTTATGCTTAGAGACTAACCTTCAGAGTGAGAAAAGTGAACTATCTTAAGTGAACTATAGTATTGTGGTGATTATTTTAAAATATAAGATTATATAACTTAAATATGAACAATCTTGATTATTAAACATACTCATATAAAACCATTAAAATATAAAGTACTCATTGAGTGCATTTACATTTGATGAATTCAGTAAACAAAAGAGTAGTGAAGTAAAAAAGAATTTAGAGGGAGGGTTGTATCCAAATACATTATATGCATGTATAATATTAAATAAATTATTCAATTAAATGTACAAGAAAACAATTTTAATAATTCTCTCATTTGCTGTAGGAGAACAGTAATCAAAATAAAACTGAAATTTGGTAGGTAAGTAGAGTAGACGGTTGGAGAAGTTACTGTCCAACAGGTACCATCTATTATTAGTTAGTGACCCTACAACTAAAGGTAGGACACACTCTTCTCTATTCTCTGTTTTCAAAGGATAGAAAAGCCCAAATAAGAAAAAAAAACCATTAGATTCTTTGATATGTGGTGGTGTGATGTTCAGTTATCAGTGCTTGAAATCTTCTGCCAAAGCATTTTAGTGGGACTGGGGAAATACCTCAATGGGTAAAGTTTTTGCCTTGAAAGAACATGGATATAAGTTGGATCCCCGGAACCCATAAACAGTGCCAGAGTGTGTTTCTGGTCATATGTAAATGTCAGAGTTGGGGAGGTGGGAACTAGAAAATGCCTGGAACTCATGCCCAGCTTAGCCTACATAGTGAATTCAGGCTAGTAAGAAATCTTGAGTCAAAAAATTCATTGTGTGTGTGTGTGTGTGTGTGTGTGTGTGTACGCTTGTGTGGTTAAAATCTTGTTTATGACTAAGCATAAATGTTTCTATATGACAGTTTTTTTTGAAGTATCATATTTGGATATTTAAATGCTTTCCTACACTAATATATAAAATTAAGAGATTAATTTTCCCTCTTTCCTTTTATGTTACCTTCCTTTTCCCAGAGACCCAGACCAAACTTGCTTTCAGAAGTCTTTCATTGTCAATCTGAAAAGGAATTTGTCTACATATATTTTAATATGTGTCTTAAAATTTAACTAGAGTGTGAGAGAAGCAGAGACCAGGACACAAGTGCTATGAACATCACGATGGAAAAATGGAGAAGAATTTTGAATGGTGAGAGGACAGTATCAGAGAGAAAGGAGAGATAAATAACATTAGGATGTTTTTAATGTTATACAGAAACATATTATTTATATGCTTAGTTAAAAGTACATATATACATATGTTTACATAGTTTACACTGTATACATATGTACACATGGTTTACATTGAGCTATTACACCAAACTGGGTGATACTGTTCCACTCAAGAGCCATAGAGTAAGTTACAAAACCCTCAATGCCTCTCCTGAGAGGTTGGTGGAGGCAGTTCCAAAACAGCATAGGTTCAGTTGTTGCCCTTTCTGTCTTCCAGACCTTGAGGTAACACTATATTTCTTTAGGTAAACCTTTATCATCACTACTTCAAACACAGGACTTGAAGAACTGAGGAAAACTCCCTCCAAAAACCCTCTTTCCTGAGGCCTGGTATTCATAGTATCATAAGGTCTATGCAAGATGTTGGGAGAGAAAAGTAACTAGTAGTCCTACACAGCTGCAAAGCCTACAAGTCACAATAAATCTTCATTGGTGTAAGCATGAAAATTTTATCTGGTGGGTAACCAACTGCGATCTAACAGGGCCTAAACTGCATCTAGGAAATAAGAATGAATTCATGCCTGGCACTGTAAACCTAGCCAGTTCTCCATGCCTGAAGGTGCTAGAGACTCTAGTGAAGCTATTGTTGCTATTTCCCTAAACCGATATGATCAAAACTGTATTTTAATACTTATCCTCATAGCCACAGATATTTTAGTTAGGATTACTATTGCTGCCATGAAACACCATGACCAAAGCAACTTCGGGAGGAAAGGGTTTCTTTCAGCTTTCAATTTCTGATAATATTCCCTCATTGAGGAAAGTCAGGATAGGAACTCAAATAGAGCAGGATCCTGGAGGCAAGAGATGATACAGAGGCCATAGTAGAGTGCTACTGCTTCCTGACTTGTTCATCATGGCTAGCTCCACCTGCGTTCTTAGAGAACCCAGGACTAGGAGTGCAGGGGTGGTACCACCTACAGTGAACTCACTAAGGAAGTGCTCTACAGTTTGCCTACAGCCCTATCTAATGGGGTGTTTCCTTCATCGAGGTTCCCTCCTTTCAGATGATTTTTGCTTGTGTCAAGCTAACAAAAAAACTATCCAGCACCACAGATATGTGTAGCTTTCATCCCTCATCTAAGTAGTTTCTTTTCCTTCCTTTTCTTTTCTTTTCCTTCCTTTTCTTTTCTTTTTTTCCTTCTCCCTTCCTTCTTTCTTTCCTTCCTTCCTTCCGTCTTTCTTTTCTTTCTTCTTCTTCTTTCTCCTCTCCCTCCTTGTTCTCTTCTTTTCTTCTTCTTATCCTTCCCCTTCTTTTCTTCTTCAACAGATGAAGACTATTACAGAGATCTAAAACTTGTCAAAATGCAGAGAATAAATGATCATGGGGTGTCCATCCCCAATTGATGCATCTACAATATATACCCTACACTTAAGGTTCAGGAGATGTGGGGAAAGGGGGTAGAAAGATTGTAATATCCAGAGGGACAGGAAACTTGCTGTTAGACAGTGTCTGCAGACATGCCCATGAAATCTCAACAATATTGTTGCCTAAAGAAGGCGTCTATAATGACAATACCCGTTGAAATGCCAGTGTGGACAAGAAGTTTCCCAAAGTTTCAACTATAGAGGGAGAGTTCCAGGCTATAAGTGGCTACTGAGAGAGGGAAAATTAATATTCTCAAGAAAGGACATTTCTGATAGTTTGTGCAGTCCCACAGAGTCAGTCATGTTTAGGGTTGTTGCACATATAAACAATGATAAATGGACCCAATAGACTCTGTGTGTGTATGTAGATCAATAAGAAAACAAGAATAATAGTAATAGGTTATGAATTTGAAAAAAAGACTGGAGAAGGCACTGGGGGAGAAGGAAATGTTGAATATATTTCTCAAGCATGAAATTCTCAAAAACATAATTAGATAAAAAACAAAATAAAATTAACCATAGAAAGGATACATTTGGTTCGTGTTCCAAAATTTTGCATATTACAGTCTATGTATTAGTTTGAGAGTCTCTGTTACCAGACTCTCACTCTATCCTCCCCTCTGCATCCTGCACTTGGTAATCTCCATGGAACAAGTTCAGACAAGATACACAGAACTGTACTGAACAAGAAAGAATATGTTACAGAGTAAAGTGGATCAATTTTAAGGGGTAAGAGTGGGAAATGACCAAAGGTATCTTTTCTTAATTTATATTTGCCATAAATATTTCATTGTTTCTTTACTTTTATTTATTTGTTTGATTCTTTTGAGAAAGGGTTTCTTTCTCAAGAAGTGTGTAGCTGTAGCTCTGGCTATCCTAGAAGTCACTCTGTAGACTAGGCTAGCCTTGAACTCACAGAGATCTATCTCTCTGCCTTTCTGAGTGCTAGGGTTAAACATATGTTATCACCATCAACTGGCTTGTTTCTTAAGATCCCTAAAATAAACAGTTTTTCTCAAGGGTCTTTCCTTGTCCAGATGACTGACAGGCCCATATTTGTTGTTAGTAGAGGGGGCAATGGTATTTTGTTTTTCTTTACCAAAAAGTCTTAGAAACTTCCAAGCAATTCAGAAGGCCCCACCTCCCCTCAGAGCTCAAGTCACAGTTGAGTTTGCATATTTTCAAACTAGTAAGCAATCAGAATCTTGTAATTTCAGGTCCTGATTTTACAAGCCGATGATTGTTATGATGGAGACCATTCAAACCCAATGATCTTCAAGTTGATAATGTCTGACCAGTTAACTAACAATCCTAGATGTGTTGGTAAATGTAAGTGTGAAGCCATTAAATATATTTCAATTAGGTATGTAGAGTACCACAGCTTCAAACATGCAGTACTTTTGTTTTAACTTCCCCCACCACTAGAAATACAGGCATGCACTACCACACCTGACAAGGTGAATGTTGAATATTGCTATCTTTGTTACATTATATTTACAATCTAGTAATCAGCTTTTAGACGTTTTGTATCACATGTATAGAACAAGAGCACAGTAACTATTTCCTCCAGGCTCGACATTACCATCAACATCACAAAACACAGTGATTGCTGTAACCTACAGGCGACATTAACCTGACATCATGGCAACAAATAAAGCATAATACAGATGATCGATAGCTCTGTGGTAATATTAAGGAGGCTAGAACATCCTTTTTTCAAGGAGGGGGAAAAATCAAGATAGCCTCTTCTGAGATTCCTTTACTACTTCCTCCTGATCATGCTGCATTTGATCTTGGGGGATTCTAGACTATGTAGGAGATAGAGCATGTAGGGATGGAGAATCTTTAGTGGAACATTTGTTTGTGAGTAATTCATTATGATGTTGGGAGTGTCTGATGGTGCAAAAACCTGAGGGGTACCCACATTCCTGTCAACGAGCCTAAGAAACATACCATCTCACCTATATAGCCTTGCATGGGGTCCTTTCTTTGATTTGTTAGGGCCCTTCTATCTAGGAGGCAGGGAACCATATAGTGATTTATTTTCAGATCCTCAAGAAAATTCTACTAAGATCAAATCATGAAGGTGAGTACTAAGGGAAATATGCAATGGCCACGTACAGTAGTCACTTTTCTTGCTGCTTTGACCTACTACAAGGCAAGAAGTAACAAAGTATGGCAAATATATTTTGACTCATGGTTTAGGAATAGATAAAGTGTGTCATTGCACTGCAGCCATTGAGTCTGCAATAGGGAAGCAGAGGGGCATATGCGTGTTCTGCTCCCTTGGTTGGAGGGAGGGAAGGAAAGAGGGAAATAATCCAATTATATTTTAATTAAGTGAAAAAAATAAAAAAATAAAAATTAATTTATGTGTATGTAAAAGACAGGGTGTATGCAATGTGTTTGTGTGTATGTGGGTGGTAGTAGAAGCCAAAAAGGATATCTGGTGCCCTAGAGCTGGAGAGGCAGGCAATGAAACAGAACTCCTTTTCTCTGGAAGAGCATCAAGTGCTTTTAAGCACTGAGTCACCATTTCCTTTTTTCTATTTAGTCTCTGAATTCCATTCCATGGCTTGGTCCTGCTCACATTCCAGGTCAGTCTTTTCTGTTCAGTAAACCTGTCTGGAAACTGACTAACGGATGCCCAGCCGATGTATCTCCAAGGTAATTGCAAACCAAGTTAAGTTGACAGTGAAGGCTAACCACCACTGTCTTAAGATACTTGGCAATAATTTTTCTCCTGATCAGCTCCTTCTAAAATATGTTTTTCAAAGATTTCAGAAAATAGAATGTCATTAAAATATTTCCACTTTTCATTTGTTCTCTTAAAATCATTTTCAATATGAAACATCCACTTAATTGAGTTTTATGCTACAAATGCAACCACCAGTGCTACTGAAGTGTTCAGAATTGCTTAATGAGCTTGGTGTGAACAGTGTTAAAAGTAGACTTAGATGATGTCAGGTTTCTGACATCTATTCTATTTGACTAACCATATTATTCCTTCCTCTGTTTCTTTTGAATAGACCGATAAGATTATTTGTCTCTAATCTGTCAGTTAGAATAGCTAATTAGAATAAGACTTTTGAAAGAATAAATTAAGATTTCTATGAATAAATTATGTTTTTTCATAACATCAAATTGTAAGAAATTAGAAGACATTTATGGCACACGGGTTTTGGCCCAAGGGCTAATTTGACATAATAATTCTCTGAGAAGCTTTCTACCAGTCTCCTCCTTCTAGCCCAGTGTGATTCCCATCCTAATTTTGGTCTCTGCAAAGTATTTATGAGGCTTACACTCCAATTATTTTACTTACCACAGTGCACCCCAGCTATTTGTGGATTCTCTTAAACTACAATCCTTTAGAACTCAGGGAGCACTTCTGAATAAAGTCTGTGTGTCTAATACTCATGCCAGTGCCAAGCTCACACTGGGTGTTCAATGCCTGTTGGAAATAGCTTGCTCAATTCTGGCGCCTTACTTTGAATTACTCGAGCTACTTCATAAGAATTGGAGCCATGCTGAACTGCCCATGAAAGGAGATAACTATAGGACATCATGACACCTTGTCCTCCTTCATTCCTTTCTCTTGGCTAGAGTATATACTGACAGAGTGCTTTCACAGTGTATACTTCCTTTTCCCTGGGTTCAGGCACTCAAACATATTGAATAGATATGCACTGCATGTTAGTAATACTTTTTCAATGTGAGATCCATTAATGAATAGAACAATAAATAAAAAAGCATCGTATTCATGCTGTTTACATTCCATTTGTTTGCAGAGAACACTGGCTATAGATAAATAACTGAGTGGATTCATAATATAATGTCAGTTTGTGATGCCATGATGAACAACAAAGTATATAGAGTTGAAAAATGTCAAATGATATGTTAGCTGTTCGAGACAGTGGATATCAGGGATGGCGTTCTCTGAGCAGAAATCAGTAAAGGAAAGGGACCAAAATGAAACATGTACCATGTACCTGACACATGGTGAGGGTAAGAGGACTCTTGTTGCTAGAGCTGAGAGGAAACAGGAATTGTGATTTTTTTTTTAAAAAAAAAGAGGCAGCATGGATGCTGGTATTGTGGGCCCTCAGAAGGAGTGGCACTATTAGGGGGTGAGGTCCTGTTGGAGGAAATATGTCACTATGGGAGCAGGCTTTGATGTCTCTTTTGCTCAGCCTTCCCTGAGTCTACTTCCTGTTGTTTGCCTATTAAAATGTAGAAACTCTTACCTACAGCACCATGTCTGCCAGAATGCTGCCATGCTTCCCATTATGATGATAATAGACAGAACCTCTGAAACCATAGCGAGATACCCTAAATGAATATGCTCCTTGTAACAGTTGCCATGGTCACGGTGTCTCTTCATAGCAAACATAAATTAAGACAGGTAGCTTGAAGATAATATACATTGTTAAATCATGAATATTATGGTATATGTACAAACAAACTCATAAATTAATACATTTGGATAATATTTTAATATAAATGTGGAGACAGTAGTGATTGTTGACAGAGAAGTGACTAGGTGAGAGAAGGCTGATGCACAGCCATTGTCAACTACCCAAGAACTCAATGGTAATAGTTTGGACTAGGTTATCAAAAGAAAAATACTTCAGACATGCTTAGTTTCTAGGTTTATTTATTTTTTTTTGTGAGCAGATTGAAAGCTAGATGGATTCTATAGGTATTCCAAAGGTGGATAATGTTCTATGAGTTTTGTCATAAAATACTCAGAAAGATAGAAATTGTGAGTAAGATAGGAAATACTGCAGGGTGGGACTAAGAGAGCCAATGAAGTGCATCAGGAAATTATTTTGTATAGACTATGTAACTTACAAAGAATGTAACTTGCTTCCTACCACCCTGCTAGCTGCCAAGTCCAAGGTCAAAGAACTAATAGCTATGAAGGACTTTGCTGCCCTACCCTCTGATCACAGAGGACTTAACACAGAGTAACACCTCCTTAATCAGGGCTTTGATCTCATTAGCAAGAGAAAAGACATTATGGTCTGTTGTCCACCTCTTAAAATCCCCCCTTTTCTCTCTCATATAGGCTATACACACATTTTGGAGGTGACATGTTCAAAAACTGGAAGGGCTCCAAGTTTGTAATGCATACTAGAGAATAGGTTCGAATTTTGAATTTTATCAGAGACTTCACACAGTGAATCTAGTGAACACATCTAGAAATTAACTACAGAAAATGAATGGAGGAAATGTCAGAGATCTGTGATGGGAGGTTCTCTATATGTGTGGCTTGAAACCATAGAGCCTGAGAGGAGGCAGCTACTGCAGTATTGCCGGAGGGAGTTGGTGCTGGGCTCTGTGTTGTGTAAGCCACAGGAAGGGATATTGAAATAGAGGCTGAATTAATATTGAAATTATTTGGATTGAAATTGCTCCATTCACCCTGCCAAAGTGTAAAGTGCTGAGTCATCCACTGTGGGCCATGCTCTCTGGATCCTATCAGTCAGCCAGATGTCTGGTCTTGCACTTGTAGGAGTTGTAGGGGGATGGTCCCAATGCTTGTACTGATTCCCTTAGATTCAAGAGCAGGTTCAGAAAAGCAATTTATCCTCTAAAGGCCAACTATGTTAAAACTTACAAATGCTTTGTATTATGGTAAAGGTCCTCTATTGACCTATTGCTCAAAATGTGCCTCCCAACATCCCCTTCAGAGCACGCACAGTCACATGACCCAACTTTTTCCCAATAGATCCTAGCTCCTAAAGGTTTCAATAATGCCAGAATTTTGGATAAGGCCTTCAAAACACGAGATTGAGCTAGAGATGTAGCTCACTCTTAAAGTACCTACTTAGCATTCCTGAAACCTTGAGTTGATTCCCAGGGCTACAGAAGCCAGACATGGTAACATATGCCAATAATTCTAGTACTTTGGATATGGAGGCAGTAGGTTCAGATGTTTGAGGCCAGCCTGAGATACATGAAGCTATGCCTCATAAAAGAAACAGAAAAACAGGAGCTTTTATAATAACAAGAGATTTAAATATCTTAACCAATGTCTGTTACTGAGCAGTCTAGGCTTTAGTCCAGGTCTTTGCTGCAGGAAGACTAGTCCCCTTTGAATGCTGCACACTGCTTTCTAGCCAGATACTCAGAGGTGAGCAGAGTACATGGAAATGCTACTCTTTTCTTAAAGCTTGCATGTGAAGCTGGCTGACAATTCAACCCGAGCATTATGATTTGAATAATGATAATAACAATGCGTTTCTGCCTTTTGATCTATTTTTAGTTGATGAAGTATTCTCTTTTTTTCTCATTCAATCCATAAGTTTCTAAGCTTGGGATATAAAAATGTCCTATCTCTATGTTACAGGTGGTGAAACTTAATCCTCTTGTCCCAAATCACATTATCCAACTTAGAAGGGGAGAGTGAAGACTCCAGCAGAGGGATCAAAAGCCTAGAAAATGGCAAAAGAGAGACTGTCTCCAGAGAATTATTAACATCATGTTTGTTTGTAAAAAGCATTTGAAAATTAGCAAAAATAAGATAGAAAATAATAAAAATTTTGGGGAAAAGGAAATGCTTTAAATATTAGGAAACATATAAGGAAAAATGCTATCTGATTTCAAGTACAAAATGTTTAACAGATTATACTCATCTGGGTGCATTTATTTATTCAACACAATTTGAAGTAAAAACTCACGACAGAGATAAATTGAGCTGATTTATAAGAGAGCCTCACATGAAATAGCAGGGACTGTGGGTAATATCAGGGTTTATCTAATCAGGTCATTATGTGTAGTTTTTATTTTTTATTTTGTATATAGAGGAAATTTCTGAGGAAAACAGTTAGTGGGTTAAAACTATGTCTTTTCTCTAAGGTGGAACAAATCTAATCTGAGATAGGTATTTTAACTTTTCATCGCTGGTCTCTGAGCATTTCACTATGGTTAAAAATGAGTTTGAGTAACTATAAGTTATCCAAAATGTTTAATATTATGGAAAGCCCCCACTTAATGGATTTTACCTTTAAAATTCTCAGTAGTAACTGTACCTCAGATTTTGATATTTTATACTTTTTATGTTTGTGATATGTGATATTCACATCAGGTCAGATGCATTTTCTACATGCTCTATTTTTACCCCACAGTAAGGTGATCAAACTTTCTCTCTGTAAGGTAAGGGTCATCTGCTGTCAGGATAGTGTGGACACCTGGTGTCTACTATTGCTCACCTGGCACAAGCTTTTCAGTCGCCCCAGCAAAATCCTACACAGATCAGAAAGAAATGCAGGACTTTATATAGTAATGTAGGTTTATATAAAATTATACGATGGAGGAAGTTAATAATAGATTCATAAAGAACATTTATAAGTAGTTATCCTAATTGCAATAAGAAAGTCCAGATTTCTCTTAAGATCATCATACTCCTTTTGAGAAAGACCTGCTTTGGGGAAGAATAAAGGATTAGCAGGTGGATCACACAGAAGAGAAAGTGGGTTGTCAGTGAGCACTGTACCATTTTTTTGTTGTGCCACCATGAAGAATGAAACTGTCATTTTATGGAAACATGGACAGACTGTCAGGAAACAGTCAGGGATAGAAACCAGGAGTTCTGTAGATCTGATGATTGTTGAATTAGGAGTGGCGGCAGGGCTGCGTCCCTGGCACCCGGCCGCCCGCATGGCTAGCTTATGCCCAGATATAATTACACGGAAGCTGTATTCTTTCAAACACTGCCTGGCCCGGCTAGTTCCAGCTTCTTATTGGCTAGCTCTTACATATTGTTCTAACCCATTTCTAATATTCTGTGTAGCCCACAAGCTGGCTTACCAGGGAGGATCTTAACCTGCGTCTGTCTGGAGCGGGAGAATCATGGCGACTCTCTGATTCAGCTTCTTTTTCCCAGCATTCTCTTCTGTCTGCTCCGCCTACCTAATTTTCTGTCCTATGAGGGCCGAGGCAGTTTCTTTATTATCAACCAATGAAAGCAACAGATAAGATACAAGACCAACCTCCATCAGATGATTTTCCTCTATCCAGTACACTTCTAAGAGGAAACCTCAGTCGATACTTGGATATATGGAGCTTGACTTGAACATATCTAAAGTAGTGATCTAGACTGGAAAAATAATGTGTAGATGGTGTTTACATATACAAATGAACACAGTTAAGTTACCTAAGGATTGAGAGTAGGCTGAAGAAATGCAGAATGAGAGCAGGGTTCTGGTCCCTCTAACAGAGGAAGTTGAGATGTTCAAGATCAGATCACAGAGGACTCATAGCCAGAAAATTAGAAACTGAGGTAAACAAAGTAGTGTCCATGAATCTAAGTTAAGATAGTGATGCTTCAAGAATGTGAGAACGAGGAACTGTAGCTAATACTCTTGGTATGCTGAGTGATGACTTACATCAAATGATCCTTACAGAAATCAGCACAGAGGCAATGAAAGACTTGAGATTTGGTAACAGGGAAGAGAGAAAACTCTTGTCATCTTTTCTCCGAGTAAAGAGAAACAATACTAATTACTTTCTAGCGAGAAAATTTATGAGACTCACAATTAAAGGAGCATGGTAGAAAGGTTTGAAAATTAGTAGTTTGTCCAGAAAGAAATACATGCAAAAGTGCACTTGCCGGGTTTTAGTGACTAACCTTAATGAAAGGTGCACAAATGGTTTGCAGTGGAGAAGAAGGAAAAGCAACTGTAGAGCCCCTGAGGAATCTGCAAAGCCACTTTGTGACAGTGTGATGGTGTGAATATGAAATGACTCTCACATGTGTATGAACACTTGTCCCAAGTTAACAGCACTGTTCCATGAGGTTATAAAACCTAGCTAGAAATGGCTCACGGAATGCAACCCTAGGGGAGCCTAGCACTCCTTCTCGTTCAAAGTCTCTTTCTTTTTTAATATGTTGAGTCACTAATGTTATAAGGCCCCACCACCATGGAAGGTGCCTTGATATCTGCCATGCTTATGTTTTCCCCACCATGATGTACTGCATCCAATTAAGAGTGACTCAAAATAAGCTTTTCCTCCCTTAAGTTGTTTTTGCCTGGTATTTTGTCATAGTGATAATAAGATAATTAATATACAAGTTCTAAAGTGTAGAAATGCAGATTTCTTTCAAAGAGTTTTCTGTAGAACAAATCCCTTGATACCCTCTTCACTCAGGACTGCCTGCCTAGAAAATTGCTTTCTGAGATTTGTTCTTCGTTAAGGCATTCAAAGGCCAAATTACCTATGGTTCAAGTAGGTTTTTGTAGACCACTCTGTGAGTAGACTTTGTTGTCATCCACACAGTGATGGTTTTTCAAACATGCTGTTTAAAAGAGGAATAGTGTCACAGCAGCTTCCAGCTTTCTGGAGGATTTTAGACTCTTCCTGTGTCATGGAGGAAGTGTGCTGTGGAGGTGGGGGTCTATGTAAAGAGCCACCAGCAAAATGATACTTGCAGATATGGAAGGGAAGGTGAGATTTTTTATTGATTTTTATTGAGCTCTACATTTTTCTCTGTTTCCCTCCCTGCCTCTCCCTTTCAACCCTCCCCCAAAGTCCCCATGCTCCCAAGTTACTCAGGATATCTTGTCTTTTTCTACTTCCCATGTAGATTAGATCTATGTATGTCTCTCTTAGGGTCCTCATCGTTGTCTAAAGTGAGACTTTAATTCTGTCCCAGAAAGATACAGATGCCAGCAACAAGCAACAGCTGCCAAGGAAATGTTAAGGCAGTGTGCAAAAGTAGCCTGTGAGAGCCTCCAAGGTCTTAGGATGATCTGCCCCACTGCAATATGTACAATATGATAGGCACAGAGTTTGAGGATTTAATGATTGACTTCCTAGACCATGGTCTTGTATTTGGCTAATCACTCATTCTAGTCCTCAGTGTCTCTCATTTGGAATAAGGATATTGACACTGTGTCTGTCTTATGATTGTATTTTTGAAGCCTGTAGCTTCATTTAGTGTTTTTTTATTTATTTATTAAAGATTTCTGTCTCTTCCCCACCGCCGCCTCCCCTTTCCCTCCCCCTCCCCCAACCAAGTCCCCCTCCCTTGTCAGCCCAAAGAGCAGTCAGGGTTCCCTGCCCTGTGGGAAGTCCAAGGGCCACCCACCTCCATCCAGGTCTAGTAAGGTGAGCCTAAACGAAACTGCCTAGGCTCCCACGAAACCAATAGGTACAGTAGGATCAAAAACCCATTGCCATTGTTCTTGAGGTCTCAGTAGTCCTCATTGTCCACTATGTTCAGCGAGACCGGTTTTAACCCGGGCTTTTTCAGACCCAGGCCAGTTGGCCTTGGTGAGTTCCTGATAGAATATCCCCCTTGTCTCAGTGTATGGGTGCACCCATATAGAGATTGAGAGCCTTGAATCTTTGAGTCTACTCTGGAGGTAGACTTGGGAGCATTGCCAAAGCATACCTTTCTACTTTTCCTCAGACACTGTATTTTAGTGTTGTAAATATCCTAAGGAAAGATAAAGTAGAAACAAAGAACAGTCACAGCTTATGTGAACCAGACAACTTAGCCTTCTCCAAAAATGAGCAAGTTCACACTATGATAAAAGAACACAAATGAGTACTAAAATGAAATATAATATGCCCTTGAAGACTTCTCATGTAAAATATTATTTTCTACATTGTGTTCTATAAAGGTACCATTATCAGCTATATAATAAAGCTAGAAATTTATATAATTTATATATGTACCTTTATAGAATTTTTTATGTATTCATTAACTTCTATTATTTTATAAAGAAGTGTGGAACAACTTGCTGTTTTCTGGCTGCTTTTTCTGTAAATTTCTTTTTTTTTTAAACTTAGATCTGATTTTCACTTATTCCTTTTGTAGCTTAAATATTCACCACTCAGCGTTATGTAAATTACTTCATAGTATTTGTTCGCAATAACATCCTTGGCTCTTTCGTCAAGTAGCTGATATCCAGATGCTCGTAAGCACAATAATGTGTTGGCATAAACAAATTGTCTGCCACGTGCAACTATTTATACGGCCTGACTACATTAGGAAGATATGAAAACGATTTACAATTTCCTTTAAATAGCCACATGCACCTGCAGGCACTTTTGGCTCAATAACACAGAAATGAATGATAAAGATAGGTTAGGCATCCTTGTCCTTTATGGCTTTAACACTTTCAATGACTATGAATAAAACACTTCCTTTCCCTTGCAGCACTGTGAATACTGTGGCAATTTCCTCTGCAGCTTCCCCAACTAATACCAAAATTTTGGTATTCTGATTTCTATGAGTTTGTAGAATTTAAGTAGATATGGCAATTACGCTAATACTCTGATGGTAATTTTTGAGATGGAGAGAATTGTGAGGTCTGTAATCTGGTGGTGATGGAGATAAAGGGAATATATGGAAGGGCAAATATGATCAAGGTCCATTGGTTTGAGTGTGATTGTGTCTCTTCGGGATCAAATTACATTGTAATCACTGCACACACACACAATTGTATGTACAAATTTTTAGGTTCTCACAGAGACATGCATTTCTTTGAAAAGTAAAAGGAAATAAGCAAATGTAATATAATGACTTTAATCCCTGTATTATGATTGACTTTCCATTTCTACATTTCTTTCTCATAAGTTAAAGTGGTTCTTTACAAAGGCAAAAGTTCTCAGACTTCTGAGTTTTCCCAACACCTTGAATGAGTCACTTGGAATAACAACCTGATTAGATCGCATCCTCCTAATCTTCAAAGCAGATGTAATCTAAGGATACTATTGTAAGATATTCACAATATGCTGTAAAACCTTATACACAGTGAAACAGCTCAATAAATGAGTTGTTACTAATTTGGATCTATTACCAAAGCCAAAATAGTTCTTAAAACAAAGCACAAAAAGTAAGACTCTTTTGTTGTTGTTGTTATATTTCTACCTTAGGAAATTAGTCTGAAACTTTGGCAAGTTTATATAGCAATTATTTATTGTGAATATAATTGCTGCCTTTATAAAGTTATGAAGTTAACAGTTCAACCTTAGGCATAAAGCTAAAATGTACCAGTATCCTTGGTAGATGAATAGCCAAATAGTACACTGATTGTTTTTGTTCCTTTATGTTTATTTGTATTTTGATGTTTTATAAATGAGTGGAAATATAACATTGTTTTTTTTGAGACTCTTTTATGGCAAAAATAAGTTGCAAATAAAAAAAAACATGTCAACATCATCCAGACACAGCTCAATAAACCTCTAACAGTTAATACAGTCATTTGGAATGGAAACTGTACAACTTCTCATTAGCTTTAGTATTTTATTTCACTATTGAATAATTTTTATGTGCTTATCTATCATGATAAATAAAATACCCATTACATGGTTATAACTAGAAACATTACTGGCTTTATATCCTTTTTCTTAAATTTATTACCTAAATTCAGGTAAAATTTTTCTTTAAAAATGTATTTATTAGCTGGGTGATGGTGGTGCATGTCTTTAATTCCAGCACTCTGGAGACAGAAGCAGGCGGATCTCTGTGAGTTTGAGGTCAACCTCTTCTACAAGAGCTAGTTTCAGGACAGGCTCCAAAGTTACAGAGAAACTCCGTCTTGAAAAACCAAAAGAAAAATTATTATTTTACATGTACAGGTGTTTTGTCTGTTTGTATGTAAGGACACTATGTATATACAATGCCTGTGGAGGTCAGAAGAGGGTGTCAGGTCTCCTGGAGATGTAGTTATAGAAGATTGTGAGCTGCCATATGAATGCTAGGAATTGAACCTGGATCCCCAAGCTGTCTCTCCACCTTAAATGATTTTTGGGAGATCAAAATAAGAAGTGTCTGTAGAAAATTGCTTTAATGTGAAAAGAGAATATAAAGATTTTGCCTCTACTATGAATTATAGAAAAGAAACTAACATCCTTATATAGCCTCTTTGTTGTTACGTATTGGTATAAGGCAAGATTTTAGCAAAAAAATAAATTATTAAGAATTTTAATGTTATCTGTTACCTTTATAAGAAAAGTGTATTTGAAGAAAGAGATGGAACTGAGCATTAATATCCAAAGTGCTTGATATAAAACGTCCATCTGTAATTTGGCCAATACATATCTTCAAAAGGCTAGATGGTATAATTATTTGGTTTGTCTTCTATTATTAAAATGTGGTAGTGTACTTATTAGTTTATTAACTATGCTACACCATCCTGGTATAAGATGGAACAGAACCTCATGATTCATTTGCCAACAACTTAGACTTGCTAACAAACCTTTCATCATTCAGACTTTTTTTTCTTTCAGTTTCTTTTTCCAGTTCAAGGCTATAAATCTGTATTCTTTGTAATTTTATCTCATTCATGAGGGAGAGGTTAGAGAAACATTCCTCAGCTTTGGCTTGGATAATCCAACAAAAATGTTCAACAGTTGCTTTCAAAAAACCTAAGTTGTTCTAGAAATAAAGTTCCTTTTCTGGTCCACATTTATCTACTTGTAGTACAAACAGCACTCTTTCCCCAATATATTTGAAATGGGTAGATGTGTGTGAGGTGTGAGGCAGACTTTTCTTTCCATGCTAATTCCAGCCAACATGTACCGCTCACTAAAGGCACTTTCACCCTACAACAACCATGAAACCCTAGTATATGCTCTTAAATGTCAGTTTCTCCTCATTCTATCACTTTCAAATTTTATGGTTACTTCTAATACATTCAGAGCACCAAGAGATGCTTAAACCAACCTGTTTCTTTTCTAAATTCCAGGTAAGCAGCATTAACATTCCCTGGCTAGAGATGGCCCTTCTACATCTCCTCCACAATAAAAGTAGCTGTTGACACAAAATCAACAAAGTAGAAGATACTTAAAAAACATTTAACCATAACATTTTCTGGGCTTCAGAAAATTTCCTTCTTTTCTTGTAAGCCTTTGGATGGACTACCATCTTCCAGAAGGATTCATCCTAAACAGGATCTAAGAAGTTTGAAGAGTAGTATCTCTTGGCCTTGTCAACGAAGCCCATTGAAAGATATTTCCAAGCCAAATCCTTTTACTAAGCTCTTTTAGCTTTGTAAAGGATTTGGGCCATCTTAAACTTCTCTTAACATGGCTCAAATCACAATGTCATTGCTAAGGAAGCTACTTCACACATTTTTTTTTTGGTGTTAAGTAGTTAACATAAAGAGTACGATTTATACTGAGCTTTTATTAGGTTAATTAAGATCCTTTAAGTTATTAGCTAAATTTAACTTATGAATTATACTAACACTAAGATTTTAAGGTTAATTATATGTAAAAAACATAAAAAGTATCCTATCTTGTCAAGGGTGCAAGAGTTCTTTAGCAAATTTCTAATTTATGTGATAAAAATTATTGGTAGTTTGACACCACTATTCGTTTTCACAGGTCAGACACTAACTTGAGGACAAATGAATACAGGGTAGGTTTAAATGGCACTTAAGGACCCTTGTACGATTCTAGTCTATGAAGTCCTAAAGTCAGCCTTTTATAGACATCATGTGTTGTCAACCTGTTTGTCAGTTTAATAGACTATTCTCTATTATTTGATTGAAGAAATAGAAACATCATGAAAAGACAAAAGATTACAATAAACAATGATGTGAAAAGAGGGATACAGGGACTCAGAATTCAAGACCATGATTTGCAATACCGAGAACGTAAAGAGAGCAGTTCTCAAAGGGAACAGTAAATAAGTAAGTGAACTGCAGCAAGAACTGAGTATGGATCAAAAACCCATTGCCATTGTTCTTGAGGTCTCAGTAGTCCTCATTGTCCGCTATGTTCAGCGAGACCGGTTTTAACCCAGGCTTTTTCAGACCCAGGCCAGCTGGCCTTGGTGAGTTCCGGATAGAACATCCCCCTTGTCTCAGTGTATGGGTGCACCCCTTGCACCTTACTAGACCTGGATGGAGGTGGGTGGTCCTTGGACTTCCCACAGGGCAGGGAACCCTGATTGCTCTTTGGGCTGACGAGGGAGGGGGACTAGATTGGGGGAGGGGGAGGGAAAGGGGAGGCGGCAGTGGGGAAGAGACAGAAATCTTTAATAAATAAATAATAAATAAATAAATAAGAAAAAAAAAAGGACTGAGTATGGAAAATAAAGTAGAGGTCCACTCAGCAAAACCCAGTATTGCTGACGAATATCAAGCAATACGTTCTGTTTCTATGTTGAAAAGGTCAGATCTTGGCGAAACGACAGCAAGGCTGACTTGAGGTTTGGCTGTTATACTGTTTCCAGGGCTCACTGCATTATTCTGCTCTAGTTATTTTAAGAGACCAGGGTAGGATCCATTCTTGGATGCAAGTAAATGAATGACCTACAAGCGCTGGTTCCTGTAATATGTCTAGATTGTTTGCCACAAAGTCTTGCACTTATTGGCTAATGTTAAGGACAATCATCCCATTACCTATGCTGAAACTGACATGCAAAATCTTGTTTCTAGTGTATGCCATGAGAAGATTCTCATTCTCTGCTCGATGACTGCATTTCCATGTCTGTCTCTCGGCTCTGCACAGACACACTTGTGTTTCACTCAGATATACATTCCTTTCAACAAAACAGTAGAAAAGTCCAAAACTGAGAACTCACATTCATCGTGGATCTTAGGTTAGACACACCAAAGTTTGTTTTTCTTGACAATTGGTAGGCAATGATATATGAAACGATTCAATCTGCTCTTGATTAAATTTCACTTCATCTTATGAGTTTTAATGTACTTTTATAAGAATCAACTGAAGCAAATTGTTGGTGTTCAGCGTATTTTGTGAGGTAAGTGGCAGAATACTTTAGTATAATCCTGGACCAGTAATACAATAGTTGAAAGGACAGGAATGCTCTTCTGCTAATCATGAATGAACCAGGAGCAAAAATGGATATTCACATATATCTCTCTAACATAGACACTATCACCTCTGAAGGCCAATTTTTTTCAGGATCTTCTAACCCGGGCAGGAATAATCATGCGCAAGATCAATATTGATTTATCAGAGACAATGCTGCATAAATCTGTTTCCTGAAATATTTCTTGCTAAGAATCCATTACTGTACTACATAAAGGCAGACACAGGAATAAATTAGTAGCCATTCCTTTCTAGGAGTTCACAACCCATTGAGGAGAGGATGTCTATTATTTCAATACAGTGACAGTCCAGGCAGAAGACAGTACAAGGGAAGCACACCAACACACGGGGATGCACACAAGAGATTTTCCCTTAAATATTTTTGGTCTAGCTTTCATAATCACTCACCGAATAACTTTTTGAGTCGTGCTAACTCTAATTTATTCTAATTACAAGCTAAACTAAAGCCTAGCATATTGCTTGATATTTTACAAAGTGTATATAAAATACTCATTCCTTTTTTTAAAAAAAAGATAATTTTTAATTTGCCAAGACATCTTTGATACTAATTCTATAGCAATTTTCTTAGTAGTCTTTTAATTAACTCTTTAAAAGGTATAAAACAACCACTCTTTATAGCATACTTTCCTAACCTATCATTCAGATTTTATGCATAACTCTTAGTCTAGAGGGCATGGATTTTTCTTTCTTTTTTTTCACTCTGAGGGCAAGCATGAAATACACACACACACACAACTAACATGGTATACCCTTTCTTATTCAAATACAGAGAAACAGTGTCATACTGTAGTGTTAAGAGTGGCGGGGCTGCGTCCCCGGCACCTGGCCGCCCGCATGGCTTGCTTTACCCGAAATGATTACAGGGAAACTGTATTTTTTTAAACACTGCCTGGCCCGTTATCTGTAGCCTCTTATTGGCTAGCTCTTACATATTAATCTAACCCATTTCTAATAATCTGTGTAGCCCATGAGCTGGCTTACCAGGGAGGATCTTAACCTGCGTCTGCCTGGCGTGGGAGAATCATGGCGACTCCTTGACTCAGCTTCTTTCTCCCAGCATTCTGTTCTGTTTACTCCACCCACCTAAGGGTGGGCCTATCAAGGGGCCTAGGCAGTTTCTTTATTAATAAGAAATCACTCCCACATCATCATGCTCTTCATCTCTTTGCATGAATTCTTTAGCTCTGTGGCAGCAATCACAATTTTAGGACTGAAGATTTAAATATCAGTATAGGAGAGCGGCCTTGCGAGATTAACAACTGCAGTGGTTCTCATCCATTTTTCTACTTTTTTTCCAGCAATTATTTATTCAGTGGTTACTCTGAATCATTTGATATATATGTTTAAGGAGATTCAATGTTATCAAAAATCAGCACAGAACCAGAAATTGTGGAACATACAGCAAAACTGGTGGGTAGATGGTAATCATATCACAAAACATATAAAAAGGAGTTATCAGAAAGAAAGCACACATCACAAAGGAAAACAGCATAGGTTGATCTGGGCTGCTAGGGAAGTGTTTTTGAGAAGTGCTTCCTATTCCCTTTTCAAGGAAGAATGAATGAGTAGATACAAGTGAGACAAGGAGGATGGTAGGAGCTTTCCAACACAGGCAAAGAGTGATACAACATCCTATGACAAGATGAGAAATAGCAGCCAGGAAGCTGGCACATTCTAAGAACCCAAAATAGGCTGGTATTGATGGAATGAAAGAACTGGTAGCCTAGGACCTTGCAGTAGCTAAATTAGACAAGATTTTGGCTATGATAAAGATTTGGATCTTAACCTGATAAGAAGTGGGAGTATATGAAAGGGTTTGAAGTCTACAGACATGACCTGACTGCTGTAGGAAGATCAGACCAATAAGTGGAGGGTTCTCTAACGGATTGACATTCCTTTTTTAATTCATTTATGTGTTTTGTTCACTTGAGTATCTTTCATAAATTAACATCTATTGAGTGTCTTCCACTTGAGGAGCAATGTAAGGCATAGAAAGAGATATAAATCAACATTGGCTCCCCAAAAAACTTATTAAAGATAGGTAATTTTTTATTTACATATGATATCCAGTGTATGATAGCTAAAAGCTCTGATCTTCATTGTCCACTTTTTGGTATCCACAGGCCAATAATTTAGGCCATCACTCTCCATGGACACCTAACAAGGAAGAAGACAACATGTGATATCTGATCCATATCAAGCCATATCCAGCTGTCATCTGGAAATAATTCTTTTTTGCTTATATTTCTTTGTTAGAACCAGTTCTCTTGGCCTTCTAAATTCCAGGGAAGCAACCAAACTGGAAATTTCTTTGTTTCTCTGTAATGAGTCTTTTTCTGTCTTACCAGTCAGCTCTGAAATAATGACAAGGAGACTTGTTATTAATCGCCAAAGTGCAGCCTATAACTTAGGTTTGTTCCTAACTAGCTCTTATAACTTAAATTAACCCGTTTCTATTCATCTGTTTTATACCACATGGTGTTACCTTTCCTCCACCTTGCACTTCCTGTTTCCTCTCTCTGTTTTCTGCCATCCTGTGCACCCATATTCTTTTCCTCTTTTATTCTCTTTCAGGAAATCTTGCCTTACCTCCTGCCTAGCTATTGGCCATTCAGCTTTTTATTATACCAACCATAGCAACACACCTTCAGAGAGTGTGCAAATATCCTACAACATCTCTCTTCTAACTGTATATCAGAAAGTACATTGTTCCAGACATCTCAAGGAAAAAGAAGAATTTCTGAGCACATTCATTTGAGGATTTGACAAGGATGGGGTTGTTGAGTGTCCCCATGTTTCCAAGTGAGCTTGGCTCTTTGAATTCTATAGCAATGTATCTCATTGTTTTTCAAATCCCAATTTCTAGCAATTTTATTATTTTAGGTAAATTAATTACCAATTTAAATGAGAATAATCACCTGATTTTTCAAAATAAGATAGTATATCAGTACAATACACTTGAGTGGACTTAATGTAGGGACATACAAAGAGAAATATAGACAGGAATGCATGTGCACACGCATCAAACACTCCCATTCCTGTTTGCTTAGTCACCTTATCTGTATGCGTCATAAACACATGGTCTTTCCTATGCCAAAGAGAAGTACTTGCACAAGTGTGGGTTATGCTATATATAAATACTAACGGGGAATGAGGAGGAAAAGGAATCACTACAGAACAAAAAGAGGATGGAAATGTAGGCTGCCTGGAAAAAAAGAGGCCATGATATTCCAAATGAGGACAGGAGCAGGAGAAGATGTAGAAAAAAAATGAATGAGGAAAACACTGTACTCACAAGAAAGAAAAAATATGCGTGGATGTGTGTTGGGCTCTGATGGATTATTTTGTGAAAGCTGAAGCTTGACTCTTGGCAGGACAGAAAGGATGTGAACATACTCATGGGAAAAATAAGAATCAAAGGATTTGGTATAGTCAAGGGCTGTGAATAAAACTGAATCCCATCTTCTAATTGTAAAGACAGGGATCTAAATACTTCTGTAGAAACATCAAGGACTGTGTAGTGTTGCCTCCTAGCCTGTTATTTTCTATGCACATATATCAACCCACAGGATTCTCATGACAACCAAATGAAGTTGGATCTGTAATTGCTTTTATTCTTTGTGAATGAGAAATAAGACACTGAAACTAAAGAATTTGTCCCAAGCTGCATGGTTAATAAAGAGTGTCAACAAGATGTTCATCTAGGTGTTAGAAGGTTATGAAATCGTGGCACAGCTGTTTCCCCTCACTGTCTCTGAAAGAGGTTTAATGGCTTATATATATATGGAAGTACCAACATCCTTGTTTTTTCTCACTAATTTAGTAGATATGTTGTTCATCTTTTAATTGATTCATTTCATTTATTCCTCAAGAATTTCTTGGAGGACCATGGAGATATTTGGTTCTATCTGATCACCCGGAAGAAAGAAATGGCTAAGATAAGACTCCTACCATTAAAGATCTCTAATGACATCATCTTTAGTAAAAGATACAAGTAGAATGTTGGAGACACCATCCCATGGCCTGGGTCCTGGACTAAAGAGGCATGAGGTTGTGGGGTGAGGAGTGGGAAAAGCGGGAGGTGAGGAGGGAGGAGGAACTGGGAATGGTATGTAATAAATAAATAATAGATAAATAAATTAATTAAATTAAAATAAATAAATATAGTTATTAAGGCAAAAAGAAACAACTAGCAATTTAAAGAAGTGAATGAGGTTTGAGGACATAAAGCAGACAGGAAAGACAGGTGCTTGAAGAAAGAATGATGATTTGTGCATGTGTGAATCAGATGCAGGCACATATATTCACATGTGTGACATGTGATGGCCAATGTGGTTGGATTGAATGCAGTCTAGGTTATTAGGGAGGTATTCACCTAGAAATCTCTATGAGGTCATTTATTTGCTTTTCTAGGGAGAATTAAATGAAGGGGAAAAAAAATATAGCCTTAATGTTGAAGGTCCAAAGGCAGGGTTCTGGGTTGAATAAAATAGGAAAAAGAGAAGAGCAGTTGGGTGGACCATACTCTCTTTTCTGCTTCTTGGTCCCACCAGTTATAAAGAGCTCTTATTACTGTAGCTGCCTTCCCTGCTGCAATGAACTGTACCTTTCACATATCTATCCACATACATTTCTCCTTTAAGTTTCTTCTCATGGTTTGAGTCACAATGGCAAAAATGTAAAGAATACATAAGACGAGTATAGAGAGGGCAGAATTGAAGCTAGAGTCAAATGTGATATGCAAAAAAAGTTTTCTTGACTTGAACTGTTTCTAAGAAATTACTCTAGATAACTGAATGGCACTCATGGCTTTTAGGCCTTATGAAAGTAAATCGGAGAAAGCTGCGACAGAAGGAGAGAAATTAGGTGGTGGGTTACTGATTCTTGGCACTGAATGCTGCAAGACAGGAAACAGTGAAGGCTGAGGAATTGATATTGAAGATAAGCTTCAACTGATAGGAACAATCATCAATTTCTCCACAAGAGTCAATGTGTCTATGTGGTACTAATGCAGTACTGAGAAAGCAAGAGTCTCCTTTCTGTGAGGCAGATCTGGGAAGGTATAAGTTAGCCAACACCGGAAGTGGAACATTTTGGGAAAAGAACTGATGTCTAAGCGTTTGTGTCCAGTGACCTTTTGGAGTGGAATTTTGGGAGTTATTAGCATATATGACAATAGAGACCACTCAAGGTCAAGTCATCTTTATTTCTGCAATCAAGTCTTCCAAAGGATTTAAATCTACAAAGGTCAGCAATTACTTCAGAGCATCTGTGAGCAAACTTCTCTGGCCAATACAATGAGACTCCAAGGACAATGGTCTATTAACTGTTATGGCATTATGACTTTTTTCTTAGAAATAATTGATTTCTACTTTCTGTTTGATGTCTCTAGTTGACTAGGAAATACTTATAATCGGATTGTGTATTTTTTTTCTTTTTTCTTCTCAATATTTATGCCCGTCCTATAGGAGTTAAGAATGCAACCTCAACAATTTTTCAGCAGTGAGATGGAAATGATAATAGCCTAACTCTTACTTTCAAAGATCACGTATGTTAGTATATACAAGGTATTAATAAAATAAGTTGTTCTTCAAATGGAATTGACATAAGTTCATTATTTTCGTTCGTATTTACAGGACATTCTCAGGCAAAAGCTAGTGGTGATGGTGATATAGTAGCATGCCACTGAACAAAATTCATAGTGCAATTTGCTAGGAGTACTTTGAGTTGAATTATTGAAGTTCTATTTATTCTTCAGAAACAGCTGAGTAAACTGAAAAAAATCTATTGATAATTTCACAGAAAGACAGCAATAAATTTCCTACAAACTACTCTGTATATGTGTAATTATATAAATAGTTAGCTTAAGAAATATCAGAAACCACCGGTGTACAGGGAATGCTTGATATATCCAATTTGTAAGCTGAATAAGAATTTCTAAAACTACTTTATAAATATTTACTGGCCCTCTTTGCAGCAAGTGAAATGTGTACTTAATCCAGCCACTATACTATGATACATTTAGCTCTAATGAAATGTGACCCAGTTACATTAGTGTAAGAGAGTAGCTTAAAGTTTATTTCTTTATGAGACCAGTTACTCCCACTTTACAGCTGTTTTTCCTTCTGAATCTGGGAGTCTAACCATCCATCTAAACACAGCTTTCAAGGAAAATAGAGTTTGATCAAGCTACAATTTTGACTTGAGAATTGCCAAATGGGTGTTTGCTCCAGTTTTCTTTTCATTTCTCTGTTTTTGTTTCTCTAACTTGGTGAATTTGAGAAAAGAGGCTTACATTCAAAGCACATTTGGGAATTATTAAGGTATTCATGTTTTTAATTTTGTAAACAAGACTGCGTGCTTTAGGTCCTGACTTGTATTCTTATTTGGCATTTTGTGGGTATTTATTATTTATTTTAAAGAAATATTTGCTTACTTATTTGGGGGAAAGGGACGTGTCATGATAGGCACATGGAGTCCATTTTCTCTTGTCTGTTTAATCCTGAAGAATCAGACATCAAGTCCTCAGGCTTACCAGCTGACTGCTGCCATTGTTGGATTGGCCATTTTACCAATCCATATATCTTCATTTGAATTAAAATTTATTTTGCACTAATGCACTAAACATTTTACCTACAGTGAGATGCTAGTCTTAATAAAGCAACTCTGGGTTATCATTTTAGAGTATGAGAAATCAAATGGACAACTACAATCTGTAGAAATGTTATTAAGATGTTCTCGTTCATTTTATTTGTTTAGGAATTTTTTACCTAAATATTACTTTTTACAAAATATTGTTTTAACATTTGTGTATTTTCTTTTGATAAATTTTGAAAAATTGTTTGAGAGGTTTATACATAGGCTTAAAATATTTTGATCAAATCCACTTCCCTTTCCCTACCCTCCAATTCCTCCACAATCTCTTCCACTAATTTCCCCTCCCAATTTCATATGCACTTTTACTTTTATAACTCACTGAATCCACCTAGTGCTGGTCTCTATGTGCTTGGGTGTAGGACAATCTTTTGGAGTATGGGTGGTCTTTTGGCCTCATTCCTGAAGAAAACGTACCCTCCCTCCCAGACAGCTGTCAATTGCCAGTGGTTTTTCAGCAAGGGCTGGGACTTCACGAACATTTGCTGGCATTTTGTCTGGTTTGCTCTTGTGCAGGTCCTTATACATGCAGACACAGCTATTTTGAGTTCATGTGTTTAATGGCCTTGTCCTCTCCAGTGAGCTCTGCCTTGCTGTAGACTTCCACTACCTCTGGCTCTTACTGTCTTCCCATTCTCTCTTCTGTGCTGGTCCCTGAAACTTGAGAGGAGTGGTGTGATGTCACAGGCCTATTTAGTGCTGTGCACAGCACAGCATCATGCTCTACAAGGTGTAGAGTTGTCTCTATACCTGCTGCCCTATATTGTAAAAAGAAGCTCCTACAATTCATTCTTAATGTATATATATTATACATTATTATGTATTATATATAATTTATGTATTATATATTAAACATTATTATACATTATTATATAATATATTATACATTATTAATGTAATATATATACATATATATGTATATATACTCATAACCATGTATCCTATTTGCTTTCTTTAAGAAAGTTTCAAGTGTTGTGATGACCTCTAGACATGTAGAGGTCTTGGAGTAGCAGTGCCCATTTGGTCTGTAAAAAAAAGAAAGCAACAGTTTTTATAAAAATTATACAGTATTGTGAGATATAAGGAAAATGCAACAGAAATAAAAGGGTTCCTTTTTTTTTTTTTGCTTTCTTTTATTCTTGGACTTTTTGTGGCTTTGGATGCTGGAGATGTAATGTTCCTCTCTCTCAAATCCAATTTGGATGAGTAAATCCAATGGGTTCAACACAAGAGCTTCTGCACTGGCCAAGCACGGACGGGAACGGATTTACTGGTAACCAATTAGCTATTAGTTTTTCAGGGTCAGCTTCTCCAGGACATGTTCTAAGGAAACCAGGTAGGAAAAGCTTAGTCACCAAACCCAGCCCAGGCTCTCCAAGTTCAGGCAGTTAACCCACACTCTACCATAGAGAGTTAAGAGGCAAACGAGACTGCATTCAGATCTTTGAAGAGATTAGGTAATCCCAGTACTGCAGCAAACATCTCTCTGAATGCGACTTTGAGGCAGATGACTGCTCTCAGCTGTCAGCTTTTCTGATTCCCAATTCCTTTAATGTTCTTTGAAGTTTAAATCATAGATATCCAACATCAATAGAAATCATAAAGCACTTTCTGGGGAGGGGGTGAATGTAAAAAAAAATCAGAATTTTATGATTTAAAAAAAAATCTGGCTTTACTCTAGGTCCAGTAAATGTGTATCTAACTCTTTGAACTGTTTCTACACTTTCAAAGAAACTAAGTGGTGAGGGAAAAATCATTCCAGACAGCTTGCTAGAACTTCATGAAGTTTCTCAACCGCAGATCATAAGTCATGTGAGATTACAAGTTTAACACACAAAGCTCATTCTTAAAGAAAAAAATCACTTAAATTCATAAAAGTTTTAAAATGGAAGCAAGCAATTAGAATCTGAATCTATTTTCTTCTGTATCAGAATCAAGAGAAAGAATAGTGCTAAGAAAGCATCAGAATAGAATGTGAGCATATTTACAGAGATTATGAGGTTCACGAAAGGGGAGTTTTGTAGAAGCAATCGCAAATATGGTTGCATTGGTCAAAATATAGACAGTTTAGTGGTGATTTACATGGCATAGTCAGAGGGTTCCTAACAGAAACCGACACAAGGGAGCAGAACAGGAAGATGCAATGTGAAGTAGAATGTTCTCATCAAGTAGAAGACTCTGGGTTCCCTGCTTGCAAGGTTTTAAATGGCATGCTTTTAATCTTTGTGAATTTCAATTAGGCTCCGCAATGGGCAAGTCAGGAAAGGAATATTAATGACGGAGGAGGAGGAGGCTGCATGGTGCTCCATTCTTCATAGAGCCAGCAAAATGAGAACAGATGTTTGTTTAGGTTATAACCTTAAGTGCTCATTGGCAGAGTGGTGGCTTATACATTAAAATGAACAGCCTGAAATATTTCCATTATAAAGGTCCCCCCCCATAATCTTCAAAGCTAAACTAATGTTTCCTGTAGATTAGCACTGCCTGTTAAGAAAACTGAACCAACCACCTAGGGAAAAAAAATCTGAATTTTTGGTGCTCAACTACTAAAACTGAAGTATTTGGCTCGTATTGACTCTGAATATAAAAATAACAGACATACTAAATGCTCCCCTTTTTCTTTTCATAGTGTCTCACGTTTATAACAACTTTGAAAAAAAAAAAATACCAGCTCTGAATTGCTTGAGTAGAATGTAGATAACATTCAGTCTCGTGTGCGGTGCAGAAAGAATAAAAACAAACAAACAAAAAACAACAGCAACAACAACAAAAAAAACACAACTAGCTCTAGCTCGCTCTCTTCCCGTTGTTTCCCTTTTCTTTTCTTTTCTTTTTTATTCAAGTTGTTCGGTTGGATTTAATTGCCCCAGATAAAACGGAAGAAAAAGCAGACAGATCAAATACAGAATGCTCAAACTGTATGATAGGATTGGAATTACAAGTCTCTGCCAAGAAAAAGCCCTAAAGGGGGAAAGCCTCAAACTGCTTCATCTTGCTACCATCTGCAGAAGGCACTGGAAAGGCGGCCGCGGGTCCCCTTTGCTCCAGGCTAATGTAAACTTTTTATTGCTCTTAGATTGAGTCTTGATCATCAGGTAAAGAAAATGCCTGGCAAAGAGACTAGGGAAAAGCCATTGCTGAGAGTAGGCAGGAGGTTTCCTGATGTGTAAGGTCGGTCCAGGGCCTTCACTGACCAGCTCCGGGCAAGTCTCCAGCCCTCCTAGCTTGAGGGGAAATTGGTTCTGATTGCCAGAGTGCGGAGGAATGAGAGGTACATCCAGAAAGCTAAGGAAATCAAAGAAACTTCCTGCTGTGTAATTCCACATAACGTGCGTTTAACTTGGTCCTGCGTGGATGCGCTGATGACTAAGTAAAGGCGTGATTAGCCCCTTCGCCCTCCAGTGGGAGCCATACATCGTTACCTCTTCCAGGCAACCACATCGCTCCGACCAGAGATGATGTCGGGGGACGAGCGGCAGGGAATAGTCCACGGGACCTAGGGCCTCACCGACACGCACCATTCAGAGTTTCTCACCCACACTCACCAGCAGCGCCCCCCTAACCCACCCACCAGGAAGCTCGCAGCCCCCGGAGAACAGCTCCGGGTGGGGCGTGGGCGCTGCTCCTCCAGCGCGGTGTGGGCGCCGGCAGCGGCGCTCTGGGGCTCACTGGGGTGCCCCACGCCTTCCCGGCTGCGTTGCCCCAGGTGCCCAGAGGGCGGCGGTCGCTTGAACAGAATTGGGGTGGGGGTGGGGGTCCCCTATTCCCAGGAACCTCATTAGCCCTCCTCCTCAGACTGGCTCCTCCTTCTCCTGGCGTGGGGCTCGTGCCCGCCGCTGCCTGCGCGCATCGTGCCTCCGCGCCCCCACCGCCGGCTCCTGCCATCGCTACTCCCTCCTCCTCTTCCTCCTCCTCCGCCCATCACCGCCACTACGGACGCCTTCGCCGCCTACTCCTCGCGCGGCCGCGGTTCCTCGCGCTCTGTTCCAGCTCCCACCAGCCCATCCCTTTGCTGCCTGCTCCTTAGGCTGCTGCAGTCTCTCTCTCTCTCTCTCTCTCTCTCTCTCTCTCTCTCTCTCTCTCTCTCTCTCTCTCTCTCACCCACTCCACTCTTCTTGCTCCCTCGGAATAGAGGCTCAGGTTCTCCTCTGCCCTCCAGCTTCCAAAATCTAATTCCAACGTCCCTCTTCAGAAGCATATTTGCAACTACAATAAAAATTCAAAAGCCAGTCCAGTCCGGTGGCAGCACGCTGGCCCGGCTCTTTTACAGTCTCCAACTTTGCACACAGTGGCTGCGCTGCTTTGCCTGCTTGGTGTTTGATCCTGAAGCTCTTTGGGTAGTCTGGGCTCTAGAGCAGCTGTCAAACACGTAGTTCGCAGCACTCAATTCCCACCCTTCTGCCTCCTGAACGTGGACATGGGCAAATGTGGATGGGCAGGGAGAATGATTTGGATTTGATTTTCTATTTTTTCCTTTTTTTTTTTTTTTGCGTGGGGTGGTGGTTGTTGTTGGGGAAAGTGAACACGCGAGGACTGCAATTCACTGTAAGGAAAAAGTAGGCTGCTTGCTGCTAGCTTTTCCTGCTGTGCTTGCGGAGGTGGTCTTCTCAGAGAGGGCGAGGCATGGAGTATCCAGCTCTCCACCTCGTTTCCACTCACTCCTCCAATCTGTTCCTCCGTAAGCACATGTGTCAGCTTAGAGTCCCGGGGTCTTGTCATTTTATGTGTGAATAGCGAAGTGTTTGCAGAGGACGGGGCTGGGGGAAGTTAAGAGGTGGTGGGGGAGATGAACTAGCGTCATCTAGTCATTAAAAAAAAAAAAATTCTCCTTCAGTCATCTAGTCCTACACCTGTATACCTAGTACACGGGAGTAACACCCCCACTACCACAACGGAAATGGCATTCTTTGGGGTTACTTGGTTGGTAGGACTCAGAACAATTTTAATTTTATCTTCTTTTTCTTCCGTAGCTTCTCAAACAAGGAAGATGAAGACAAAACTGAACACCTGCAATGTACGGTCTCTGCTGCTTGTTTTCCTGGTGTGGGACCCAGCCAGGTGAGACGCTGTGTTTGGTTTCTGCAGTTCAGGTATAGCGTGATTTTTTAAAATGCCGTTAAGTGTATCAGTGATCTTTTAGAGTCGAGGTGATTTGAAGAACTCCTTTTAATGGAAATGTATTGTATAGAAAATTATCCCGTTAAGTGTCTGAAACTCTAAAAAGTTTGCTGATCTTTTTTTTTTTTTCTTAAAACGAAAACAAACGAAAGGGAACGGACACATTTTCTATATGTAACACTTAACTGGAAATACTCTATCAGGAGTATATTAGTCCAAAGAATGCCTATTGCTAAGACACATGAAGAATCTGGTGAGGAAGCCAAATTCTCCTCGGGGCAGACAGAGAAGTATCAGATAAATGATTTAAGTGGAAACTTAGGCTTTTCCTTTTCTTTCTGCTTCTTCCTTTGCATTTTTGTTTTCAATCACTGGGGCTTCTAAAAACAACATAGAGACCGCAAATGATATGAGAGTCTTAAACCTCTAGGTGGAGGTAGTATACAACTCCACAATCTCAAACAAAAAACAAAAGATCTATCAACCAACTTTTCATCTTATTAATTTGGAGATATCTTTCTTAGCAGATGGTTACTGATAAAGAGAGTCAGCTTGGATTTGTGATTTTTCTTTTGCCAATTAATTTGATTGTTTTAAGCAATTTCATCTTAATTGTAATCTGTTCTGATTTTTAAAAATTGAGCAGTGGGTATATTTAATTTAATGTATTTAGAAAATATTTTTTAGACACTAGAGGAATTAAAACATAAATTCCGTAAGAATTCTTCAATAGCCATTAATTTTTAATAACTATCATAGCATTTTATTATCCCTTTTAAGAATTTTGACCAAATAATCTTCAAAGTGTGAAAAAGATATTTTGGAAATGAAAAGAAATCTATTTGGAAATACTTAATTATAATTGGGAAATACCCACTAATGGACTTTAGAGAGAGAAATATGAAATTTATGAAATAGGACTGAAAAACACCTCTGTGAGAAAAATCGCAGACTCTTGTGACTATCCTAGTGAGGGTTTTTAAAATTAGCTTAAAGTAGGCAAGCAGAAACTTTTGAGGGTCGTGTAGGAACTGATTTACTTATATAATTTGAGGTTGTTCGTCTTCCTGTTCACACTTTAATATTCACTCTGGTTTTCAAAATGTTCGCTTGATGTCCCTTGCCACTTTTGATGTTATTACGAGTATGGTTAGCTACTACTTCACGTTCATTTCAGTGTAAATGGTCCCTGTCGATGATGTTTTATAGGATGCACGTTGACTAGCATGTAAGTACACCTGAGCATTGACTTTAGAGACATAGGCAATCTATGGTCAATTAATGCCCATTGAGAACCACCACCAATTGCTTAACTGAGTATCACTCTATTCATTTTCTGTTCTATATTTAACCAATAATGTTCACGGCAGTATTTTATTCTATTATATAAATGATTCTTTTTGGGGGGACAGTAATTTAAATCTCTGAATCATTCTGAGAAAAAATGGTAATGGAAAAAGGACACTCTGTTTTATACATCAGTTTCTTTGGTACCAAATTGCTTTCACAAAATCAGGTCTCTGGCTTTATGACGGAAAACTAATGGAGAAAATCACTGCTTCAAAAGCCTGGCTGGGGATATTTTAAGACCATCTCTTCCCACAAATTTTATCACCAAAAAAGGGTAACTGGACACATTCATCTTTATGTAGCCCCCAATATCTCTTCCGAGACTACTCCACAGACCTAGGCTTCCTAAGACTCTGTGAAATTGTGTGTGACTGCTGTCTTTAGAACCTACCTCCAGCTCCCGGCCACATTGAGTCTGGCAGCCTGCCAGTGGAGTTTCCCTGACGTCTATATTACACTTGGCCATTGGGTGGAGGTATACCCCAAGTCAGGAAATTATCTTGGTCTAAAAACGTGAAAGACATAGAAAAACAATGCTATCTATGAGAACGATAGAGAGATTTGTACCATCAAGATGACAGTTTATTTTCCAGTTAGTGTTCACAACACTGAAGAAACACTTCGGAAGTCTCTCTCCCGTCTAACTGCAAAGCAATCTCGCCAATAATGTCGGCACATGAGAATCTACAAAAAGGATATGCTTTATGCAGATTTTAAGATAAGCCATACAGAGGGCTAAGTGGCAGAAATCTCAAAAGCATTACACGTCTGATATTCTGTTATTTGCTGTCCATTTTTAAACATTATATTTACTGCTCCCGTGAGTTGAGTGCTATTTATAGAATGAAAAAAAAGGAATGGAGTGTGTGTCACTAATGGCCAAAGAATCCTCAAATTTAGATCAAGTAAGAAGAACATTTTGGCACTTAGCCAAACACTGTGCATACATATATAAAACACATACCAATTTGTAAAATTATCTGTTTAGGTTGGTGCTGGCTAACATCCAAGAAGATGAGGCTAAAAATAACATTACCATCTTTACAAGAATACTAGACAGACTTCTGGACGGTTACGATAATCGGCTTAGACCAGGACTGGGAGGTAAAAATAATTCTCCTTTGTTTCTATAAACCATCATAAAACAATGACTTTAGAAGTTAAAGGTAAAAGTCTCATCTTCATGCATGAAGACATATTATCAGGCATTTGATGTCCTGGATAACAGAAAGTAGGATGCACAAAATGAACCTTATTGCTTTCTTTTTCACATGCCTAATATATTTCATTTATCTTGTGTGGAATGCCCACATTTATATGGAGACAAGGTTTTGTGTGTGTGTGTGTGAGTGTGTGTGTGTGTGTGAAGAATTTTCTAATTAATTTATTGAAAGAGACCTGTTTTTCAATCAGAGAATATGTCTAATTTTGCAATTATCTATCTGTTTTATCTGTGTAGTATCAAGGGCTACTTAATTACCACTTTTCACAGATGCTTATTTTCAGGTTAATATAGATCCTCAATAACCATTTTATACAGAAGTGTCAAATATGGGGTGGCTATAATTCTGCTCCAAGAAGTTGTCACACGGTTGAATTTCAAACTCCAACAACAATTTTCAAATAAAAACTTTTTTTTTTTTACTCCAAGAAAGTAAAGGAAATAAGGTTAGCTAGTGAGCTAAGTTTTAATTACCATTCAGCAATGCTAAGGAATGCTAGAGTTAGATGAAAGTAACATAGATGCAGGATTGCTAAAACTATCCCAAGCCAAAATGGCACTCATGAGTTTTAAGATTGCTAAATATTTATCCATTTGTACAGATATTGATATGTTACAAAAGGCTTTAGTTGTGAAACCACATGTGATAAATACCTCCATGTACACATACCTAATGAAATGGTTAGCTGATTCAATAATAAGAAAAATGAGCTGAATATTCTATGTCAGGTAATGATCAGTTGTATGGTTATCCCAGCATTAATAACTTTGCAGTTCTGCTGACTTGGGTTTGTACTAAATTGGGCCTGATGGCATGCATCTGTGATCTCTGCATTGGTGAAACTGAGGCAAGCAGATCAAGGGTTCAAGGTTTTCCTTAACTACACAGTGAGTTCCAGTCCAGCCTGAGCTACATGTGACTTTGTGGAAATCTGGTATTGACTTAATGTGTGAATTTTGAATTTAGTTCATAATTAATTAGCTTGATAAAGATAGACGGTTGAGTGGTAAGAAAGCAGACAAGCAGACCCAACTTGTTGAACAGTATGCCATTTAATTATTGGATATTTCTAGCATAAGGGCTTGTTACCCAAGTTAGAAAAACGGCAAGCAACTCTCAGGTTGCTCCCACACCAGAGAAGCAAGTCTAGTGCGCAGCTGCCCAGTTCCTAATGGTGGCCCAGGGTTTGCAATTGCACTATGGCAGCTCTTTTATCTTAGACACAGCAATTTTTGTTTTTAAATAAATCCCTTGTTGCAAAATAAATTGGGAAATATTGAAACTAGATCTTGAACTTCATTTTTTTTTTAATTTTAAAAAGTTTTGATTTAGGTTGCATGGTGGGGTACGAAAGACCACCTCTTTTCAGCTTTGAATCTTACCATGGTCTCCAATTCTTTTTTTTTTTTTAAATAGTATCTCATATTAAAAATTCCTTTTGTGCACGTTCACATATGGATGCCCATTGTCTTGTTATTTGGTTTAATGTAATATATTGTGTCCTTTCTTAGGCTGTCCTTTTTTTCCCAGTTCCTCAGTAAGGACCGTCTACTGGTATCTGGTGATCTGATTACTCTGACACTGCTAATCTCTGTGTGCCACCTCTCTTCTTTTGATCAGATGCCTTGGCTGGTTCCCAGTCTGATGGATGGTGTTGAGGGTACTGGAAGAGTATAGGCTATGGGTCAGACTTTCTAGAGTAGTGCTCTACAGCCTCCCTCTCCCACAACGCTGCCAGAGCAGAGAAGTCTTGTTTCCTTTGCTTAAAAGTGGAGGAACTGAGAGCAGAGAAGTCTTGTTTCCTTTGCTTAAAAGTGGAGGAACTGTGTCTACCTTTCTACTTTATGAGCTGATTAGGAATGTTGCATAACAACACAGAATTCACAAATGTGTGCCCCATGCTAATAATAATTTGACTTCATTGAATCCACTTTCTTTCCTCCTGTCCGAGGATCCATGCTTCTCTGGGTTCATTTTCCATAGTAGGTCAATTCCCATCTATCTTGCACTTCAAACTTTACTAGTTTCTTTTGGCAATCCCTTCCATCTGCTCCTTTGGCCTGTGGCTCTATTATCTCCTGTTAGTAGAATGACTTCTCTTCCACTTTTCTGCTGATTGAAAACCTCACATTTCTATGGAAACCATCATGATACCAGTGGTCTTCAGTAGAGACTTTCTTAACTGAGTTGAAATACCAAGATTTAATTCTCTGCCTGTTGAATTTCTTTTAACAGTTGCTATTTTTGTATCTCACATAGAACTTACTGCATATTATCTTGTATTATTTATTTCATTTTAAGCTCCTCTTGTTACCTTAATAGTATTGTAGGGACGTTGCATCATAAATACTCTGTGATTTCTGCAGCTGGATATTGATTTGCTTATTGTGGCCATAAAATAAATGTTGATTTTTTTAAATTAACTTTCTGCCATCTGGAAAATGGGAATGCCTGTACCTGGCTGCCATCTGAGCTATGAATGCTGATGTAAGAAGTGTGACTCAACGAGAGAGATGAGTCTTTTACTCAGAAGATTTAACACAACAGCTCTGGTCCTCAGCACTTGTTCAAACTTGAAATAGTCTGCCTCTGTAGATGCACACTAATTATTCCTGGAATACAGTTTATATTTCAATTCTTTTGATAAATGTTGAATATGACGACATATGCAATGCATGTAGCAAAATTGTGTGCATGTAGACAATTAGAAAAAATATGATTGAAAATAAATGAAAGCCTGTGAAAAATTTCTAAATGGACTCTTAAAAATTTAAATCATTCTCATCATTCCTGAAATACAGTATTTCTTCCTTTTCTTTATGATTATGTCTAAGTCTGTGTGGGTGCATGTGCACATGAATGCAGGTGTCCTTGGAGGTCAAGGATGTCATGTTATTCTGAAGTTGACATCACAGGAAGTTTTTGGAGTGCTAGTAAATAAACTCAGGCGTTCTTTGATAGGGTGTACACTCTTCACTTCTCTAAGAGTCTTCACCTGAATGCACACATGTCATTTGAAATAGAAAGTTCAGGTGAATACTCTGTCATATTCCAGAGGTTAATAAGGGAAATAATTAATATTCAATTCAATAATAACATACAGGAATTCGCATCTTCATTGGTGGTTAATTAGATAAATAGCCGTAAGTTTTGTTTTAATTCATTTATAACTTAAATATACATAAATACTTAGGAAAGAGAAGTCAGACTCTAAACAATAAGTTAGAAAGATTATTCACCCGACTTTGCTCCTTAATCTTACCCAGAGAAGTTTTTCAGAGACTCTGAGATCTAATATTTTCTTTGGGAAAGTAGGAATAATGATAATAATGATATTTAATTCTGAGAGAAGGTTGGTGTATTGAGATTAAGGTACATGGCACAGGTTATGCAATATATTGGACTATTCATTTTTCAAAGATTTAATAATTTACGGTAGGACCTTTTTTAAAATTTAAGTCAGATCATGCCATTTACCTTCTCCGAGCCCTGAAATCACACCGTGTTCATCCTGCATTGGATGTGTGTGCAGCCCTGGGTGATCTGCCTTCCATACATTCTTTGCCCTCATCTCACATAGCTCTCTGCCTGAACACACCTCTTCACCTGCACTTATCTCCTTCCTGGCCTGTAAACACAACAGGACACTCTGGCTATTCTTCCTTCACGCGGGATATTCGTTGATGTAATCCACCTCACCAACCAACCAGATATAACCTGTGGCCTGATTGCCCTGTCAACCTTGATCCATCTTACCTACTTGCATTCTGTCCATAGACAGCTTTCTTTTAACATACAATTTAAATTATTTATTACTGTGTGGTTAACTGTTTATTTTGTCTCTTTAAATGACACGTGTAGACTTGTTAAGTCTGTAACTTCTTGCAAATTTTATTTCTCGATATACTGATAGACCTATCCTAACATCAGAAAAAAAATGGCTCAGATAAGCAGCCGTGAATATCTTGAATGAAATATATTTCTACTAAATCCACTTCTGTTTTAGCATACTGCACAAAAAAATACCCATACACTTACTTTTTTCTTAAGACAAATGCAATAATTATGATCAGATTACAATATTGTCATCTTATTATCGACATCAAAATATTTCAAAATGACACTTGGGTGATTCAGAGCAGTTATGCTACCAAATTATTCAAAGTCTACCTTGTATTAGCTACCTTTGTGCAGCAAGTTAGGATCTGAAGTGATGCTCTCATCCTATTTCCTGCTTAACATTCCATCTGTGAAATGGGAGATTGAATTCTATTTACCCACCTTTTCTCTCGCAGAGATTTTATGTTGATTAACTAAATGCAGCTTCTTAAGAAAGCATAATGCGGCATATTGAGGAAAATAAGATAAATATTGTACAAGGCTGTCTCTTCATGGAGTCTATCTTTCACTGTGGATTCTCTCTCTCAAGAGGTGGTATTCTTTGAAAACACATCAAGAAAACAATTATTTGTCTTATAAATTTGGCAGTCTTATTCATTCTGAGAGTGGAAAGCCAAGGTAGATTGCCTCAAAATCTTGTCAATTAAGAACCTATATTAAAATTAGGTAGCATTTACTTAATGGAGTTGCCCCTTTGCCTTCATGTTAGTCACTGCCGCTAGCAACTTAGGGAAACTGAAAGTTTTACTTTGCTGAGACTCCTTCAAATTGTTAACTTGCCAAAAGACCGACACTTGTGTTCAGACCAATTTTATGGGGTCACTGGCAGATTGAGTGTGTAGACAGGCCCAATATATTTATGACAGCTAACATTCACAGAGCTCAGCAGTGATAACTATTAGAAATGACAAGCCTGATATTTAAATTATGGACGCGGTCTGCGAAATCCAGATTGAGTACCATGCCTAACTACAGTTTTGAAAAGTTGTTTTGAAGAGTTCATCTAGAAAATATCTTCCTAGCATTCTTTTATGATCCAAAATCATAAGAAGTTTAATGCCTACAGTTATGAAAGACATGAGTGAGGCCAGGCCATTGATCTGAGGTCTGAAGGACAGTTTCTGGGTTCTATCCTATCCATAGACTGCAGAGAGACACATGATAATAAAACATGGACTATTCTGATGGCAAAAAAATACAGAAAATATATGCAATGCCTGTCTGAATGGTTATAATCATTAATGACTGAGGGGCAATTTCTTTGGGTCTGGAATTCTGTTGCCATAGGATGCTAATTGAATATTTTTTGCTATGTTACTCAACCTTTCCAAAGACTTTTTTTCTATTTTTAAAATGGAGATAAAATAAATGGCATATTTGCCTGATAGGGGTGTATTCTGTTATGTACCCCTGAGTCTTTTGTACAGTCTTGAGGAAACAGAGGATGAACTCAGTATTTGGAGATATCATAGTTCCTGGTTGGACTTTACATGCAGCATAGACAATATTCAGTATTGCACCTGCTTCATAAGACTGTGACTTGTAAAACTTGTTAACTTTTGAGATAAAATTTATTTTTTCTAATTTTGGTTTGCTTGTCTGGCCTGGAACTTGCTATGTAGGCAATCTGGGCTTGAATGTAGGTATCTAACTGGTTTCATGTCCTGAGTACTAGTATTTAAGGGGTGCACAAAAGTGTTTAGACTAAAGATATTAAATAGTGCTAAGGAAAGTAAATAATTGTGCTTTTCTTGCTAATTCTGTCTTATTTTGTCTACATTCTTTTGCATATGTAGAATCTCTGGAAAGAGAATCAACATAAGAAAGAAAATTTCCCTTTGTGTTGTGCTTTGTGATTCTCATGAAATGGAATCATCAATTAATGAAAATAGCTTTGTTTATAAAACAAGGTTTTATTAACACAAAACAGACAATATAATGTTGGTAAAGATTGCAAAAGCCATCCTAATGGGTGTCGTCAAAAACTTGGATTAAAAAAAATGTGTCTTAACACTGTGCTTAGTGGTGAGGATGATTTCAGATCTAACCATACTGAAGGGAAGAGTTAAAAGGAAGACTAGGGAGGGATAGGCTGTAGTGTGTGTCGAAAAGAGGAGACTGAGCTGGTCTGTTAAAAAGTTGTCATCTCAGAAGGAAACAGTGTAAACCACAGATGTCAGAGGTCTCTGCTTCCCTTAAAAAGCTGTGAAGTCTGGTGTTAGCCTCCTGACCCATGCAGTTGAGGTTGAATCCTATGCTCGTTCAAAGGACTAGGCAGCTGAAACTCTTGGGGTCTCCTGGAGAACCTGCAATAGGACAGGCTGATGTGGGATGTCCTTCTGTATGTGTTGCTTTATTAGCCAATGAATAAAGCTGTTTCAACCAGTGGTTTAGCAGAACAGAGCCAGGCAGGAAACCCGAACAGAGATATATAGAGAGAGTAGGTGAAGTCAAGCAAATGTAAGCCAGCTGCCAAGGAAAGGAGACATGTAGAAAATGAAATAATGCCATGGCCACATGGCAATACATAGGCTAATAGAAATGGGATGATTTAGGATGTAAGAGCTAGTTAAAAATATGTTTAAGCCATCAGCCAAACAGTTTTATAATGAATATAGTTTTTGTATGATTATTTGGTTTGGGCAGCCGGGAAATGTAAGTGCAGTCTCTGCTTACAAATTCAGGAAGAGCCCGAGGCAGAAGGAGATTTCAGAGTCTATTCTGTGCTCAGTACCAAGTCTACCCATTTTAGTTGGCCTATAGGTGACATAAAACCCTGCCTTTGAAATTTCAAGAGTGACAAAGCGAGAATAAATTGAGAAATTTCACAAGGTATGTAAATAGGTTTCTATAAAAGTGTTTGTGCTAGATATCAAGTCATTAGTCTTTTCTTTTTGATTTAAAATATGTTTGTAGGAGGTGTTGTAAGCCTAAGCCTCCAGGTTTCTGAGATGTAGTACCAGTTATCTTTTTAGTTTTGTCCTGGACCCTCCTAGCCCCTCAGTCTGGCATGGGACTAGTCTATTGATGACTTCATCACAGTATATGCTAGGATAAAGAAAACATGCGATGATGTTATAGGCATCATTCTATATTCTTTTCAGTAATTGGTGCTGTAACTAGAGAGCGTCTTAGCATTTTCGAACATCCTCCCTAACACTGTGCATTGTTTACTCTGTGCACAGAAGGTGCCAAGACAGGCTTCCTCAGAAATGGGTGGTGTGTGATAGCTCATCATAGTTTTCCATAATTTTTTTTCTTGCAAGAAGTAATTGCAGCTTGTGATTATTTTATAAGAAAGGCTTATTAAATGCACGATAGCAGGGGTGTGCGTTAGGTTAGATAGCATGGTGTTTTCTGAAGGTGACATCATTGAAAGGCGAGACACATAAATACTAAATACTACCAATGCTTTATTGATTATTATTTTGCCTCTTGGAGGCACAAACACTCCTTACTTACTAGGTTTACTTATTTTGAGCACTTGTGATTAGTGCAGTTAAAGCCTGCCCCCACCCCTGCCTAATGGATTTAGTGAACATATGTATGATCCACCCATTTCAGTGTCACTTTTCATTACTCCACCTGAATCGTATTATAGAAAACCCGAGTCATCGGTGGAGATGGCCACCTGAATAGTTTTAGCAGTTTGCAATTCATTACTGTTCAGTGGCAAAAATCAAATGAAATTATGTTGCTATTTTATTACTTAATATGTGTTGAATATCTGTCACATGAAAGACAGTGCAGGATTCAAAGATGGTGTTGGTCTCACAGAGGAGAAGTTCTTTTGGCTGAGGGGCAGAATGACATGTGAGTGACCATTCTTCAAGTGACTATAAACCTCAGCAAGTTTTTCATGGAAAGGACAAGTTTCTGAGGTCCAGAAAAACCAATTACTTTTACTTGTAACATGTAACTGAGAAAACCTATAGTTACACATAAGCTTCCACTGTTCTTATTAATTATTGAGAATTTTCTGATATTAGTTTACATGTTAGAAGCATCAATTCTTACTGATGCTGTGATAAGTACAATTCCATTTGAAACATCTGCATATGCCTCACTTACTTTAAAAAAAGCATGTGCCCTCTCTTATATTAAATGTGTTTTGATCTACAGGTACATGGGAAAAAAGCTAAGTGTGAAATATAAAATGAAAACGAATACACAAGGAATAATATATTAAGAAATATGTTTCTTTTGAATTTTTAATTTTTGATACAACATAGAACCCTGACAACTTGTTTTTTATCCTGAAACACCCTCATTCTTCAAGGCACAGATCTTTTCACTTACAAAATAATCTCTGAGAATGAAATAAATACTTATAAATATTTTATTTCAGATATCATCAAATTTAGGTTACCCAAGACACTGTAAAATGTAGTTCTCAAAATTCTCATTTTATACTTTAATTAACTGTCATTATATAGTGGCTGTGATATGCTTTTGACATTATTATGCCATTAATAAATTCTAAGCCTATTACAGGAAAACAGGATTTCATCTACGTCTTAATTTGAGTGGTGGGTAAAGTTTATTTATTTTTTTAAATCACCCATATGGTTCTCATTGTTTTTTTTAAATCAGCATTTAAAGCATTTTAAGAAAAACATAATGACTTATTTAAAATTTAAAAAGTAGTCCTGTCTTAAGACAACCTTCTTTTATTAACATGAAGGAGAAATAAATTTCTTAATTAAACTCAGTATGCTATTAGCTTTCTAAGGGAGTAAGTACAAAGTGTCCCAGCATTACCTGCAGTGACACTGTCTGTAAAAAAAAAAAAAAAAAAAAAAATCTTAGTCTTCTTAAGGATCTTGTCTGGTTAGAATATTACTGGATTGATTTCATATGCAGCTCAAGACAATTCCCCATCTTGTGTGGCTTAGAGAAGCAAAATGGGTGATCAGTTCTTATCTCAAACCTGATAAAATGGGAGTCTTCTCTTGCTAACAGTTTGCACGAATATCTATGAAACAGTACGATAACTAAGATAAGGCTGTTTTCAACAGCTTGTGAAGAAGTACAGTGTCTAAATGTTCCTGTAAGTGCTTCAGGCATTTAGAATGATGCACAGTGCATGTGTATACTACCTGTATTAAAGGACTCAAGTTATGGTCCAGGTTAGAAGAGATTGAATGAGGGTCATGCTTCTGAGTGTCTCAACAAGAATCAATAATGTATCCTAATAGCATTCCCAAACTTTTGGCTTAGATTTGGTTTTATAGTGATATCTGAGTTTTCCCATACAGATGTGAATAAGCATGTGGGAATAAAAGGAAGCCAGGAGTGATGGCACAGACCCACAACTAGGGAGCTCAGTTAGGAAGATCATGAGTTCAAGGTTAGTCTGGATAACAGAATGAATTCATGGTTAACCTGTGCAATGCAGCAAGACTATATATTAAAACTGAAAATAAAAACTACAGGACTGGAGATGAAGCTCAGTTATGTACAGGACCCTGAGTACAATCACAGGTAGTGAACAGAAAAAAAAAGTGGAAGGTTCATGTGATTTCAGATTGATGTATGATATGTATTCAATGCTTTGTGGTACAGAAGAGGACTTCAGATATGAACTGTTTGAGTGCTTTGGGAGGGAAAGACCTATTTTTTGGGAGACAATTAAAAAGAGATCTGGGGTTTCTGATCTACTCTCAATTACATGTAAGAGCACATTAGAAGTCAAATATGATGATAATCAGGTCCTTGGGCTAGATGCCTATAGTACATTTTTATTATATGAATTTCTTAGAAGTTCCCGCACCAGAATTAAGCAGCCCAAGCATAGAAAAATTGTGATGAATGGAGAAAATCCATTTTTGTTACCATAATTACATACAGAAACTCTTCAGACTCTAAAGAAATGAAATAGTTAACTAAAATACCCGACAGGTTTACAAGGAAGATTAAAATTTGCATACCCAGAAAGGAAGTCTTAATTAAAAGAAAATGGAATTTCAAGGCTGGTGTTTCAGTCAAGTCGAAGGGAATATGGGAGTCTAGATTTAATTAGTTATCTAGGGCATGTAAGGGTAACCATTGAAGCAAAACAATGTGAAATGGGGATTTTACTGGGGATAATATAAGAATAATAACATGAATAAGAAAATGTTTGGAATATTTGGAAACTACATGGGATGAGCTTAGTGGGGGAACAAGTGATGAGACAATGAGAATGAATGTGTTGTAGCCACTGTCAAGGGAGTAATAATGAAAATATTACTAAGAGAGCACTGTCACCTGATAATTATACATTAAAATGAGGCATTATGGTTACCAATGGCTCTTAACTTAGTAGAACTTACAGGATTATGGGATCAAAAATAATTAGCATAAAATCTACACAAATTTTATAATAATAATGCTTATAGTAGGTGTGTATGTGTGCCTATTTGCTCATGAGTGTAGAAGTCAAAGGATAGCCTTAAATGGCATTCCTTATTTGTTTTCAATATTTGTGTACGTGTGTATGTATGAGAGAGAGAGAGAGAGAGAGAGAGAGAGAGAGAGAGAGAGAGAGAGAGAGAGAGAGAGGATCTCATTAGCTTAATGCTCAGCATTTAAGCTAGACTGGTTGGCCAAAGATCTCTTAAAGATTCACTCATTTCTACATTCTTTGTTCTGGGATTTACAAGGTGCATCATCATGCTTGAGTTTTTACGTAGGTGTTTAGGTTGAGCATAAATCATTGTGCTTTCAAGAGAAACACTACCATTGACTGAGCTACCTCCCTGGGAGCTAGGGTCTGGATCCTTTAAAGGAGAGCATGAGGCAGAGGGATCAGTGAGCAGAATATTGCTCTAATGGAAGGTTCTTTTTAGCTTTTATTGCTTTCAGCATCCCACATAATCTGTAAGGTTGTTGGAGATATTTTTGGCTGTCAACAAACCGAAGGTTTGAGTCATAGCTTTAACTTGGAGGGTCGCTTCAGATTTACATTACTATGTGTGAAACACATGGGTGGTGACGTCTCATGGGACCTAGCTGTTGACTCAGGATAGAGACATTTCCATCTTGGGGCATGTTAAATTATAATATCACTAATCTGTCATGCTCCTGTTACTGCACCCCAATTGGTCTTTTGTCTTTTTTGGGAACAGGTTCTAATAGAGGCATCTCTTTCCCAGACAGCCACCAGTTACAGGAGGCAGCTGCGATTTCAGCTTTTGTTGCCATTGTCTTGAAACAGCTGGGATGTTAAACAAAAATCTATCAGCAGATGAGGAAGTGGGCAGGTGTATGTTTAAGCGAGTAGATCTAAAAGTTAGTGGGGCAGAAAACAGATGGCTCTTCATCAAAACTTTTCTCCTCTGGGGAGCTGTTTTGTGGCCTGTCATCTCTATAATTTGCTCACTCACTTAGATAGGGTGGTGTGACAGAAAGATGTGTCTGTCTCCAGACATTAGAGGATATGATATTTCTGAGTAGCTTTTTATACTGCATGTTTAAAGCCAATTGCAAAGAAAGAAAAGAGCTCACAAGCACTAGAAATTAATAATCCAATACTGGCGAAAATGTCAGTTTCCTATAAACAAGAAACTTAGTAGTAGACGGTTGGCACTGACCTATCATTAAAAGGGACATAAAGAGCTCAGACTCAGGTAGGAGTGGTTGCGCATTCTTATTATCCCAACTCGTAGGTGCTTCAGAGACTATAGCCTAGAATGCATACCAAATTCTAGGCCAGCTAAGACTAGGACTACAAGACATGATCTTATTTCTAAAAAGAAAATCATCTTCTTTAGTGGTTGATGTTATCTTTATCTGTATCTGTTCTTGTTTTTCTTTACTTGTTCTTGATACATCTATACATACATATAAGTATACAAATGGTAACTCAGTTGATCCATGAAGTCTTTCTCATATATAGTGTGCATATGTTATTAGGGTTGACCATTGTTATTGGATAAATAATTAGGGGGTTTATCTTTATTCTCTCTCTCTCAGTAACCATTAACTGCCTGGAGCTCTTCATAATAATAATGGTAATAGCATTATTATTATTACTATTATCATTAGTCCTTTGAGAATCTCATTCAGTGAGTTTTGATCATGTTTATCTTCTCTCCTTCATCTCTCTTCAGATTCATTCCCTTTCCCTTCCAAAATAACTGTGTGTCTCTTTTCCACCAGGAAGGGAAATTCATGTTGCTTAGCATATTCAAGTGTATAGCCTTCTACTGGAGTGTGGGCAACTTATAGATGTTATACTCTTAAAGAAACCTGACCTTTCCCAGTAGCTGTCAATTGCCAATAGCTCCTCAGTTACGGGTAGAGCTTACTGTCCAGCACCCTTCTCTTTGCTGATTCCAGGATGTCTATAGGAACGCTAGCTATCCTAACCACCATAGTTGTCTGAACTGCAGAGAAATGGATGACTCAAGAACCTTGTGCCTGTTATCAAGAGAGACTTCTCCACTGCATCCGACTTCCACCTTTAAGTCCTAGTTTTATGAAGCAAAGAAGAAAGTGGGTGTCTGCCTTGGGTTTATAAAATCTTTGTTAGTAATTTTCTGCACGGTAAAATGGGAATGAATCACCCAGGTGGTTTGAATTGGAGTATGCCTCCTATGTTCATCATCTGATTTCCCATGATTCCCGTGCTGTCAGTTTTGGCCCACATTTAAAGAATGGGGAAGTGCCTCAAACTCGCTAGGGATGAAATTATACTTTATTTTACAATACCAGAAGGCATCCAGAGAGACTATGATGCAAATAGAGGTGCCTTAAGCCCTCCTTAAATATTATTATTTTTGCTTTCAATGTCTGTTCCCCTTGGCAGTTAGAAAGTCATAATTTTCGTTCTAAAAGGTGGTGATATCATTCTTCATCTTCAGAATATAATCATAGATATATTTATTCCTTATGCTAATATTTTGTAAAATGTTGGTAGCTCCTAAGTTGATTATTAATATAGGTGAGTAATCTATATAATATAAAATATACTTTGTCCAGGCATGAATACACCTTAGTTATATACTAAAATTGAAAATTGTTGAAAAACTGAAATGAATATTACTGAGGGTGAAGATATGGCATGTTTGGCAAAGTGCTTGCCTAGTGTGCACCAAATCTTAGGTTCATAGCTAGCACCTCATAAATAAATAAGGTCATTTAGAACATGTGATAGTCCTAGTTTTTGGAAGAGAGAAGCAAATACATCAGAATCTCAAGGCCATTTTTTTTTTAAACTATATAGTTAGTTTGAAACCAGCCTGGGCTACATGAAACCTTGTCTTAAATATAATAGCATGGTGTCAAGTCCTTTGATAATTATGCTTTAAGTATTGTAGTTAACTAGTTGGGGTTTGTCTTAGTTAGGTTTTTTTTTTATTGCTGTGAAGAGATACAATGACCATGGCAACTCTTATAAAAGAAAACATTTAATTGTGGTGTCTGCCTGTAGTTCAGAGGTTTAGTCTATTATCATTATGGCAGAGAACAAGGCAGCATACAGGCAGCAATTCTGCTGGAGAAGGAGCTGAGTTCTTACCTTTTGGCTCACAGGCAATAGGAAGTGGTTTCACTGGTATGCTAAGCCAGGTATGAGCAAAAGAGTTCTCAGAGCCCACCCCCACCATCACACAGTCCTCCAATAATGCTCCACCTACTTCAACAAGGCCACACTTCCTATTAGTGCCAGTCTCCTTGGGGGTCATTATGTTTTCAAACCACCACAGGGCATATTAATTAAAATAATTAAAATTGTGAACTAAATTTATATAAATAATGAATTACAACTTAAATTCTAAAACATGAAGATACCAGGTTATTAGATAGGATTTGCATATGCTCCTTCCATCTAATATGCTTATCCTATGGTATAGATTGCTTCAGGCAAACAGAGTAGAAAATAAATTTCTGGGAACAGAAATCTAAAAGCATTTTTTTCCTTGCAGAAATCTAAAATTCTAAAAGCATTCCACTGTGGAGAAATGAGACATAGAGTATGTGTCTCAATATTAGTGAGCAGAAAGACTGCTCTGCCTCCGAGTCTCTCCAGGTTGGAATAACATGGACTGCTTTGGTCATTTGACTCTAAGAAATGAGGAGCTTGTACAAAACTACATAGTCCCACTGCATGATAATGCAGCCAAGAGTTCTTAGAGCTGCTTAAAATTCGAAGCAAACATGATTGCTAGAGTTTGTGATAAATGCATCAAATTGTGCTCACCACTGTTTATGTCTACCCCAGAGGAGTGTGATGTGAAGGGCAGCATCTTTCTCAAGCTCACCCTGTTTTACCTCCAGGCTGTGTTGTACATCCTCGACACACTCTTCTCTTCTTAAAGTTGATTCGTCTTTCCCAGTGTTAGTCCTCCAGCTCACTCACTATTTTTGTTCTTTGAATTTTTTTTCATTCTTTCATCTTAAGTGTGTCCCAAGATTCTGTACTTTCCAGAACAATCACAATGAAGTTTTTTCTCTAAACTATTAACCCATTAGAAGATATGAATTTAATTTCCAGTTCATAGGTCATTTTATAGTATGAATTTTCTCATGATTATATAAGTAAACTCTCATGTCTTACCCACACTCCTTTAGGATCAAGAATAGAACATTTCAAGTGGACAGATGACTTCTGGCCCTCACTCTTATTTGTTCTATTCACAGCTATTCTGGATGAGTTAGTCTGGATGAGTGAACTCTGGGTGTTTTGTTTCTTTGCTTGTTTATTTTTTTAGTGTATTTTTTATCAATTGACTTTTTGTTAGACGCTGTTGCTTCCACTTAAAGCATTTTCCACCTTCATATTCTAGTTTAAATGTCACTGCTTTGGGAAGCCCTACTGGATTACCCACTAACCTCTCCACACAAACAATTCTTTTATGAGTAAATCATGGGGGTTCTGCTCCTGGTAAAGCTTTGCTGTTTTGTATATTGAACACATGTTTTCTAAATGCAGAGATTTCTGACTTCTCTGTTGTTCTGTCCTTAATATGCATGTTTCTATATAGACATTAATTATATTTGTATACTAGATGGATTCAAAGATGAGTTGCCCAGTTTCTCATATAATATTTATTTATTTTTAGAGTGTTTTCTGCTTACCGTTTTGTCCATAGAAATTACTTTGCCTGCTATGGCTCTTCTGTGTCGTTAACGTTAGTATTAGTTGTCAAACTGTGACAATAAAGGAATTCTGACAATATGTTTTTCCCAACTTATATTACTCCTAGGAGTCACTTGACTTGTTGTGTTGCTAGTGTAGGGTTTAAGGCATTAAACAGTTTTATGGGATTGTTTCACTTAAATGAATAATTAACTTAAATTTGAAATCAGGATATTTTCAACAAATTGCAGATTTTTGCCTACTCTTTTAAAAATTCTAGCATATGATTAACTCTTTGTATAACAGTAATTCACTGAAACTGGGCACAGTTGCTGCCATTACAGAAATCAGTATTTTGCTAGAGATTTTATCTAGTCTACATCACTCAGCTAAGTCAACTGTTACTCATTGCATAGGATGCTACCCCTAGAAACACTGAGGTGAAGACATTTACTCCCGCGCCTGCTTTCATGTTGACAGACTGGTTTCTTATGATTACATTAAATTAGGAAATCCTCACTTCAGCATTCCTCCTGGATTTATTTCACCTGGGTATTTTCCAGGGTGTAATCTCCAGCCTGTGAAATACAGCAGCATTTAATGACAACAGGGAGGCGATGTTCACTTAATTACTATCCATGATCAGGGCAAAAATGGGCTGAGCTAAGAATTCTGGGGGAAGGGAGTAACTAGAGAATTTGTTAACCAGTGTGAATGGGCGGAGTCTGTCTGATCACAACTATAGAAGTGTTTGAAATAAGATTTTCCCAGACATTCAATTATTAGTCAAAAGCTGTTGAAAATCTTGACTTCATAGGAAATCTCTCAGTTTTTATGTCTGATTATTATTATTACCGATATCATTATCATGTGTGTGTGTGTGTGTGTGTGTGTGTGTGTGCTGCCACAGTGGGCATTTGGAGATCAGAAAACAACGTGTAGAAGCTGGAGCTCTCCTTCTTTCACAAGTTCTCAGGTTTCATAGAAAGTGCCTTAACATGATGAGCAAGGTTCCTCACCTGAAGACTTAGTTTTCATAGATCAGCAAATTCCAATTGAAATGAAAACAAATGAAGTCTGGTGTTTTTTTCCAAAATACACACCTGAAAAGCAGTTTGCAACTTCTGGCCTGAAAGGAAGTTGTTTTTGTTTTGTTTGTTTGTTTTCCTTGTTGTTGGTTTGTTTGCTTTTTATAAAGAATATGAAGGAATCAATTAGATAACTTGTTAAATAAATGTAAGTTTAACAAATACATTGTCATACGCTTTCAGGTCTGTATTTTGCAATTTATCAGTGTTCTTGCCTTTGATATGTACAGTCTGAATCCTGGATTTTACCATCTGTCCACAATCTTATGAGTTGAAATTATATTTTCTTTTATCTTTTGCTCAAAGTATTTTAATCATTCTGTTAAGTAAGAAAGAAAAGTAACTGTGGATAGTGATATGATCTGTTATAGATAAAACATTTTTGAAACATGAACGCTCCATCGTCAAGCTATGCTTTGACTTTCAATTTTCTGACTTTGTCTTCAGTTTTGTATGAATCAGGACATTATTCTTTTAACTGGGCAAATGTGTCATAAGAAACTAGTTTTTTGATGTAACAACTAACAACTTTCAGTTTTACTTTTCTCTCATATACCTTGTTTATAAGCTAGACTTGCCCACTGAGATGGGATAAATCATTACAGATGGACACACCCACACAATGTCGCAGTCTCTGAGAGATGGCGATTCGCAATGCTAAATACTGGTGACTGGAGCTTTGGATATGTGGCTAGGTGCAGCCAGGTGTCAGCTGTGACACAATCTCACTTCTTCTCAAAAGGAAGTCAGAAATTATGCTTGAATTTGACAAAGGAGAGGGGAAAACCTGTAACTCAGGTTTTCCTTAGAAGTAGAAATGGGAATCTTTTGCAAGTGGATTCCTGACTGTCACCATTAGCAAGGGGGATCTATTGCTCTGGTAGCAACTAACCATTCACACTGCTTGTGACATAGGAGTGTTTCAACTTAGGATTTGTAATATCACAGCCTCTATTTGTTGGGAGCACTGAGACCCCCAGATCCTGAATTTCTTGTAATCCCCTGATCTGAGTGTCTACAGCTGCTCTCCTGATGGCAGGAGAGTGGTTTCTGGTGGGTTCGGCTGGGGCGTGGCTATCTCTATATAATCTGCCCCTGAACACAATAAAGGGGGCATTCTTGGGGAATTCAAGGATGACCCATGTCGCTGTCTCTCTGTGTGCTTTTTGTGTGTGTGTGTGTGTGTGTGTGTGTGTGTGTATTTTAACCTCCAGCCCCTTGCCCGAAGCTAGCGAACTGGGTGCCAGCGCACAGAGCACAGACATGGGGGCGCAGTGTGTGGCATCTGTTGGTATATAAAGTGCATAGAGAGTTTCTAGAATTGCATTTTTTGAATATAACTTCGAAGTCATTTTTTTTCTGAGTTCCTAAGACTAAAAGCTTTGCCACAATTCTAGGCATTTTAAGAGAAATAATCTACTTAAAAATTAGCCAAAATTTTCAAAACTCTGTGACAATAATTGCCAGGGAGAGTGGAATTAGTGGGGAGAGGAACGGGGGCCATGCCTTCCTTGTTTTAGTGCTATCCTCTAGTGTGAAGATAGAGGTATCTAACATTCACTATTTATTAATTGATTAAGTATTTGAGTGCAACATTCATGGCACATCTGCATTTGGAGTTCTTGGGTTACCAATATTTGGATGATTAATTTTAATCTTATATATCTACATTTTGGTGGTTTAGATTTTGATGCTTATCACAATGAGTAATCCTTCTCCAAAACAATGTTGCTTGCTAGATGACTTTAATCGCTTTGATTATCTAATTTCCAATAGCATATAAGAAGTCATGAGATAGACCTTGGATTTAATATAATCAGATGAGCTAATTCACTGCCTTCACTCTTACAGAATCTCAAACCAGGCTCACAGACCCCATGCCTTTAGATATTTCACAGGATGCATCACAGTGTCCTAACACCACGAGTAAAGATCTAAAAATGCCATTAGTTGAATATGATAGAATCAAAAACAGAACTTGTTAGTGTTTTAGAATCCAGGGTAGCACTAGTCTAAAATGTGCTTCTGTGTTGAGATTGTGCAAAGTTACTATTAATTTCATATTGACAAAGGCTATGTAATTAAATATAAAATGGATATCAAATTAATGGTATTATTTTACATGTTTTGAATGTTAGAAACAATTCTAAATATCTATGATTTATTCCTTGTAAATCCCATGAGATCGGTAAATTGACAGTCTCTCAATTTAAAAGTGAGACAATGAGAATTAGTGATCAATTTTCTCTTTTTACTGAATCATTTTTAGATACAGTTGGCATTCTACACAATGCATATTTTTCAAGTCCCTTCACCCAAAAATTTATCCATAATCCATAAATTTATTAAATACAGTAAATGGTAATGGGTATATCTCTGCCTGGGGTTTATAGTCCAGATTAGCTGTATCTTAATGCAGTTTTCATAGTCATTGATTAAATCCTCTAAGCCTTAGTTTTCTTATGAATAAAAGATCATTTATGGAAAAGTTACAAAGAGTCAATGAAATGTAATACTGTAATGAAGGTAGGCAGCATGTGATAAACGTTCATTCATTGCTTACTCCTTAAGTATCCTTTAATTATGGTTACTTCACATAATGTAGAGACCTATTAAAAGTTCACGGTGTGGTGCAATAAAAGTAGTGGTCCTTTGCAAACAGGACACATAAATAGATTTACTGAGTGAATTCACTCAGTTTTGTGATCTTCCTGTAAGTCCTTATTCCTGAGTTACCTGTGATTAAATTGTGTGTTTTTTTTTTCCCAGTGATATTCTGTCACAGAACACTCCATAAAATCTGTGATTTGTAGCCAGGTGGTAGTGACACACACCTTTAATCCCAGCACTCAGGGGGCAGAGGCTGATAAATCTCTGTGAGTTTGAGGCCAGCCTGGTCTACAAGAGCTGGTTCCAGGACAGGCTCCAAAGCTATAGAGAAACCCTGTCCCGAAAAAATAAATGTGATTTGTGAAGTTGTCCTTGTCTTCCATCAAAATTAAAAGGATGATAATTATTAGTTTTTGATTCTAACTTTATGTAAATGAAGAATCTAAGAGAATTCTTAGAAATCCTCAACAAAGAAAGTATACAGTAATCCAGATTCTTAGAACTTAGATATTCAGACTCCCACAGTATCTACATGTACATCTATCTAAAATTCAGCATTAAATATATGAGAACTGGAGAGTAATTACTAAGTTATGATCAAACCACATATGGTTTCTTCAAACTTTGGGTAAGCTAAATTTAAAAGTATTTATTAAGTGATTACAAATATTATTAAGGTATTATTCAATGGACAACTATGTTGGTTGCTATCATAACTATTATGATATGATATTATGAAGAATTCTATCCCTTTAGTTCTTTCTACATGTTTCACATGCCCTGCAGAATCTCTGGGACTTTGACTACCATTGCAATCCCATAATCAGCTTTTCCTATGTGATGTGAGATACCCTTCCATATGCTTTGAAAATGGCTTCTTACCATTGACTAATATACAAATGTATTTGACCAATAGCCAAGCAGATAGAACCAGGTAGGAAATCCAAACAGAGAGACAGGGAGTAAAGAGGCAGAGGCAGAGAGACACCAACCATCTATAGAGAAACAAGATGTGAGGTAAAACCATGGCCAAGTGGCAATACTTAGACGAACAGAAATAGGTTAATTTAAGATGTAAAACCTACTTAGTAATAAGCCTGAGCCATTGACTGAATAGTTTGTAATTAATATTAAGCCTTAGAATACATATTTGAAAACTAGTGAGTGTGAAAGAACCCTCCATTTACAGCTATGGAACATAGTTCTCTCTAGAAAGGGGAGAATGTCCAATGTGGGTATGACCTCACCACATGAGACTTTTATGTGTTTATGTAGAGCCCAGAAAAAGAAAAGTCAGATATTTGAAACATAAGGGACAGTTTTCGTACCTAAAGGCGACCATGTGATGATGAGTGCTGATGACCTTTAAGAAATGAGACCTGACATTCACCAAGGAAATGAGGATCCTAGGTCTGAGCTACTTGCCAACAGCCACATGAGGCTTCAGAAACAGCACAATCCAGTCAATATCTTGAGTTCAACCTTTTAAAATCCAGACCAGCATCTCTCCTACAAAACTATGCATGAATACTGATTTTTCCAGTAAGTTTGTACTCACTTTAACAGTTCTCTTTTAAACTATGTTTTTGATACATTTATAACATTAAATTTTATTTTTATTGTTTGTTCCTACATTTAATTAATGTTTCTTAAAGCCATTTTAAGATTGTTAATATTCTATGCCTTTATTAAATATGTCATTAAATATTCTTAGGATATTAATTTTATAGCTAAAGGGATGAACCACCACGTATTAGAAATTCAATGTAATAAAATCTAGTGTTACTTTAAGCATTTAATTGCAAAAATATTCTTTTAGTTTGTTACAGATCATTCTATATTCTTCAAAAGGCCTGTAGCTTATCAAATTTTAGTTAGTATATTTCTGTCTCTGTGCCATGATGGTATTTCCCCCTCTTTCAATTTTGGTGGTCTCTCTTTCTCAAGAATTTAACTGCTTCCTGTACACATGAGTCATGAATCTTTTTCTGGCTCATGAATCTCCCATGAACTCAGTGAGAATAGACATCTCCTAGGTCCACCTGCTTCCGCCAACACAGCTCCCAACCTGCCACAGATCTCTTCTTTCCCCAACTAATCTTTCATTTCTTACACTCTTTAGTCACTGCCCACACCATGTGTTGTGTGTATGTGCATGTGAATATGAGTGTGTGTGTGTATGTGTGTGCCTGTGCACATGCCTGTGTGTGTAGTGTGTAGTTTTTGTGGCCCTATTTGTCAATATACTCTGCCACTTGTGCTACACACGAAACCCTCATTATCTATGCTATTTGTAACTAATTAGTGATTTTTTGTGAAACACAGACCTTGGAAATAATTTGTAAGTAGTAGAAATATAACTTAGTTTACTTAATAAATGAAAAGAGAGGAGCTAAAATAACACTAAGATCTTGCTGTTTTGCCATGTTTCTTTTGTCTTCCTTTTTGTTCTTCTTTTTTTTAAATATTTATTTATTTGTTATGTATACAATATTCTGTCTGTGTGTATGCCTGCAGGCCAGAAGAGGGCACCAGACTTCATTACAGATAGATGGTTGTGAGCCACCATGTGGTTGCTGGGAATTGAACTCAGGACCTTTGGAAGAGCAGGCAATGCTCTTAACCTCTGAGCCATCTCTCCAGCCCCCTTTTTGTTCTTTTTTAAAATACATTTTTAATTAAGATAGAAATACAGCTCTTTCCCCCTCCTTTTCCTACCTGTAGCCCCTTATGAGTATTCTCTCCAACTATTTTTTTGCCTTTTTTTTCTCAAATTTTATCAGTGATTATTATTGGTATGTATGTATGCATATGTGTGAATGTATGTATGTGCATATATGTGTATGTGTGTGTATCCTTTCTTTATTGATAAAATACCTGAGGTACATACAGAAAGGAAGACAGAACTAGTTGCCGTTTTTGTGTGTGTCAGCCTAGGGATGTGGGACTTGGTACTTTGTTGTACTGACATTCTGTTTTGGCATAGCATGCACTAAAGGAAGTCCATTCACTTTATGGCAGGGCAATTAATAGGAGGTGAATAAGTGAGTCATTCAACATCCACTCCAAGGACACTTCCCTGGACAGGAAGACCTCCAGGAGGCTCCACCTCTCAAAGGTTCCACCTCTTCTCTACAGTGCCAAGTTGGAGTCTAATGATTTAAGATATGTGCCTTTGGAGGATATTTAGAATAACTTTTAGCTCAAAGAGTGGAGTTTATCAAAAGAAAATACTGAATTTCATGCAAATTTGAAGTATCTATATTATAGTTATGATTTTGTCCATTTTAGCTTCTCTTAAAATATTTTTAATTAGTCTTCATTTTGCACATGTAAGCAATATAATTAAGATCATATTCACCTTCCCCCATCCCCAGTTCTCCTCAGATCTCTCCAACACATCTTTTTCCCAATTTTATATCCTTAAAATTTTTATTTAAAGTTCTACTTCATCCATTTAGTGCTGCCCATACGTTCATGGGTGTATGGCTGTCTACTGGAGTGTGGGCAGCACATTTGTGACCATACTCCCAAAGAAAAATTACTCTCCACTCCCAAGCAGGCATCAACAGCCAATAATTCTCTTCAACTGGAGTGTGGGACCTCCTGAGTCCCTCTACAATGCTTGCTGGAGGTAGCTTGATTTTGTGCATGTCTTCAGAGGCAGCCACAACTACTGTGTCTTTATGAGAGCAACAGCCACACATTTACCTTTTTAATAAGTTGAGTGTAAGACGTTAGTATTTATGAATCTATTATTCCAGTGTCCTAGGGTTTCTATTGCTGTGGTAAAACACTATGACCAAAAGCAATTTTGAGAAGAACAGGTTTCTTTTTTCTTATGGTTTATAGTCCATTATCCAAGGAAGTTAAGGCAGTTACTTAAGGAAGGAGCCTGGAAGCAGGAAATGATGCAGAGACTGTAGAGGAATGCTGTTTATTGGTTTGCCTATTGCTCATGGCTTGCTCAGTCTGATTTCTTACAAACCCAGGACTACCTGCCCAGGTAGGGAGTCACTCACAATGGGCTAGGGCCACCAACATCCATCACTAATGGCTTGCTTACAGGCCACTCTTACGGATGAAGTTGTTCCTTTGAGGTTCTTCTTCCCAAATATGTCTAGGTTGTGTTAATATGACAACCAACCAGCACAATTGACCCCTTGTCCATTTGGTATTACTATTAAATCATAATATTTTCTTGCTTATATATCCATAAGATCTCATATTAATATCAATATCACAATATAAAATATATTTCAACCTTTAAAACTTCCATATTCTTTAAAAATTCAAGCGCATTAAATATACTCTTTTTAAAACACCCCAAGTTTTTTTTAAACAGTCAGCATCTCAATGGCATTCAAAGGTTCTATAAAATCCCACAATCTCTTAAATATGAACTCCTGTTAAATAAAAACAAACAAACAAACAAACACAAGTTACAAACCATGTTAATCCAAGAGGGAAGAATCGGCCACAATCAAATCAAATCAAAACCAAAGTCCAACACTGTAAAAAGCTAAATATAGAAATCTGGAAGTCTCTTCTAATCCTTTGGGTTCCAGAGGGCTTAGCAAATCCACTTCTCTGGCTCTGTCTTCAATAGCTTGCTTTATAGACGCAGGCTGGCACTACTCCAGAGCCATTGTTATCTTTAGTGTTTGTCCCATGGTACTGGCATCTCCAAAATGCTGGAGTCTCTGCTGCAGCTTGGCTGTACCTTCAGCAATGTCCTCTTTTGTACTATCTTTGGGGACTCTGATTCTGCCATGTGATGCCAAAGCCCAACTCCTTTCTATGACCCCTTCAGTCTTGCAGCTTCTGCTGTACCTAAGCTTGCACTGTCACCAATTGCCTCTTCTGGTCTCTTACATTGCCAAGCCTCAGTTACTCTCCCTAATCCCATCAAGCCATCAAAGCCAACACTACCTGGGAGACTCTAAAACATCTTCCAGCACTAAGTCCAGCCTTGTCCTTTTCTGGATTTCAGCTTCTGTGTGCTGACTCTGAGGGAATACTTCCCAGAATATTTTGTCTCAGTGTTGCTAGTCTCCTCTTAATCACTCTTAATTCCTCAGTTCTAGCTAGCAGCGTTAACTGTCCTCACAAAACAAAGGTTTCACTTTAGTGGTTCTGGTCTCCTCATAATAACAACCTATTCTTCAGCCCCAGCTTACCAGAACACAGATTCTCAATTCAAATGTATAAGTGCCCCTCTGAAGCGTCACAAGCCAGTTCTATATCATCTGCATTTCTAGCAACACTCTTAACTTCCAAGATCCCATAAAATATTCCCCTGAGTGCTGAATACTCAGGAACATTTACAACCCAAAGTTCAAATGTTACTATGATCCTTTCAAAAGCACATGTTCAGGTCTGTTACAGAAATACCTCATCAACCTGGTATCAGTTTCTGTCTTAGTTAAGATTTTTAACGCTGTCATAGAACATCATGACCAAAAGCAACTTGGAGAGAAAAGAGTTTATTTCATCTTGTAGCTTTCAGTCTGCCTCAAGGGAAGTCAGGGTCAAAACTGAAGGCAGTTATCTTGAGGAAGAAACTGAAACCCAAGCCATGGAGAAGTGCTGCTTACTAATTAATCAAATGCCCTATACACTTGCCTACATACCAGTCTTATGGAAACATTATCTCCCATGGGGATTCCTCTTCCCAAACATGTCTGTTTTGTAACATTGGAAAATTGCAACCAGCCCAGCCTAACCAACGATACTTGGCACACAAGAAACAAAAACCTTCAAAAGTTATCACCCACAAAATGTTTAAGAGTTAAGTGGATCAACTTCTGCAGACATTCACTTTGTAAGTCTGCTAATACTTGAGTTTTCTCTTTTTTATGCACGTGTGTGTGTGTATGTGTGTCCATGAATGGTTGTGTGCAGGATTGTGGAGGAGGATTAATGTGTGTGCACATATATGCATGTAACTGTGGAGGCCAGAGGCAACATTGGGTGTCACCCTGAGGAACTCTGTTCATTTACTTTGAGGCAGGATCTCTCTTTGGCCTAGCACTCATAAATTAGGCTGCAACCTCTTATTAGCAAGCACCAGGGTCCCTCCTGTACACAGTGCTTCATGTGTCTTGCATTTTAATTGGGTTCTGGGATTGAACTGTGGCCCTTACGATCATGAGATTAGCATTTTACCTAGCAATTGAGCTTTCTCTCTAGTCGTTCAAAGTTTCCCTCTGTAATTACCAGAAACACACTTGGAAACTGCTGACAGAAAGTCTCGAGACATCATCTCAGATCTCTTACCTAGTGGCAGTTTGCGGATCTCTTGTCATGTAATTATTTCTAAAGTTATCTCTATTTATAAACTGTTAAAAAATGCCAAGTAACCTCTCTTTTATAAAATAGTGATTTTAGATGTATTTATTCATTGCTTTTCTAGCTTGATTATGGTACAATTGATATATAAAATGCATATTTTTGATGAACTTGCTTACACATACACCAGTATACCAAAATCACAATCAAGGTGCAAAAATAAACTTTAGTATCATTGTTTTTTTTTTACATTTCTTTCAAAAATCTATGTTTTTATTAATTGCATGAGAATTTCATACTTGTATACAATGTATTTTCATAATATCCACACCTCTACTCTTTCCCCTACCCCTCACATATACAGTCTCCATTGCTGCACCATCCATAGCTTTACATCTACATAAAAACATATGTTTTTATAATCTAATATGTCCAGTTCATGCTGGGAATATGCTCATGGCCACCTATTCAAGATTGGTGGTCTTTTCAGAAGTCACACCATTAAAGAAACCAGACTCTTCCTGGCCCAGAAGCCACCAGCTGTAAATATCTGCTTAGGTATGGGTTACAGTTCTTGTGAGTCCTTCCTCCATTGTGTTGATTAGTTTTTATCAATTTGATGCAGGCTAGAGTAATCTCTGAAGAGACAACTACAACTGAGAACTTGCCTCTGTTGGATTGTCTGTCCTCTATCCATGTTTATAGGACATTTCTGGACTAAATATTGAAGTGGAAGAGCATGGCCAACTGTTTGTAGTGCTATTCATGGGCAAGTGGTCTTTTGTTGTGTAAGACAGCAACCTGACCACAACCCAGTAAGCAGTACCCCTCTGCTTTACTTTTTTCCTTGGGTTCTTGCTTTGGTTTCCCTTAGTGATGAATTATTAACCTCCAAGCTAAATATACCTTTTATCTTCAAGTTCTTTTAGCCATTGTGTTTTATTTCAGAATCAGAAACCTTGCTAGAATATCTGTCTATGTTGGAATGTTGAACAGGATACTGTTATGCTGACAAACACACCTGCTATGCACATGATTGCAGTGGTCTGTTTGTCTAGTAGGCAATGCTTAGTACCAGTCTCCCTGGACCTCTGGCTTTAATGATTTTTCTGTGACTTATTCGGAAATGGTCAATAAGCTTTGTTGTGACGAACAATGATGCAGATGTCCCTTTGTGATTAAGAGGATTTTATGTTTCTTGAAGAAAAGTCATTTCTGAAGAATTAGAAGACACATGTATTTGTGTGGATCTCTGACAAACAGGACTCCTCTGTACATTACCCCACTCACTCTTAAGAAAGAAGCATCTACTACACTCACAATCTTTAGGATTTGGGTTTAGTTAGCATTAAAATGTATAAATAAAGATCACTACTATTCCAGGGTGCCTTTCAAGTTGAAGGTAATTAGTTTTGGAGAAAAAGCAAGAGGTTTCAGCAAAGATGTTTCAATATTAGTTGTTCTCTCTCTCTCTCTCTCTCTCTCTCTCTCT
>NW_026067949.1:26992573-27048228 GCF_014885135.2 Alexandromys fortis | reverse complement strand
ATACATACATACATACATAAGAGATAATAAAATAACATTGTTAAGCAAAGAAAGCCATACTTACTGATCATCTTATATTTAATAATTTTGGTGGGGATGACAGTACATTTTCTTCAATGTAGGCAGAGTTAAGTATCATAAACATGAGTACCTACAGTTGAAGTAAGAGCTAAATTTTCAGTGAATAAACCACTTTTAGTTTATGATGAGTTCAGTCTCAGTGTTTAGCTAAGTGTCAGGTGATGTGGGATACCCTTCTGTATGCTGTGAATATGTTTTATTACCATTGGTTTACAAAGAAGCTGATTTGGCCTATGGAAGGATAGAATATAGATAGGCAGGAAATCCAAACAGAATTAGAGAAAAAAAGTGTAATCAAGGGAAATGCAAGCAATTGAAGACACAAGATGTTAGTTAACAGGCCATGAGCCTCATGGTAAAATATAGAATCATAAAAATGGGCTAATTTAAGTTGTAAAAGCTAGTTGATAAAACGTCTGAGCTAATAGGCCAAGTAGTTTGTAATAATATACAAACTATAGCTTTCAATTAATATAACTTTCTGTGTGATTACTTGAGACTGGGCAATCAGGAAACAAAACTGTAGCCTTTGTTTACAATCAGGTGCACAAATAATATGAATAATGTTCCAATTTTGATCTTCAGAATCACAAACACACAGAGGCACACATACACACACATACCAATATGACACTCACATAAATACATATACATAAACACACAAGTATGCATACAGACATAAGAATACATAACACATACATAAACGACCACAAACACACAAGTCTACCACACACAAGATTTTCTTTATTAATATATCTTCATATTTTGGATTAGTAAATTTTATTAGACTTTCAATGGGTGAATGTTTTTGAGAATTTTAGATCTGACAAATATTTTGTCTGAGAATATTACCTTAATTTTGGAGCAATAAAATTTCCATAGATTTCACAACATAATTGAATAGATTTTGACAATCTGGTTTTTTTTTAGTCTAATATCTGTAGTTTGAAAAACTTTAACCTTAGAGCATATATTTTGATTAATTTCTCTGGTACTTCTTCTTATGACCCATTTATAGTTAAACTCATATTCTGTTTTTCTGTTTCCAAACACAGATGACTAAAAGACACGTATTTATAGTGGTCAACTAAACAAATAAATAAATGAGTTTGTTGATGGTTACTCATTACTTGTACAAATAATCCATCACTCGTACCTATATATAATATTAATGTGTCTGAGATAAATGGCCCAGTCCTAATGGATAGATAGACATGTAAATGGACAGACTGTACAAAGTTACTAAGCCAGGGTGTGAGACCATTACAATTGGCATCATACGTATGTATGTGAAGGATCTCTTTGATGCAGACAGCAGCTTTGCATGGACCTAAGATCAGGGTTGTAACCATTTCCATTCTACACTGAAAACTAATAAACACGTAAGTTTGGAATTCTTAATTGTTCAGAGCATGCAATTGACATCAAAATTATTACATGTCTAAAGAGATATGATTTCATAAGTGTAATTATTCATTGGTAGTCTATTCACACCATGAAATGTACAGTAGCTGCTTTTTGTGGAGGTTCAAATCAAATAAAAGTAAAAATGAAAGCCTGATACCTTTAAAGACAGAAAATAATTCCCCCATGATGGAACACTCCCTGTTAAATGCCAATTTCCTCTTAGGAGCTGGGAGGTTGTAAACTATTTCTCTCTTATATCATAAGTGGTTCTCAATCTCAGAGACAATCACATAAAACAATTCACTAATAGCTATTGTTGTTCAAATATGGTTTGCTTTCCTCAGTGAAGTATAGATCATTATCATCACTGCCATCCTCATAATCACCATTATCATCATCAACACCCTATGAAAGTTTACTCTGCTCCAGGTACCATTATGTGTTTGTATACTAACCCATGTGGTCTTTATGTTTTAATTCTGTAGAACTATTTCAGTGCTACCTAGTAGAAATTCTGTGAAGATAACCTTGTCAACAATCCCTTTACTATGTAACTCCAGACTCTAGAACAGTGTAGAATATACTGCATGTACTTGTTAAACATTAGCTGAATACTACTTACTCATGACTGAGGAAATGAAACCTATAAAAGTTTAAGTACATGTTCATGGTTGTAAAGATATTAATGGAAAAAGTTAAGATTTTGGTTGAAGTCCTTTTGCTCTACAAGGTCCTCACAGACTGAAGCATGTAGGATGAGAAACAGGTAAACTTGTTTACAGTCTATGAGCCCTATAATAATATGCCTTAATTTCTTTTGTAAGTCAAAATCCAACGATCAATAATGATATACCAAATGCCAACTAGACATGGAAAAGGGAAGCATAGAGATCTTTCAGTATTTTTATTGGTAAGGCTAGATTGGAGAGTGTGGTTACTCAAGTCTTCAAACTTTTGTTCTATGATACCTCGCCCCAGGGAGTGTGGTGGTTTGTGGTGGTCTAACTCTGATCACTGATTGATGTGTAGGTTGCTAGCGATGCAGCCAGGAAGATATGTTCTTTCAAACCTTCATCTACATGACAAATTGATGCAGATCTGTTTCTTGTCACATGAAGCAAATAGAGAAAAATCAAAACTAGGCAGAGATCCTGAGCATGTTGGAGAGGTGGAACTGATCACGTTTCGTTTCTGCTCTCAGTCTTACTTGGCTTATATCACTATTGCTCTCTCGGATGAATACATAGTGAGTGGGTTTGTATATGTTATTTCGGTCACATTCACCCTAGGGAGGAAACTACTCACGATCATGTGAACCATGGAAGTAAGTGCTTCGTATGAAGCCTTATCTTTGTTTGGCTGTAGCTGATTCTTGTTGTCTTCCCATCACAAAATTTGGAATATGTAAATCCCAGAGTTGTGAGCTTCCTTCTTGATCATCCTCTGACAATTTTGTAGTGCTGAAATTCTCATGAACCTTGAACATGGCTTTCATGAGTGTACTTTAAGTTCTTCATGAGAGCCTTATTCTGACATATCATCTTCATACATAATAGGGAAGACAATTACTCTGTGTTCAGTGATCTTTTACACACCTGCTGACAGTTACAAGGAAAGTTCCTTACAGCCAGGCGTGTGTTGACAGTTGAGGAGGAAAAAAAAAGTAGAACATCATCACCACGATTTACTTTGGCACATCTGGAGAGGGACTGGATAGGAAGATAAAATTGGAATTCTTCAGGGAAGAGATGCTAATCAGAGCACAAGTAATCTGACTTTCATTTCAGGGAGAACATTGAAACTATGGAAACTTTCTGAGGAAGACAAAAGAGAAAAGTGACTGAAGAAATGGATTTTAGGAATGGATTTGAGAGGGAGATGCATTGTTTCAGGAGAATTAATGAGGTGAAGGCACCAAGTGCCATGACGCAAGGGATGATTTAGTGGGTGGGATCTTTGGCATCTTATTTCAAGTGATATCTAATACAGCTCAGTAACTTCAGTGAGGATGGAGATAAGGTCTGCCTTTTTAGGAGTAAGTAATAACTCAGTGTCATGGCAAGAATGACGGATGGAAAATATAAATAAAATTTTAAAAATATATTTGGTTCCAGTCATCCAATAAGCCGATAGAGTATGTACTTCTAAAGATCCTTGGAGGCCCTTATTATTTAATTGACATTTTTAACTAGCCTGGTACTATTCCAAGGAAATGTGAACTATTGTAATAAGTACATGAAAATAAGATGAAAATCTGCAGCAAATTTGGCCTGAATTTCTTCCAGTAAATTCAAGATAGTACTCTGAGTTGTATAGGTATGGTTATTTGGGATCCCTGTGCCTAAAAATGTCTTTGGCATTAAAAGAACCAGAAGCCTTGCATATGTAAATGATCATTCCTACAGGTGGCACAGTTAGTTTATTCTGTAAATGTATTTGTTTGCTTTGCACACACCAAATCTTCTCTTGTTTAATTTAATAATAACTTTGATTTAAAAATACTTTAGAATGCACTCAAAGAAAAGTTAGGTGCAGTTAGAGGGTTGACTGTAGGGAAAATGAGACATAGCCTGGCCCTACAGTATGTGTTATGTGTTCACTGAACTTGGAAGGGACAACTGCTGTTTTAACATACCATTTAGAAAGACAATCTATTGGAGTATATTTTTAAGCACAATGAATGTTAAATTCTAAAAGAAAATGTTGTTTTGTGCACGGAAATGCCTGGAGTCTGTTTAGCCTGTATAGATCCCTCTGTGTTTGTTCCCATAGTCTTGCCACTGTGAGGGTTTTTGGGTTACGAAACAATAACAACACATAAAGAAAAATCTAAGAAGAAACAGAATAAGAAGCAAAAATTGGGATTGAATCATTTAATATAAATTGCCAGCACTGATATGACTCACCAGCCAAATGAGAAAGAAAGTGAAGTGTTGGCGTGGGTGGCGGGTGCCTCAGCAGGGAGTAGATAGGATATTTTTATCAGAATGCACACATTGAGAGTCTACTCAGTACAAGGCTGCCTGTGAGGTCAGTATTTTGTGAGTTAGTGTGCATAATTATATTCAGCCCGCTCTCTTAGGGAAGTTTGGGATCTAAGACATAAATTGAGCCAGGAATGACACATGACACAGATGGATACAAATTACCCTCTAGCTGGATGAGAAAATTTCAACTTGAAATAAGGTTATGTGTATAAAGGGGCAACTGTTTCTTACATCTGCTTTGTTTACTAGAGAGGTTAACAACTATGTCTTCTGTGTAGCCAGGACTCAGTGTTATTCTTAAGACTGTGGGCCAACTGGACACAAACTAGTGACCCTCGATGACAGCCAACTGATCAGTTGCATTATATGACCATCAACAAACGATTTCAATGAATAAAATCAGTCATCTAATTGATTTCAGTATGTTTAATTTGTTAGTGTTTCAGTGAAGTGTGATTAATAAAAAACTCAGAGATGGATATAGGGGTTCAACCTGAAGACCAGAAAAGTAAAGCAGCTAGCCACTGGCTCTTACTTTCTCCTCAGTCTGAAAATGGTGATCCTGCTTCCAGGAATCCTCAGAATGAGCCTGAGCCTGAGAGCTGTCTCCGGTTTTATAGTCCTCTCTAGTTCTAGGATTAAAGGCGTGCACCACTGGGATTAAAGGTATGAACCACTCAGTCTATGGCAACTAGTGTGGCTACTGGGATTAAAGGTGTGTGTTACCACTGCCTAGTCTGTAAAGCTAACCAGTGGGGCTGTTTCTTTTTCTGATCTTCAGGCAAGCTTTATTTATTAGAATACAAATGAAATGCCAGTACATTACAGCTTTGTGTTAGTTAGAAGTAAAGAACAGAAGTCAAGTATTAGAGATACTTTACAATTATTGTTAGTGGAGAACTGAGAATGAGGATAGGATGGGATAAAAAAGAAAAAGAAAAAGAAGTAGAAAATGATCAACTTCACTTTGTTCCTGGGCTAAAGGGATGGCCCAGCAGTTAAGCGCCTTCTGGCTTTTGGAGAAGACTCCAGTTCAGAAACCAGTGCCACATCAGGCAACTCACAACTTGCTTGCCATCCCAGATCTAGGGGAACAAGTGCCCTCTTCTAGTTTCTGTGGGTATTTGCACACAAACACAAACCCCACTACCTTGCTCTATACACATACACACACATGCAGAGAAATAAAATTAACAACAAACATAAAATGTATTCTAAAATGAAATGACACACTTTGTTGTTTTACTTACCTTTCTCAGTGAGAATTACAAGCTAGTGTCAAGTGAAGATACTTCTAAATTTAGACTATGTTCTGGAATAACATAAGCCAGGATAATTTCTCTTCCTCAGTCCAGAAAACATAAATTATTTCATGCATAAAACTGTCTCTTCCTTACACAGAGCTGTGTGAAATGAGTTGCTACTTTCAGCATGTCAGAGACAGTTAACATCCAAGCTTTATCTTTAGTGTTGAATGTAAGTTTTGGCCTTGACTCTGACACTTCCATGCTGTGCAACCTTGAACAAATGAAAAACATTGTGGAATATCACTTTCTATAGCAGCCAAGATGAGCAATAGTTACCTCATACCTTTTAGGAGAGGAGATCAGAGAGTATGAGCAAAATACTTTGCTAAGTACTGGCATATAATATCTTAAAAGATAGCATTTGTATTCTTTTTTTAATTACATTTGATTATTTGGTACATATTTGTTGAACATTAAGTATATGCCATTGTTCAACCCACTAAACCCCGTTAGAGGCCAAAAGAGGTTCCTGGTGCTCTAAGTGTCCATTTTAAGAACAGTCAGGATAGGAAAGAAAAAAAGTACGCGACAGGCAAGTGATAAATACTTTGAGGAAAATGAAATGTAAATAAAACAGAGAATAAATAATGGGAAAATTGGAAGTAAGATACTTTTCGGATTACATGGGACTGTTAATATTGATTCATTGAGACACTGACATTTTACCTAGGACTTGAAAATTAAGGAAATCACTGTAATGGCTGGAAGGTGATTTGCACTCCAGGATGGCAGGCAGCACAGACAATTTAAAAGGTGTACAGTGTATTTCTAGAGTAAAGAGGCCAAGATGATGGAAGGCAAGATTGACTTGATTTGAGTTCATATGAGGGTGACATAGATCATTCAAGTCCCTCTTGGTCATTATCAGAACCTTAACATTTACTTCTCAGTGAAATGGTGAGCCATTGTGGTGTTCCGAGCAAAAAGTATGACCCAATTTGATGACATTTTATGAAGGGCACTCTTGTGGGTGTAATGACACTCTTGGTCTAGAGCAAAGATAGAAGCAGCAGAGGAGTCTGGGAGCTGTCACAGATCTCCAGATGAGAGAGAGTGGTGGCTGAGTCCTGGAGAGGTAACAGGATTCCTTGTTTATTGTGATGGTTATGTTAACAGAGTTCCTCACGGAATGGATGTGTACCACAGAGAAAGGTCAGTGAAAGAAGGTCATAGACTTTTGGCCCAAGCATCTGTAATGATTATAAGACTCATGGCTATTGTTATTTTAAACTGTGTGGCTTCTTGATTTGTACAATCAAAAAATGAAACCAAAAACAAACAGCAACAACAAAACACTGAGCACATCCATGTATTTTTACATTCCTAATGAACACTGATTTCTTTTTGTATGTATGCAGAACGGGTGCTAGATAAACTCTCGTTCTGCACTAAAGGGTACAGGGGTAATTCTGCTCAAAGAAGAGAGTAGACAGAGAGATAATAAGAGTGTTATGGAAACCTTTTCCTCTGCTTCTGGTTCTAAGTTTGGTTCTGCCTCTTCATGCCCATTAAATATCTGGCTTTGCCACTCTCCAGAGTCAATGTGGATACCACAGCCTTTGTGATCTCAGACAATGTTCTGCTTTAGGAGTGCCGAGGTTATGCGACTTCATTGTTCTCTGACTACACAGACAGTAATTGTGGAGCTGATGGAAATGGACAATGGGTGAAATTACCTGACTAAATAAATCCCGGGGCATTTGTCTAAACTTTCTTTTCCCTAGGCAAAATACATCTCAAAGTTTCTCTTTATTTGCTGTTATGTCCTTAAGAACTAAAGAGAACCACTACCATGCTTCCAAGAAATGATACACTTTATTTCTGTATCAGATTTATATCCCTATGAACATTTACAGATGGAATATATAAAATCCCTCCCACTGAGAGAAGAAGCAAACATTATTATTTCTGTGAGGTCCAAAGGAAAAATAGATTACATAGTTCTCTTTTTCTTTTGTTTTCCGTTCATAATCTGTGAGTCACAAATATAAGCAAAACATCAAGGTTCAACAGTTGTAAATAGATTTCAGAGCTGTAATGTCAGCTCTAAGCGGGAGTTGTGGGTGAGGAATGCCAGGGAACAAATGGGATGGCCCGAGTTAGCTGTAACTGTCTCTGCGCTGCAGACTCTGTGTTGTTATGGTATGAGTTGCAAAGGTTCATTGACAGGAATTCCCCTCCTTTACAGCAAAGCCTCATGGTTTCAAGTTCAACATTCATTGAAGGCAAACATGGGGTGAGAGTCTTTGATGTATGAGCTGGGGTTGTACCACAGCTGCCTTTGAAAATTAGCTGGAGAGCTGAGATAGCAGCTTGAAAGACTTTCAGGAAGGGCAGGAACAAGCAGGGCAGGGATGAGCAGGTGGGAATCATTTTCTACTAAAACCTGAACACGTTAATTTACAACCTTAGATAGCAATAAACATTTTTTGTGATAAGTGATGCTAGAACCTCAATTTAATTCTGGGAGATGTCTAATACTTTATAGTAGTTTATCTGAGCACAAAAAAGAAAATGAAATAAAAGCTTAAGAGCAAGTGAAACAAGGGCAAAAGCAATTATAGTTATAATGATAATAAGATATTTTATAAGACATAGTTGCATCTGAAAAGTTATGTTTTAGAAGAATGGTTAGCAAACACTTTTTAAATTTTCAAGCATGGTTTGCAAACACTTTTTTTTTTTTTTTGCACGAAGGTCGGTTTTCCATATACCAGTCTTGAATATTATTCTTCATCTATCTTTTCCAATGTTATGACTTTGAGAATATTGTTTGTAAAACTATATTTCTAGTCTAATTTTTGTTGCATACTGTTTAAAATAAAAGCATATCATTGTTATGAAGAGCAGAGGCAACATTAAGATTTGAAAATGTATTTTTTTCTCTTTTTCTATTTATTTATTAAAGATTTCTGTCTCTTCCCCACCGCCACCTCCCCTTTCCCTCCCCCTTCCACAATCAAGTCCCCCTCCCTCGTCAGCCCAAATAGCAATCAGGGTTCCCTGCCCCGTGGGAAGTCCAAGGACCACCCACCTCCATCCAGGTCTAGTAAGGTGAGCATTCAAACTGCCTAGGCTCCCACAAAACCAATAGGTGCAGTAGGATCAAAAACCCATTGCCATTGTTCTTGAGGTCTCAGTAGTCCTCATTGTCCGCTATGTTCAGCGAGACTGGTTTTAACCCAGGCTTTTTCAGACCTAGGCCAGCTGGCCTTGGTGAGTTCCCTATAGAACATCCCCATTGTCTCAGTGTGTGGGTGCACCCTTCGCGGTCCTGAGGTTTCTAGCCATAAATAAAGGACATTGAGCCTATAATTCAGGTTCTTAGAGAAGCTAAATAAGAAGGAGAACCCAAAGAAAAACATATAGGCATCCTCCTGAACATTAACCTTCATCAGGCGATGAAAGGAGACAAGAGACAGAAACAGAGACCCACATTGGAGCACCGAACTGAAATCTCAAGGTCCAAATCAGGAGTTGAAAATGTATTTTTGAAAAAAGCAAAAGTTTAACTCTTACTGCTTAGCTCTGCTTAGGTCATTTTTATCACATCCAAGGCTCAAGAAACTTCACAGAAGACAGTGGGAAACAATATAATATAAACGGGGACTGTAGGTGGTTACAACAGCTATGAAGTTGATACAAATTAACTCACAAATTCTCTGGTGGCTTGCTACAACTCAAGCCATTCAAAATCTCAGCATGGTTAGGGGAGAGGCCCTGAAACCCCAACCTTATTGGAGGAGTAATTAATAGTTGATGGTTAAATCTTTTTTCTATTATATTTTATACCCACTTCTCGGCATAGACTTTACATCTAAGCGTTTTTTACTACGTAGAATTTTAAATCTCCTAGAGCTCTCCATATGTGCTTATTATCCTACTAATAAGTAACTGCCCCTCTCCCTCTACTCTAACCCACCCTACTAGACTTGAACCTGCTCTAACCTACCCTACCCTACATACCTTACCCTACCCTACTAGTCCCTAGTCTACTCGACCCTATGCTACCCTGCCCCAGCCCACGCTACTCTCCCTGTTCTTCTTTCTTTTCCTTCTTTCCCCTCTCCCCTTTCTCATCTCTGTTCTTTGTTTTCAAAGTTAATACCATGATTCTCTTTAATAAATGGAGAGAGGTGGTGATTGTTCTTCTTAAAACAGAAGTATACATCATAAGTAAAGGGGTGTTCTGGAAGTATCAATTGTGGTTTCTCTTTAGCTTGGCTTTGTTTTGTTTTTAGCTCTCAACCTCTGAGTAGTCTTTGGTTCTCTACATCTTCCTTACTTATCACTTCTCTTCTATCTCTCACATCAGCTGTTAGCATTTCTGTTTATTTTTTATCTGTACATACTTTATGGACATTAACGCATTCACTTGGTTCTTCAAGCTCAAAGGACCATGGTGAGCACATGCTACCTTCTTTCTCTTTTACCTAAGATAGTAAGAGTATTAGAGGCATCCAGCATTTTTCTTTTTTTTTAATTAAAGAAGAAGAACAGGAATAAAAGATTAAGAAAAGAAAATTCACTTATTTGTTTACCTCTGTAGATACTTAGCACTTTTGGAAAATTATGAAGGTAAAATAATTTATATTTTAGATCTTATTTAAAATAAAATTATAATTAATTTGAAGCAATTTGCTACCAAAATTAACATATGAATCATAACCATCTATCTATTTTATATTTTAAGATCAAGATGGTATATTTGTATATGTAAATTTCATATTTAAAATATTTTATCCATCTATATCACATATATAGTCATTTTCTCATATAATATATCATGATTATGGTTTCCCCCTCTCTCTACCCTTCCCAGTTCTTCCCCACCTCACTTCTCATCTGGATCTACTTCATCTATTGCCCAATAGGAAACAGGCAGGTTTCTAACGGGTACTGATAAAGTAAAATAAAATAAAAAAGATAAAAAGTGAACATATCAGAATATGACAAAACAAACAAACGGAAGATAAAGAGTCCAAGATAAAGCACAACAAATAGGTATAAGTGCTGAGATATACTCATTTGTGCAATCAAGAATCTTATAAAAATACTAAACTGGAAGCCATGCTATATACTCAAAGACCTGTAGGGTAAAAAAAGAAAATACATAAAAGAAGCCCTAGCACACATATGAGACGGGGATCCCCTAAAGATGTTCTTAAGAACAGATACTGGAAGCAGACGCTATAAATCTCTTATGTTGCATAGAGATGACAAGATGAGAGTTTACTTCACGTTTTTGTACAATGAAGGTTAGTTATGTAACTTGCCTATGGAGGTTACATATTCTTCATTATTCTATAACCTCAATTGTATGTGACTGACTTGTAATTACTACATAGTATACACATAGAGTTTTGTGATGCCACTATTCAAAGAACCAATAATAAAATTAACACAAAGTCTTTGTATTTCTATTTTGGTCTTATTGTATATGATGTTGCAGGTTGAATTTTAGACTTTGTGCATGGTAGGCAAGTGTTTTCCTAGTGTGATATATCCCTACACCTGTAGTCTTTGACTTTTATGACTGTAGTGCTTATGAGAACTCAGTATGAAGCCAGACAAATATGCTTCAGTGTAGCTCTACACCTTTTAAATGTTAACTTTGGGTAAGAGATAAAATAAATACAATAACATCCAATTCACAAAGTGGTGATGGAGATAATTTAACCTAGCAAAGAATATTCTAAAAGCTTAATAGGTGGCAAATATTCTTTTGTTATCTCACATTGGGTATTCAACAGATATGACGAATGCAAGGAGTTGTGACTTACATTTCTGAAAGTTTCTAATTACATATTAGCTATAGAGTATTCATATTTCCCAATATACATAGCTCCAGGAAGCAGCATCTAGGAGTATGTGTTGAAGTTAATTACTTCAGGCCCTATCTGATTTCCTTTTCCGTTACTTTAAGCTGAAGTTATTGTTGAGGAGAAAGTGATACTATCATCAAATGAGAATATCAATAAGCTCCGTGCCACTGTGTTATGAGTACAGTTTCTTCTTGAGGCTGATCCAAGAGATTCAGGGAAAGATAACAACAGCTTTAATATTGCCAACAAGGCTCTGCACGCAGTCCTCTTTGGAGGTCTAGAAATGAAAAAAAAACATTGGATTGTTGAATGTGAAATCTCAGCTCTACTTGAAACAAAGTAAATACTCAGAAAATCCATGGTGTTTAGCATGTAAATCTAGGCTCCCATCATTAAAGCATTTTTTACCCCCAAGATGATTAATGCAGCTCAGCATTTTCACCACAATAATTTTCTTACTTTTAATAAATTCTGGCTTATTCTTGATTAGAATATACCTTCCAGAAAGAAGGAAATCCAAATGAATTCTCTACCTCAACATTAGCTTCTGAGAATGATGTAAGTAGATGATGAGAGAAAACTAAGAAAGAGAAAGTGAATCTTCTTGCAACATTGTTTTGTGTATGTAATCTATGATGATTTATTTACTTATTCAGTATTGTTGCATGCCTGTCTGTATGTCCCTACATAAACGTTTGAATGCATATGGAGGGCAAAGACCCAAGAGCAAGCTTTGTGTAACTACTTAGATGTAGTTCACACCTCCTTTTTTGATACTGTCTTTCTTTGATTGCTTTGTTCAGTAAACAATCTCGGCAACCTAGTCATCAAGACATATTGAGATTTCCCATTTAACACTAAGTATGTGCCTCTTGTATGCTACCTAGTAGGACATGTAGCCAAAGATGTTTCTCCTCAATTGTTCTCCACCTTGTTTTAAGGACAGGTTAATGAGCCTGGAACTTGCTGATCCAGTTGGACTGACCATTTACCTAGCCTCAGAGATCCTCCTATTTCCATCTCCCAAGCACTGAGATTATGGTTGTATACCACTAGATCTGGTGTTTATGTAGGTGCTGGACATGTGAGAACACTGTTGAGTGAGCTATCTCTCCAAACATTCAAAAAGCACTTTTCAAAGTAATCAGCAATGTGGTTAGAGGTAGTATTATGTGGGTATAATGAAAAGATTATAAATGTTGGTCAGTGTATTTGAACTTAGGTACCGTCATCATTCGTAACACCCAAGAATCTTACAACAAGATATCCAGTGGGTCTTGTTTTGTAACTATTTTATCATCCTATTGGGATAAATTTAATCCTCATTATATATTTGATATTCAAATTACTTTTTATTATGAATATCAAAGCCAGGTCAAACTTTGTTTCAACATGGTTTTCATATATGAATCCTCTTATATCAGTGGTTCTTGGAACAGCCTAATTGGAACGAATAAACTGTAAACGACTATTAGACCCAGCAGTAATTGATCTATTATTGTAGCTGTTTACCTAACTGATCTTTGACCCTTATGTTGTTAACCCAGTATATGTGCTTAAGCTTTAACAACTTGCTGAGCAGCAGAGTCACCAGAAACTCTTTGCAGAAGAATTAAAATCACTCATAATACAAGTTGTGTCTCAAAAGCAATCCAGCTTCTGTGCTTGTTAAAGGCCTAGGCTGAGCAAGCTACAATTGGATGATTAAAGAAAGCCTTGAGGGTTGTAAATGGCCTCTGTCATCACATGCACCTTGCCTCTGTGGAGGCATTCTCTGCCTCAACTGTCAGCCAGGGGATGCCTCTCTGCTGTGCCTTGTAAGCCCTGGGTAGAGGTTTGCTAATTGAACCAAATGGAACTAAATGATCCTATTAAACCAATGCAAAGCACTAAGTGCTAGGTCCCCTCTGGTTCTCCCCGTGGATTTTAGTCACTGTTGATTTGGGAAGATCTGTGAATTTAGCTTCCTCACCAGAGTAAACTAAGTAAGAGGTATTAGATAAAGACTTCACAGGGAGGATAAACAATCCCTCTCCTAGATGGAGGTGACCTTTCTAAGACCTGGAAAAGTATCCCAAGATTTTTGTTTTATGAGACAGGGTTTCTCTTGCATAGATCCTGCCAGTACTTCTAATGTGATCTATTGAAGAAACAGTTCCTTCTCCATGTGTGTTTTTGGCACTTTTGCTAATCATTTGTTCACTGCATATTCCTGATTTGTTTCTCCTAATTTTTTTATTGATTTTTATTGAGCTCTACATTTTTCTCTGCCCCCCCCCCCGCCTCTTCTCTTCTCCTTCAACCCTCCCTCGAGGTCCCCATGCTCCCTCCCAATTTACTCAGGAGATCTTCTCTTTTTCTACTCCCCATGTAGATTAGATCTATATACGTCTCTCTTAGTGTCCTCATTTCTCATACTAATTTCTAACATGATCAGGCTCTTTGCGTGTTCCTCTCCCTGTACCTTTTGCCATTACCTTGTACGGATCTTGTGAAGGCTTCCTCAGGACTCTCCTTTGTCATCAGTCTCCTTTTGTTACTACGTATTTGATTTTACCATCTTCCACATTTTTTTTTTTTTTTGCTCTGTAGGCTTAGTTATCATTCACCCTAATCAAGACAAGCCAAACATTTCACCCTTGCAGATTCTCTCACTTCTGTTACTCTACTTGGTTTCTACATATAGGACTTGCTCTGCTGATGGTTCCCAGTTCTCTAAGTCCAGTTTTCAGATCCTGGGTTATCTGAACCTGTCTGTGAGCTTTAGCAGTCCTCCCTTCTTCATAGGAGTAAAAATGGTCTTTGTAACATGTTTTATGGGTTGTCTATGCAAAACAGCAGTTCTCATCTTAAAAAGGAGGATATAAAGGTTTTTTTCTGCAGTAAAATATTAGTGACTATTTAAGTTATCTAAATTTCACAAGTCAATATGGCAACACTTTTATGTAGTTTTCGTTGGAAAAGAGCAAAGAAAGTCAAAACCAGGATACTTTTCAAATATTTTATTTATTTATTAAAGATTTCTGTCTCTTCCCCATCAAATATATTTTTGAGTACATCGGGTAGGTAAGTTGTGTCAAAGCAAGGGAATCTATTTTCATAATACTCAAAAATAGCGTCTGTATTTGTCAGATTTGATTTACTAGCCAGTTGCGTGGCTTCAGTTAAGAATTCACCAAAATGGCAGTGCAGTAAAGCTCGAGTCTTGGTCACAATGGGGGACAGATGGCAGAAGGAATGGAGGGTGAGGCAGGGACTGGATGAGGCCTTCACTCACCAGGTGGTATTGCCCCAGTAGACAGTTTCATGAGAGATCTAACAGCACTGAACAGGTCTTCTCTCTGATGTGTACTTGGTGTCACAGGAATGGAGGAGGCAGGAGTACGGCTCATACTCACTGGTGCATTGAGGTCAGGAGGCCTGACTAAAACTATGCCAGAGCTGACTACAGCCCCACTCCTTAGTTCCATCCAGAATGCCTCTCAGACTGGACTCCAGCACAGATCCATTCAGGCTCTGTGACTGCTGCTAAAGTCTCTGTGAACCCTTTTGAGCCCTGCTTAGTTGATTCTGTAGCCATGTTCTCCTGGAGACCCCTTTAGTTCCTATGATCCTTTTCCCCGTCTTCCACCGGGTTCACCAAGCTCCACCTAAGAAAATCTCTATTACTGACTTCAGATGCTACCTGATGACATCCTTAGCTTCTGGGCTGGTGGAGGCTAGGTGTCTGTTTGTACATCCCAAAATGACTTGACCACAGTCACAAGGATGGTAGGTCAGACACAGTGGTGGACAAGTAATGGCTATTATGGGGGGCTAAATATAGCCTAATATGATTTGGTCCTGAATTTGCAATATTAGAACAATCATTGTTCTAAGGTGTTCATTGCCTTTGTAGAAAGTTCAGTGTGAGGTGGTATTCTTTCCAGGAACTTTGATTCACAGCATTTTGGGGTACAATACTCTGTTGTATTTTTTTTTTTTTACTTCACTACACAACATCTTTGAAGTACAATATTCTCTGCTGCTTTTTTTTTTCTTTTTTTTTAAACACTGCCTGGCCTGGCTAGTTCCAGCCTCTTATTGGTTAGCTCTTACATATTGTTCTAACCCATTTCTAATATTCTATGTAGCCCATGAGGTGGCTTACCAGGGAGGATCTTAACCTGCATCTGTCTGGTGTGGGAGAATCATGGCGACTCCTGACTAAGCTTCTTTCTCCCAGCATTCTCTTCTGTTTACTCCACCCACCTATGGGTTGGCCTAGACTGCTCTTTGGATTGGAGAGGGAGGGGGAGAGGAGTGGGGGGAGGGGGAGAAGGGTGGGAGGAGGGGGAGGGAAATGAGAGGCTGGGAGGAGGCGGAAACTTTTTTTTCCTTTTCTCAATAAAAAAAAAAAAAGAACAGAAAAAAAAAACAGATTCAGACATAAAAGACCACACTGTTGGATGAATGTACGTAGGCTTGAGAGAGAGAAGAAAATAAGAATATAGAGAATAAAGTTAATGGTTTAAAAAAAAGGTAAAGTCTTTAAAGAGACATAATACAAACAGTTATAGATTAAGAGAAATAAAGTAAAAATAAGCCACGTAAAAATGGAAAATTCACAGAGAATCTGGATTCTTTGTATTATTGTGTTTTCTTTAAATTTTTTGACTGTGAAGGAGCTAAGTACAGAGAGTCATTTCATTACATGGGCTGCCAAGCTAAACCAGAATGGATATAAGGGTTTTACGATTTCAAAATTTGGGTCTAGGGATATGATGCTTTGGAGAGGGTCTTCTTTTGTTTTCACAGAGGAGCAGACCCTGTGGATTGCGTGTATCCCGATATGGTATGATAGACCAAGCCCTCCTGAAAGGTTATTGTGAACACCCTCAAAAAATTACTTCACTCAACTGCCAACTGAGATGACTCTCTGCTGCTTTTTATTTCACTATCAACAAGCATTTTCTTTCTTGACGCAAATTGTGGCTCTTTTTTTCTGATTTCTTTAAATTGTGGTACTGTTTTCTTTTTCTTTGTTGGTCTGATCCCTGATTTAACTAATTTACTTCTCAGACTCTACTATTTTAGTATAAAATAACAGTGTCAAAGGGATCCCTAACCTCATTGGACAGTGTTAACTTGCCAGAAGTGTTTATTATCTATCTTGATATAGGACTTAAGTTTCACATGAACTCAGTGAAGTACAAGATGGAACTACAATTGCCTTTTAAGTTTCCACCATAAGCAGTGAAGATAATACATAAAAACTGCAAATATTGTAAGATGTTATTTTTAGTAGAGATTTGCAATTTTACAAACATTTTACAAAATGTTGTGGGGCATAACTTTAAAGTAAAGAAGGTAAAGAAGTACTCATGATAAAGGGAGGGGGTACCATGAATTAGAGTGCTCATGAATTAGTGCCATGAATTAGTTACAGCTCATCGAAAAACGTAGCTGATGTCTGAGAAAAGAACTCAAATATTATTTTTCTAAATTGTTAGAAAGTGGCTAGAATGTAGTCTCTCCTAAGTAAATATTAGTTGAAATAAATAAGGAACACAAATAGACCTTAGTGAGGTTAGACAGTAAACTGTGAGTGTGAAAACAGGATCTCTCAGGTGCCTGCAAAGACCAACAAAATTTGATGACTAGCCAGGATATAAACGAGACAGACCATTGAACAGTAGCAGAAGAAAGAGAAAAGGCAACACCATAGTCATCATGTATTATATACATTAGCAGTCTTAAGAGCGTAGCTTTTGTTTCCAGGAAGATAAAGGGATATTCTAGGCTGTTGTGAAGTCAAGTGGTACAATCTCATATATGATTTAAGAAGAGCCAGTGGATAAGATACTTATGGAGCAGCAGAATGAGGTGCTCAGGAAATCTTCCCCTGCAAAAAAAGCAGCAAGAACAGTGACAAAAGTTATGTAATTGACTTTCACAGATCTCTGGAAATTAACCAGAAGCTTGTAACAATCCCAGGACGATTTAGGAGAAAAACTGGATGTAGCACAATAAATCTATTGTTTTCTCTGGCATTTCGCTTTTATTATCCTGTCTACTTTTCTGTGTTACATGCTCAATTTGAAAACTACCAGTCTTGTAAGTATCCAAGCCTTGACATGCAACACCCCACAAATCACCAGAGAGTGAAGCAGAGCCTCCCTTACAAATTACCATCTCCAGAAAAATGATTCTTTCAGACCACTGTGTTCATTCTCAGGGCTTGTCTTTGTTTAATTTGACACTGTTGGCTTCGTGCAGGTAACACTGTTCTCAAGACATGTACTAGAAAGAAAAATCAGCAGCTTTTGTTTTGGTTCACAGCTATTTTTAACGGAGATACCAGCTGGAGTTAAGAAGAACCCAATGAAAACCCTTAAAATGAAAAAAACCAAATAGAAACTCAGGTGATATTGGAGGGGGGAGAATAAAACTTCACTTATAGTTCCGAAAACCTAAGATGCCAGACTACAAGGCAGATTTATTTCATATACTTTGGGACAAACTGGCAAGGTCCTTATCTTTGATTCAATGTGGCCTTGGTTGTTGTATATGCAGGAAGTGAAGGCCCAGACAGAGCTATAAATCGCCTAGAAGTGCTGAAGGCATCACTGTGTCTCCCACGTGACCTCACACACACTTCTTTGGACTAAGAGACTTAACATTTCTGTGGACGTAATGTGAAAAGAATATATCTTTGCAGAAATAGTCTTATAAAAAAAAACGAAAAAAGACAGTAAAAGTAAGAAATGATAACACATGTAATGAAAGGTGGGGTGAATTTCTGATTTGCAGTTGCCATATTACAATAGCTAAAATTTCAAGTTTTCAGCTAAAGAATTATGACTCATGCAAGGAAACAGGGAAGCCAGCTTTATATGTAAACTCAAGTGACCTTTCCTCCGATTTCATACTACTTTAGACAATTCAAGATTCCTCACACTCAAAAGTAAACAGACAGTCATTATACAGCGGAGACAACAATTGAGTAAATGATATTGTTGTCTTATGATCTTCCTATTTCACTTCAAAACAGTTCTCTAAACCGAGAGCTGTACAGTGTTCCTGATCTGAAGATGTATAAAGATGCCCCGCTCTTTGACTCAATCCACGTTAAGTGAGGGCTGTCTAGAGCAAACTGTCAATGGAACAAGCATTTTTTAATAACATAATTCTTTACTGATTCTTTGAGAATTTCACTGTATGCAACCCAATCCTACTCATATCCCAGTCCCTCCATATCCTGCCCTCACCCCAGCAGCATCCACCCCCAGAAGAACCCCCAATCAATTAAAATCAAAACAAGACCAAAAAATGACCCACCTTGCTCTTCCATATTTCCAACACCTCTTCACACAATATATCCTTTTCTCCAATTAACCCCACACTCAAAATGTTCATTGCGATGAGTCCTTGGTGTGGTTCAAGGCCTCTGGCACACCATCATCCCTGGGCACTCACCAAAACTCCTTTCAGATATCCTGCTGTTCCTCCAGTCATGGGAATTTTGTGCTTATCTTTCGGCAGGACCAATTCCTTCATACACTTCAGCAGGTCAAAAATGGGGTAGATATTAGGGTGGACCAACCCTTGGCCCATGATGTAGGTCTGTGTGGTAGCTGAACTGGTTGGTTCAGGCCACTGGGATTACTCTTCTCAGGGTAGGTGAAGAGCCAGCTCTCCTAAACTATTAGCATCAAGTCGATGTTAATTCCAGTAAAATAATTCTGAGAAAGCTAAGGCAATACCTGCCTTGTCAATAATTGATAAAACAGCTCATAATTCTGTCATAGAAATGTAGTTAAAACTACACGCTAAAAAGACTGGTATAATAAAAATAAAATTAAGAATCTTAGAAATTTGGTACAAACATTTAAAAGAAAAAACAGATAATTTAATGTTCAGGGCTCTGTATTTTCACATTTATTCATTACAAAGGAAATAGAAGACTTTAAATGCTGCAAACTAACTAGACCCAATTAATATCTATGGCCCATGGCTGCCAACAACAACAGAATACAGATTCTTTGTCAACTGCACATGCGTCTTCTGTGACCCTCATGGCTTAGGAATTGACCTTAATGGAAAAGCAAGAATGAAGACTTATAAGAAAAGCTGGGATCTGGTGAGCTTTGGGTAAGAAGTACCTGGAAACTCTTCAGGTTTATTGTATAGATCAGAAATAGCAGAGCTGGGCTAGTTAATATCTGTAGAGTTATCTGTAGGGGAGGAGACACCGGTCACCATCATGTGTGAGGAGGAAGCTACCTACAGTGTCTGCATGTATTGGTTTTAGCTAAATATCAAAGGTAGTAATAATATTCGCTAATTTTTACTCAGATAATTTTGACATTCCTAGAGACTGATTCAGGGAACCCTTGGCCATTGTAGTCTTAAACATTACATTCCTCCACATAGCCATGCTCATGAAAATACATGTTCAACTACTCTCCACATGAATATTTGTCTAAGTACATTAAATTTAGATCAAAAGTCAGGTGTAATAAATTTAAGAAAAATAAAACCACAGGTTGTATACTTTCTAATTACAAAAGGTTGAAATTAGAAATCAAAACAAAAATAAATAAAGTCATGCACACACACAGAGCAATATTTTTTCACATGTATAAGAGCAAAATCTAAAAAGAGTAAAATGAATGAGAATTTCAAAATATTTTGGCATGAATGAAAATGAACAAATAATGGAGAAAATGCACTTATTATCTTAGATGTAGAGGTGGTTCACTCCTGTAATCCCTGTATTCAAGAGGCCAAGGCAAGAGGATCATCGTGAGTTTAGGGTCAGCTTCGGCTAATAGTGAGTTCCAAACCAATTTGTGCTACAGTGGGATACTTTTTCTCAGTAAGTAATTAATTGAATATATTTCATGATAGAAATACTCTAAAACCTAAGAATTAAAGAAATTCTGCAAAATGGAATTTAGTCCAAAAAATATATATAGAGATAAAAGATTTATCAAAAATAAGTAAGTGATTGTTTTCAGAACCCTGGTGAAGGGAGAACTGTGACTAACTGCTACAATGGAAATCACTGAGTCGCAAAATTTTAATGTTTAATTTTACATTATTTAAGTTGAAACTCTGTACTATTTTCTAAAAGTCAAAGCATAGACTGCAGGAGAGAGGAATGGAATCAGCATTCCCATAGCATGATCATTGCTCTAGAGTAACAGCAATGAATCATGCGGTAGGTCTTCGTAATATAGATTATTGTGACATATCGGGATACCTGTTGAAAAGATGCATGCCCTGGAGCATATCTTAAACACCTTCACTTCCTTCTACCTGCTTCTTTTGTTTATTTGAATGGCAGTATGTTTGAATTAGAAAATCCTTCCAACCTTCCTCTTTCCCAGTAGATAATTCATGTAGACCCTTAAATCCTTGAAAATGTGTTCATCACAGGACAGGGAGAGATTAGGAATAGCCTCATAATTCATGCAAGAAAAATTCTGCAGTGACTGAAAATAACACTTTCTACAAAATCTGCATTTACAGACTCTTACAGTAGGATGGTAGAAACTTAGCTTGCATTTCTGAAAGTGTCCATTATGAATGTGTTTCTGATAACATGAAATTGGAAAATATGCTGAAGATGATTATTCCATGTTCACGACTGTTCAGTATTTATTGTAATTTGGTTAATACCAAATTTAGAAGTGTCAAAGACGCAATATACACAAGATGGTACTTACAAATAGTTTAGTTGCATATATGGCTATAGCAAGTTCCCTGGATCCCACAACAGGGAACTAAGGGAGTAAGTCTTTACCGTAAATGAGTTATTTGCTTGATTGGGCTTAAAGAGTTGCCTATAATAACTTTATTTGCTGCATATAAAGCTCTCAGAACAGTTTTACACTATTATACTTTATCCTATTGTATATTTTAATCATTTCTAATCTTGAATACTCTATACTTATTTTGAGAAAATAAATTTTAGTATTTATGTGTTTTTACTGGGAGAGGATGGAAAATAAGACACATTACAAAGAACAACCACCCAAATTATTAATCTTTTATGGAAAACATGTTTTTGCTCTTGCCAAGTGTTAGGTTTTTTCTTCTTTCCTTTTTTTTTTTTTAAAAAAAAATTGAGTTCTATTGTATACTGCATTACACAATGCCGACTACTAGTGATTTCACTTGAAATCCATTTTGACAAGCTTTTAAAGGGAGACCTGTCTACTCTCTCTCCCCATGTCTCACCACCCATTTACTTTCCGTCCAGCCTTGTTTTATGAGGGGACAGCCCTACAGAAATCATTCATTTTCAGCCTCTAAAGGTTGTTTCTAGTTATCAGACCAAAAAGTCATTTCACTAACAAATCTGTGTTCTGCTTGTTTTGGCTTTTCTTGTTCTCGGTCTCATTGTGTGTGTGTGTGTGTGTGTGTGTGTGTGTGTGTGTGTGTGTGTGAACATTATCTACACTGATTAAAATGTATGCACTCTCCTCTGCCCCAGCTTAGCCACACTTTTAATGAGAACATAGCATTTCTGATTAGATATTACTAATATGACTTCAAGTTCCTCCTGGCAGTTCTGTGCTGCCTTAAATTTAGTGATCTTGTTCTAATTATAGTTGATTTTTTTTTTGATAGAAACTTCTGCCTTTTATTCCTGTGTGATGTTTCAGTCATCTGCTTATGCTGATCATCATGAACCTAGCTTGTTTGCAGGACTTGACATTGGCCTGTGGAATCCTCTACCGGAAATATCTTCCCTGAATTTTGCTGTCTTAGAGAATGGTTATCATCACTTCCTTCTACCTGATTTGTATATCTTTTCTCAAGATCCTTCTCTTAGCATTGACAACTGTCACCTTCTTTTAGTACTTAAAACTTTTAATTTTCCCCCTCCTCGTTGATGTACATTCTTCATGGAAATTTTGTTTTGTTTACATTTTACTCTCAGATATTAATCTTTTATGGTTTCCCCTTCCCCAGCTCCTCCCATATATTTTCCACCTTCCCATTCACCCAAATACACAACTTCTTTCACTCTCTCTCATTAGAAAACAAAGAGGCATCTAAAAATCCCACTTGGGATTGTCTGACCAAGTGTGAGACTGGTCCCTGGAGACCACTGACTTAACTATCAATCAGTAGCTACTCGTTGCCTGCCTTATATAGACCACATATTGTTGAGTTTTCATGGGTGCAACTTCTTGTCATTTTAGAAGACCAACAAGCACCCTGGTTCTCTGAAACCAATATTGCCAACCCTCTCTATTGTGATCCTACTTGCTCTGAGGCTCAGTGGAGTAACCCAGACTCAGAAAAAAAATGCCATATGTTTCCTCTTTATTGGACCATAGCTCAACATCTTCAAATTTAAATATAAAACTTGAAATAACTGTAGGATCGATGAAACAGAAAGGGACCATACTGGGAAGGGAGAAAAAGCTGTATTAGAACATGGGTACGATGGAAAGGAAGTAAAATAATGGGGGTCTTTAACTGGTGGAGGGAAGAGAGCGAGATAATACTGAGGGAGCAGGAGAAAGGACAGATGTTTAACACTTAAGAGTATCTGAAAAAACAGGAAGTATTTATTTTCTTAAGGTACTGAAAATTTGTGTGTGTGTGTGTGTGTGTGTGTGTGTGTAACCTGCCTTTGAGTTGTTCCACAGGGAGATCCAAGAGACTCAAATATTAAGAATTGCCATTGCATTTGGTTGCTTCCCTGAAGACTCTGCTTTTGAAGATAGCTTACAGTTTGACTAAGAACTTGTAGGAATCAAGCCAGAATTTAGCTGGAAGCCTCCTCCATGAGGGCTATCTCTCATAGCATCCAAAGGTGCTTTGCAAACTGCCAAGGGAAAAAGGAAATCAAAGTTCCTACCAACACGTGGAGTCTTCAAATACATCAGTGAGTTTCTAGAAAGAATCATCCAATACTATCATAGTGGTATTCTTACCTTAGCTGTTACCAACATTTATCTAACTGACTTAATTTTCTCAACTGGAGAGATTTCATGACTGAGATGGTAAACCTCACCAGCCACGCATGGCTGGAGAAGAGTTACATTTAGGTAGAGCCATCAAGGCAGAGAAGCAATTAGTAAAGCTTGGGAGAGGAAGGATCACAGCCAGTGTGAAGGCTGACTCAGGAGCTCACTTAGGCTGTTCCCTGAGAACACCCAGGACTCCAGGATGACTCATGGTTCCTAAAATGCAAAGATCAAGGTCTCGCCCAGCTAGCAGGTACCTTTGCTTCCTTTGTGCTATCCACTAGTCTAATTAATCAAAACACGGTAACATACATGAATAACACAGTTTTATCCTGTTCTAATCTGTAGATACAAGCATGGAATAACTTACAGACGGCCTTAGACAAATCGGTGTTAGATGATTCATAGATTCATATATATCATCTGTATAGTTTCATTTCTCTTTTGCTCTATTCTTTTTTCCCTACTTGCTAGAAGGTAAAATCACATTGCAATTTGGATGTAGAACCTGGGAGTGCTGGTAGGTGTTGTCAAATGTCTGTCGTTGTCACTAAAATATGCCATTAATTTATGTTGCTAGTTTATTCCTCTATACACCCATTCACACTAAAATCCTCAGATCTCTACTCCAAAGCCACGTTCCCAGGCTCAGATGTCAGATAGAGAACTGTTTGATACTCAACATCAGAGACTGCCTTACCGACTTTCACCTTCCCTCTGTGTCTTTAGTTGGATCCCTTCTGGTGCCTGTATTATTCAGCAAGGTCTATGAAGTAATAAACCATACAGCCATGTTCATTCTTTTGGTAACTTTACACAATTATATTCCATCTTCAGGGTTTCTAATATACATTCAGACCTCTGAGGTTCATCTTACACCTTTCTGCTAGTTTCTCCTAGTTGGCAGCTCTTGACAGCTACCAGATGCCAGCAGTACCCTTTGCACATTGCTTGTCATCAACATAAGAGAGATCATTATTCCCATCTTTAGCTTGCACATTCTTTGTCATCTCTCTCTCCCCCAACTTTGCTACCCATACTAAAGGGAATAATTTTCTCTAGTTAATCCAAAAACTTCTTAATACTGTAATTTCTCTTCCCTGGAACATTTTAGCGGATGTTTATAATATCTGATGTTTATATCATTTATGTATTAAATAAATGATGTAGCATGATTGACATATTATAAGAGGAAAATAAAATCTTGAGTTTTGTTTCATAATTTTTTATAATAACACATGTAGGAAAGGACTATGATAGCAACATACTTTGAGTAGTTCAGTTTAAAAAAGGAAATTCATGACCTTTGTTAAAAAATGGTGCCAGGATTTTGTTGAGCAGGAACCAAAATTAAATCAAACACAGGACTTTGGGATCTTGTAGTTCTGCACAAGGTGCCTTCCCAGAAACTTTACCCTATGGATGTGTTTCAGACAGTCAGGAGAAAAGTTGTATCAATTTATGTATGTGCTGAGAGAGGTATATAACAGAGAAATAAATATAGTTTAAGAAATAGAAGGGCATACACATTAAAGTAGAATAATTATGCTAATTGATTCACTTTCACTGTGCTCTGACATAGAACATACAGTAAGTGGAAATACATAGTTAATAAGAATCTACATTTAGTCTGATGTCTATTATCCATTGTAGTACAATGCATGGGTTTAGTTTGAAGGTTCAGAAATCTTCACGTGGGGTTATAAAACCATGCTCTGTCTACCATAGAGTCTTTGATAAGGCAGTGTTTCCAGCTTACTGTACATCATTATGTACACCATAGGGATGTAACAAGGAATCTACTAAATAGACTTGAAATGTAAATTATTCTATACTAAGTGCTTTGAAGAACACATAGTGTAGTAAAAGCTTAATTTTTAAGGAGTCTGTGTATTAAAATTCTTTTATTTAAAAGGAATGCTTCTTTCAAAATTATATGCATATACTACTCCTTTATAAATTGATGCTCCTTATTATATAGAAAATGTGGAATTACAAATTTTACTGTGACATTTAGCCAATGATGATGGAAACAAATGATGTCTTCAATTTTTTAAATCTAAAGTTGAATATCTAAATCTGCTGTTTAATTGATGATTTTTGTGTGTTATGATTCATAGGTTTCATAATTTTAGAATCCAATTCATTTATATCTTAGCATTTCAAGCAGGTGTAAAGATATTTAATGACCAAGGTTTTTTATAAATAATGAAATATAGAAATTTAAGTTATTCACTTTGCTTTTATTTTTATGTTATTAAGTATTAAGGCTATATATATATATGAGTATGAATCTTGTTTATTTATAATGTGAACAGTTTGTTTTCTTTATTTTAGGAAAAGATATATTGATTTGTAAATGAAATACTTATTCTTGTGTGCAAACTACAAATTTCAGCAGCCCTGAAATGGCATCGGAAAAATTAGTTTAATCATCAAATTTAGAGTATCAAATAGTATGCATGCTATTGTCAGGATTAAAGATAAATTTGCTCAAATAATTTACTTTAGATGGTTTCTAATAAGTTATTCATAATGAACAATATAACCTTTTAAAAGAAATTCTAAGCAAGCCTGCTTTCTATGGAGGAACAGGAAAGCTCTTCTGGGTTTACCTTCCGTTAGTTGTGAGCACTGCTTGGAAAGAGTGAGTTGAGACTGTCACGTTCACCCACTTCCTTATCACACCATGTACTCAGATCCTTTTCTCTCTTGCAGATTTCACTATTTAAATCTATGTCCAATTTCTTTTTCATATTAGACAGTATTACTGAAGTCTTCACTAACATCTACGTGACCAGTTTTGGCCCTGTCTCAGATACAGATATGGTGAGTATTTTTTTAAATATCAAATATGTTTCTTAACTGATTGGAAATTGTTGGTAATTTAGAGTAAGTATGTATTATTATTGTCACATAAGTCTTTATATATCTCATGTCTGGTCACATGAGAAAAAAGTTGAGGTTGTATTTTTGGGTTTCTGTGGAACACAATGAAAGCTTGAATGTTTTTTTTTCCCCAAAATAAACCCTAGATGTAATGTTGCATATAATCACAATTAAAGTGAAACAATTATATTATTGGTGATGATTTTCTGGAGTTAAAGCACTTGCTTTGCTTTCATATATCTGAGTTTCATATGTAACCACTTCTCACCAATGGTGGTGGTACATGAAGATATCCTTATGTATCAGTCATGTAGTCTGCACACAAAAGAAGCACGTGCAGACCAAAGCAAAGAAAACTACAAGGTTGAAATTACTGGATATTGTTGAATTTATGTTCATTTGTTTTTCTTTAAATGAGATCTATGTGAGAGGGAAATTGGTGGAGTAAGAGAAACTCTTAATTCTATGTAAAAATCATTCCTCCCTATAATGGCAAACTATAGTCCTGTGTAATAGAACACACTGTCATCTCTTCCCAATTTCTTTTATCACTCTGAGAATACAGAAGAGAAATGGACAAGTTTGGATATTTTCCACCTGGATGAACAAAGGATAACAAAACATTCACCCTTATCTGATTCTCTTAAACATTGATTTCAGTGCTATCTCTCTGTCTTCTGAGATTGAACAGAAATATCACATTTACAATGAAGTGATTTGCTTTTTCTTCCATTAAAATACCTCTTCTACATCGGTTAATGTCTTCTAGGACCTGTGTGGTGTACAGGGTGACAGGTTGTGAGACTAAGGGGAGAGCTTTACTTTGGGGCAGGGTGTTAACTCAAAAATGGTTAGGTCTTTAAAAATTCTTCCAAAGTGACAATGTGATGGTTACTTTTTCTACAGCAGGGGAGAGACACGGGGACAGTTTTGGAACATCAAGAATACATGCCATAGAACCTAAGCTTTAACATCAATGAGCATATTACCATAAAAGGGGCAAATTTACTGGGATCTTACAAGAACTACAGGCAAAGAACTTCAGACTCTTGGGAGAAGAGAAGAATTCACATTTTCCAGTGATTAGGGCCCTCACTGGTTGTCCAGTTCTGAGTGGTCAGCCTTGAAACCATATATACACCACCAACAAAGCAGATGTATAGCAGGTTTTATGTTCTCTCTCTCTCTCTCTCTCTCTCTCTCTCTCTCTCTCTCTCTCTCTCTCTCTCTCTTTCTCTTTTACACACACACACACACACACACCTACACGAGCATATTTGTGTATGTATATATGTGTATGTCGGTAACAATAATAACCAAAGAGAGAAAAAGAGACTATTGGAAATGGATGTTGAGTGCATGGCAGGTGTTGAAGAGAGAGTACCTGAGATGGGCTGTGAGAAGGATAGGTAAGGGGAAATTTATGTAAATCCATTTCAATTTCAAACATATTTTTAAATTTATTATTTGTTTCATTTTATATTTTATCTGTAGTTCTCCCTCCAACCTTCCTTTCGGCCCCCTGCCTCCCCCAAAGCCAACTCTCTATCTACTCCTCCCAATGGGTAAGGGCACCCAGGAGAAGTCAGCAAATTCTGGTCCATTAAGCTGGGGAAGGACCAAGCTCCTGCATTAGGTGTGAGCATGGCATCCCACCGTAGGGAATGGGCTCCACTAATGGGCTCCAGGATAGATCCTGGCCCTGCTGCCAGGGAAAAAAAAAAGTATCTGTAACAGAAATTTGATCAGGATAATCTAATACAAAGCATTATTAACTATCAAAAGGTTTGTTAGGCATTGAAAGGGCTAAAACAGCACTTAGAGTGAAGAAATGGAGAGCAACAGAATGCAGAGCAGAAGCAGTTTGAACCAGGGAATGAAGGAGGACACTTAACAATTCACTTCTCCAAGGCAGTGAGCTCATACTTCAGTGAAGAAGGTTCAGAAGCTCCAGGAAGCCCAAGCTTCAGCTCTTGAAGAAAGATGTGAGGAATGTATTTTTCCTAGGGCTACCTTTCTTAGTCACTGGAAACTCCTTGCATGCTTGTCCTGGAAGCTTTGTCAGAGAGGAATCATGAAAGGAGTCAGGGAGAAAATCTCCCTCCTCTTGACATGCATTGGAGTGTTCGTCCAGATATGTCACTTGACTAGATCAGGTATCACATAGCCGAGAAAGGAAATGTTGACATACTCCATCTTCTGATCCAATTAAGGAAAAGGGGGTAGTTTTGGAGGTGAGACAAGAAATATGGAGTTTAGGAACACATAATAAAATATGGCAGGAAGATGATTTAGAGTATGGGCAAAGAGTTAGACACTGAGAAGCTTCTGTGTTATATTTGTCTAGATCCAGGGAACAAGTGTGAAATTAAAGGAAATTTATTTCAAAAATATTTGTATACACATGCATACACATAACCATGACTATATATATCTATAAATAAATACATTAAATATACATTCAAATAATATCACTCACATTAACATACAAACTCACATTCTAATTCTTCAAGAAAAGGTTAATCTGATGTAAAAGAAATTGGAAATGTTGTAAATTTAATACTCATGCATGAAATTCTCAAAAAACATAATAAAAACAAGAAGCAAGTGAATATACAATAAGTTATCATTTTTTAATGAGAAAGGACTTGGCTTTTATGATTATGAGATGCAATATTTCATTCTTATTTGATACTCCTCTTGCAGATGTTAGAAAAATAATGAGGCAGGCTTAAACTGTGTTTAGTAAAGTCTGAGGTAATCTAAACAGACATGCCCCAAATGGGAAGGAAAGGCAGACACATCTAATAGCCCACAAGTAAAAGAGGACATGGAGGCATATGTCTCATAGAAGCAATTTGTTAAGAACAAATAAGGAAGATATTTTACTTCCTTTTTAGTAGTTTAACTGCAGTTCTTTCAATGAGCTATATAATCTGTAGCAGAAACTAAAGCCCGAAGTTCTCCTGTTCAGATAAGTGATGTAGATTTGTTCTGACATTAGCTGGAGAGGAAATAGCAGCACAGCGCAAAGAATTAAGAATCAAAGGAAAACACCCATGCACACATACACGTATTTATATGTACGTAGTCATACAGACACATGCTAACACTTGGCTATCAAAAAATTCATTAACCAGTGTAATTGTCCAAAGAAAGTTGTGCATCTCAATTAATGATTCTAATTATGGTGTCTGTAGTTAAGTTAAAAACCTTTAACTTCAACATTAAAAAATTAATGAGTAAGGAGGTAATTAAGCTTTAGAATGTACTGGTAGCTAATAATGGGCAAAGTTTGCGGTAGGTGTGCACGTTACAATTTCTCCTACACCTGACCCACCCTATAAGTTTCCATACAAAGGAATATGTACTTTCTATAAAAGACATGCAAATGGCTCCTTTTGTGTCTGTGGACATTCCATGACATGTTTGTGTTTTTCTACCGTAGCAGTATAACTACAAAACATTGCACTCATGCCTGTAAAAGGATCCATAGCTTAGGCAATTGTTCCATGCTCAGCGTTAGTGCTGTATCTTGGAGAATTGTTTGTTCTTATCCACTGTGTTATCACCTTCTGATGTTACTAACAAATTAGGCAGTCAGTTAACTGTGATCTTGAAGTATTAATTACATTGATCTGCTTGGGCCATATTGTTTTCCTTCTCTTTAAATGCAAAACATGTTATCTCAAAAATCCTAAGAAGCCAACGCAGTGCTTTGTAGTTCAGAAGTAGAGAGAGCTGTAATTCTCATTGGATTTCCTTATTATCCTTGCTCACATTGTCACTTGGCTATGTAGTGGATTAAGGGATCTTGGCTTGTGATATATCAGAAGCAAAATGATGATGTTTGCCCATTTTAAAATTAGTATTTAAAAATTAGTTATGGGCTAGTTATTGGTACAGTGGAATGGGAATGTGAAGATTAGAGTAGAAGAATACTTTCACGCATCAGGCGTTTTCCAGCCCCATAGAATAATGTGTAAAAATGCTTCATAAAGTAAGATTGATACATACCTTTTTGGGATTTGATGAAGATTGTAAACTTGTCTTCTGCATTTATCTAAAAAGTGATGTGTATTAGGTAGAAGTATAATTCATCTATAGACAGAGTCTGTGTGGTCCTCAAAATCCAATTGTAAGTGTCAGGCAATGGGAGAAGAAAAAATGAGTTACAAACGGACTGTTTCTGGCAAAGGTGCTTCTGTCACCTTTGGATTGGGATAGTAGCATTAAAAGAGAAACATGCCAATCATTTAGAATGTTTCTATCTATACATTCGATGACTTGTTGATCCATTGGATTCAGAAAGTTGAAAAAAATAAGAATGAAGGTATTGGGAGTAGTTAACATTTTCAGACAAGAGGACAAAAGTGAAGATGGGTCTTAAAAGAGCCCGCACACTATTTATCCTGGGGGCAGGGAGGGCTGTTTAAATTTGGAACATCAGTAATAAATATTCTAGTTTCCTAGGGACAGGGTGACTTTTCTCACCCTCTACATTCTGCTGTGAAAAGATAGCTAAACAGTTATGATTTAATAAATAAGAGAAAATTTTAAACTATAATGTACATGGGCTGGAGACTACACCATCAGGTAAGAGTGCTTATTGCTCTTCCAGAGGACTCGGGTTTGACCCCAGCACTCATGTTGAGGGGTTTGTAACCGCCAGAAAACTCCAGCTGCAGGGGATCTGACACCCTCTTCTGTCTCTGCAAGAATTCATATGCAAGTGGCAGATGCTCACACAAGCACACAAAGACAAAGACACACATGGCACACATATGCATTTAAATGAAAAAAATCTACATCTTTATAGCAAAATTGGAATGTAAGCTGAGTGAAAAAGAGAAAGGGAGCTTAACCGTAGTCTTAATCTTTCTCCACTTCCTGATTGTGGATACCGTACCACAGCTGCTCCCTGCTTCTTCTGCCGGATTTTTGCATTAGATGGGCTTCACCGTGTAGTTGGGTGTCTAACCCTTTCTTCTAAACATAAACAAGTGAATAAAAGTTTAGAGAGTCAATGCTTGATTCCTAGACTGTTTCCGTGAGTAATCCAGAACTTGAAAGTATGGATTAAGGAAGATAAATTTTATTCACTGCAGACAGCATACGTTGTCTAGGGCATAGCCTACAGAGAGATGGTCTCAGACTCTATGGTGGGATCCCTACAGTAGCAACAAGGAGAGGGAGATGTGGCTTAAAGTATATCCATAGAGGAATGCATTGCAAAAGCAGTGAGATGAAAACTATCTCCTTTTCTATGGCAAAGCTGAGAAAAAATTGCTTAAATATGCCATTAGATTAAGAACAAGGAGGTGTCTGCTGATGGTGGTAAAAGCATCCAGATTGCAGTGGGCGGAAGCATGTGGGAAGTGAGGAAGTGGAGAAAGAGTCGAGGCAATGTTTTTAAGCAGCATGACTGAGAAGGAGGTGCTACAGAGGGCAGCAGTTATGAGGCATTATAACTCTCAGTGAGGCTTTTATTTTTAAAGATGGCATTGAACTTCTCACTGTTCTGTGAGCATGCCATTATCACTAACAGCTTGCTGCCCTTGTACATATTTCTCCTCATACTTGTTATACTGATCTACGGCGTTGCCAACTGGATTTTTTTTTTTTATGTAGTCAAGGCTAAGTTCAAATTTAATTTTCTCTTGTGCTTTTATTTTGCTGTCTCTCAAGTAGTAAATCTTTCCTTGTACTTCAATTTGTAGTTTTTACACGTGTGTGTGTGTATGTGTGTGTGTGTGTGTGTGTGTGGTATGAGTGTGTGTGGTATGGGTGTGCGTGGCTTTCTATTCTAGAATATGGAGATCATTGCCTTGGCATAGTTGTGTCTATATATTTCGATAGATTTAACAAGAAGATACTGTGTCCATTACAAAATTGGGACTAGAGGTATGTAAGGATAACAAGGGTGTGCCCTCAAACTAATCACAGTACAATGAGGAAGGGTTCTAAAACTAAAAAACTTCAAAACAGCATAACGGCTTCATCAAAATATTTATGAATGAACAAGGTAGAGGAGGGAATATGGACAGAGCATTTAGAATTCCCATGGCTTCCTAGGGAAAGAAGTATAGCTGAGGAGCAAATAAGGTCCTCTAGCTAAAGAATGAATATTCTCTTAGCATACATTGATAGTGAAATGTAAAGTTCATGATAGCTAGAACTGTAAATATTCAGGGAAATTGGACTGGGTAGTACTCAAAGCCTGGCAAAGAAGGTTACCATAGTTAAATGAGCGCCAGAATATATGTAAGTATTCCAAATAGAACTTCAGAACAGTAGATTCCACATACCAGCAAGCATTTTTGTCCATGTCCTCTTTGCCATGCGTTCACATTCATATGTGTGATCAGATTAATTGGAAATGGTGGTATGCAAACAACATGAAAGCATATATGTGCATACCTGATAGGCATAAGTCACGAACAAGGCCACACCAGTTTGGAGTTATGATTAATAGGGTGTTATTTATTTAAAGGGGAAAAAACTTACAGATCACCGTCCCAGACAACAGCCATCTGCACAACCAGGAAGGGAGTCTCGTCTCCAGCGGAGCAGGAAGTGAAGAGAGGGAGCAGAGGAAATAGCCGCTTTTTGAAAGGGAGAGAGACCACGCCCCAATGGGCTGGTATCACAGCAGCTATTGGTTGGAGGGGCGGAAGGACCTCCCGCAACACATACCATATACTGGTTCTTTTTATGTGTTGTTTGTATTGTTTAATGAATAAAGAAACTGACTTGGCCTAATAGGGACAGAACTTAGGTAGACCGAGAAGATGGAACTGAATTTTGGGAGGTAGAAAGCAGAGTCAGAGAGACACCATGGAGCTGCCAGAGGCAGACCCTGGGAATTTTACCCAGTAAGCCACTACCACATGGCATTATACAAATCAATAAAAATGGGTTAAAATAATATAAGAGTTATCCAATAAGAAGCTAGAGCTAATGGGCCAAGCAATATTTTAATTAATATAGTTTCTGTGTGCTTATTTCGGTTCTGGGCAGCGGGGACAAACAAGCAGCCCTCCCTACAACAACACACTTCCCATCTGTGGAATAAAAGATTAGGTCTTCTGTTTATAGGTAAAATGATGCATAATCTTATCTTTTTGCATCTTCTTCTGCTGATGGTATTCTTATATGCTCAGGACCTCATTGCTTAGAATCTTTACAGCACATTTCACTCGTTACAATTCCCCCCAATCCTTCATTCATTCAACATTCATTCATGGAATATCGTTTACTTCCAGTGGTCCAGGCAGTTTTTCAGATCTTGTTGACTGAGTCGTGAAAAAGGGAGCTGTGAACTGTGCTTTCAGTATGTAGTAGGAGATGTTCAAATGTAGGAAGCCAATAGAGTAGAGTGAAGGTGGCACCTATCAGTGAATCAGCATAGGAAAGTTGACTTGACACACTGATGAGTGTGTGTGTGTGTGTGTGTGTGTGTGTGTGTGATGAGGAAATTGCGAGAACCAGACTGGAAATGTAGGGAGGAGATCATGCAGAGATCTGGAGGCTGTAGGACTTTTTGGACACTATTCTCAGGTTTTAGAAACACAGTGATCAAATTCAACAATGCTATATCCTTCAGAACACTCCCAAGTTGCGACAACATTTCACTTTTATCCCACAGGGAGGTCAGACTAATGCAGTAGATGCATCAATCACTTGTGCACGCTATATTTCCTCTCCTTTCCACACATGGGGAATGTGCCACTGAGGAACTGGCTGCCACCGTTATTTCTTCTCTTGTTGAATCATACAGAATGGAGGCAAAGAGAAAGAAGACTAGGAAAGGGGAGAATATATTTCTTTTTGAAAAACATATTTATTCTTCTTTTATATATTACATCCCAACTAGAATTTTCCATTCCCTCCTCTCCAACTGATTCTTCTCCCTCACCTCCCATCTCCTCCAGCGTCACTCCTCCTCCTTTCCCTTCTGAAAAAAAAGCAGTCCTCCAAGGTATAGCAACCAAACATGGCAAAACATGTTACAATAATAGTGTGCATATGCCCTCATATTAAGGCTGGACAAGACAACCAAGTAGGAGGAAGAGTCCCAGAAGCAGGTAAAAGAGTAAGAGATAGCTTCCACTGCCACCGTTAGGAGTCCCACAAGAACACCAACCTACAAATGATAACTTATGTGCAGAGGACCTAGGTCAGATGTATACAGGCCCTGTAATTGTTGCTTCAGTACTGTGAGGCCCGTTAGCCCTGGGTAGTTCTTGTGGTGTGCTTGGCACCTCTGGTTCCTACAATACTCCCTCTCCTTCTTTAGCAGAATTCCCTGAGCTCCTCCTAATGTTTGGCTGTGGGTCTCTGCACCTGCTCTGATCACTTGCTGGATGAAGCCTCTCTGATGACAATTATGCTGGACTCCAGTCTGCAAGTACAGCATAATATCGTTAGGAATCATATCAATGGCTTTTTTTTTCAGTTGTGTTTGGTTCTATCTTAGGTTTCTGGGCTATCTAGTCTCTGGTTCTTAGACTTCCATGTAGTGTCAGGTGTGGGTTACCTCTTCTGGCATGGGTCTTATGTTGTACCTGTCATTGGTTGGTCACCCCCTCAAATTCTGTGTCACTTTTACTTAAGCACATGTTACAGGCTTCATGACTGTTGGTATCCAAGTACCTCAAATGGAAGCCTTGCCTGGTTAGAAAAGATAAGCCATGCTGGCTCCATATCTCCTACTATTAGAATCTTTGCTAGGGTTACTCTTGTAAATTCCATTGAGTTTTTAAGATAGGTTTCTACCTCTTTTCTGAAATGTCCCACAATTCCAGTGCCTCTCCCAGGACATTCTCCCTCCATCCCTTCCCAACATCCTATCCCTATTGTTCTCTTCCTCGCCTGCACCCCAATCCACCAGCAAAAACTTTTCCATTTCTTATTTACAAGTAGATCCATGTGTTCATTTACTTAATTTCTCTGGGACTGTGAATTGTAGCATGGTTATCCTTTACTTTCTAGCTAATATCCATTTATGAGTGAGTACATGCCATGATTTTTTTTTCTGGGTCTGGATTACCTCCCTCCGGATCAGTTTTTTTTTTCTACCTCCAATAATTTACCTGCAAATTTTCTAAAGTTTTTCTAACTGCTATGTAATACTCCACTTTGTAAATGTAAATGTGTCCACATTTTGTTATCTGTTCTTCAGCTGAGGGACATCTAGGTTGTTTCCAGGTTCTGGCTCTTATGAATAAAGCTACTACTAAAACAGTTGAGCTAGTGTCTTTGAGGAAGTATGGAGCATCCTTTGGGTGTTTGCCCAGGAGTGGGTCTAGAGGTAAAATGATTCCCAATTATCTAAAAAACTATTGATTTCCAAAGTGATTGTACCAATTTGCACCTCCACTAGCAATGGAGGAGTGCCCCCCTTTCTCCATATCCTTGCCAGCATGAACCGTCACTTGTGTTTTGATCTTAACCTTTCTGGCAGGTGTAAGCTGAAATCTTAGTGTCCTTTTGGTTTGCATTTCCTTGATGGCTAAGGATGTTGAGCAAACAAAATGTTCTGGTCATTTAAGAGTCCTTTGTTGAAAATTCTCTGTTTAGATTTGTTCCCAATTTTAAACGGATTAGTTGGTTTGTTGTATGTAGTTTCTTGAATTCTTTGTATATTTTGGAGATTAGCTATCTGTTGGTTATGAAGTTACTGAAAACCTTTTCCCATTCTGTGAACTGCCATTTGGCCTATAGGCTCTGTCCTTTCCTTACAGAAGCCTTTTAGTTTTATGAGGTCTCATTTATTAATTGTTGATCTTCATGCCTCTGCTACCAGTGTTCTGTTCAAGAAGTTGTATGCTGATATCTTTGATCCAGTTATATTTGAATTTTGTCCATGGCGTTAGATATTGATCTTTTTGCATTCTTTTACTTGCTCACGTCTAGTTAGACCAGCACCATTTATTGAAGATGCTTTCTTTTTCATTGTTTATTTCTAACTTCATTTTCAAAAATTACGTGTCAATAGGTGTGTGACTTTACTTCTGAATCTTTGATTTATTTCATTCATCAGCCTTTCTGTTTTTATACCAATACCTCACAGTTTTTATTATTATTGCTCTGAAGTACGTCTTGAAAAGGGATAGTGACACCTCCAGAAATTCTTTTATTGTACAGGATTGTTCTAGGTATACTGTTTTATTCTTTCCCATATAAAATTGAGTATTGTCATTTCAAGATATTTAAAGAATTATGTTGGAAATTTGATGAGTTTTTGTAGATTGCATTTGGTAAGATGACTGCTTTTGCTACGTTACTTTTACAAATTCATAAACATGGGAGATCTTTCCATCTTCTGATAGTTTCTTTATTTTCTTCAAAGACTTGCAATTATTATTGTACCAAGTCTTTTACTTGTTTAATTAGAGTTACCCCAAGATATTTTTTGTTATTTGTGGCTATTGTGGGGGATGTTGTTTCTTTGATTTCTCTCTCAGAGGAATTTCTATGTCATTTGTACATAGGAGTATTACTGATATTTTTGAGTTAATTTTGTATTCAGCCACTTCGCTGAGGGTGTTTATCAGCTGTTGTTCCTTGATAGAATTTTGAGACCAGTTATGTAAGTTCCTTGATAGAATTTTGAGACCAGTTATGTACACTATCACATCATCTGTTAATAGAGATGCTTTTATTTCTTTCTTTCCAATTCATATTCACTTGATCTCTGTTAGTTGATCTTGATCAAGTCTTACTGCTCTAGCTAGAATATCTAGTACTATGTTGAATAGATATGGAGAAAGTGGAAAACATTGTCTTGTTCCTGATTTTTGTGTAATTGCTTTGAGTTTTTCTCCATTTAATTTGATGTCGGCCCAAGGCTTGATGTAAATTGCCTTTATGTTGTTTGTGTATGTACCTTGTAACCTTGATCTCTCTAAGACTTTTATCATGAAGGCATGTTGGATTTTGTAAAAGACCTTTTCAGTATGAAATGAAATAAATCTAATAATTATTTTCTTTCCATTTGATGATATGATGAATTACATTAACAGATTTTCTCGTATGAAAATATCCCTGCATTTCTGGGATGAAGCCTACTTGACCATGATGAATGATCTTTTTGAAGTATCTTAGATTTGGTTTATGAGTATTTTATTGAGCACTTTCACACACACACACACACAAATTCAACTGAAATAAAAACGGATTTAAAAAAATCTCTTCACTAACAATTTTCCTTATTTATCTAATTTAAGAGATTGGCCAATAGCTTAGGCTTATTTTTAACTAGCTCTTATAACTTAAATTAACCCATTTCTATTAATCTATGTGTTGTCCCAAAACTTGTTTACCTCATCTATGAATGTCCCATGTTGCTTCTTCTGCATCTGGCTGGCAACTTCTCCTGACTCCCTGACTCCACTCTTCTCCTTCCCAGCATTCTCTCATCCCTGAAACTCTGTACCACTATTTTAACTTTAGATCTTGTGACTGAGTTTGGTTTGGGTGTAGAAAGGAGATATTTTTTTTTCTTGATGTATATACTTATAGCTTTTTGTGTGGGGGGAATTCTATCCTAATTTCTACATGGCTGTACTAATTTTGTCCCTCACCTTTACTGTGCAAGAAAAGACTCCTCTTCTTCATACCTACGTCAACACTGACCTGTTATCTGTTTTATAACTTCTCTTCTTATATATAAGTAAAATTATGAATCTTTGTGATTTTCATTTTCCTCATGATGAGTGATATCAAACCACTTTTGATATGAGTGTAAGCTATTTTTAATGTTTTATTTAAAAACTCAACATTTAAAACTTTTAGTCATTTATTTAAATTGTGTTGTTACTATGTGACTGACATATGTTTCTCCCAACCTACACATCATATTTTTAATGTGGTTTTAGTTTCTCTAGTTTAGTTTTGCCTTGCTACTTAGATATTTGGTACACACATTCTTAAATATTTGATAGTAATGCAAATCCCCGAGAAGACCACTCTTCCACAACTGTTTTCTTTTTCTAGGAACTTTGCAATTTCAGGTTTTCTTTTCAGATAGGAAATCTCTTTTGAGTTTATTTTCATGTAGTATGAAAGAGAAGGATCCACTTCAATTTTGTGAACCAGGATTCCTAGTTTTCCCAACATTGAAAAGCAGAATCCATGAAAAAGACATTCTACTCAGAGTTTATAACACTCAATTTTCAGCAATTATTCCTGTAACTTCCAATAATCCATTAACTTTCCATAACCTGTGACCATTAGCTCTTTATTGGTCCATAAAAAGTGAGGATTTCACTGCGATATCCTGCCCCAAAGGGTTGTGTGTTATGTTATATTGAAAATATCATATTTGCAAGCATAGGGTTTGAATTGAAATTTAGAATTTCAGGAATTTGAATTTTGCTGCTGAAACATTTCTCATCAAGTGATAAAGACAATTCATATATTTAAAAAATCATTGCAAATTTTAAGTGACAAATTATTTAAGAATAATTTGCTGTCTCTGCATTATAATGATGAGTGATTTTGAATACTTTCGTTAGGTATGCTTTACTAATATACTGTAAGAATAAAACTCTACTGTGTTGCTCTCATGTTAATTGTTTAAATTTCCTGATCCCTAGCTGCAAAGGAGAAGCCCGAGTATTTCCTCTCCACTCTGTTGGAATAGCTGTGTTGTTTTTGAGATTCTGTTAGATTGGGTGTGCTTGTGTACAATCTTATACCAATTTGTTTTATTGACATTCTGTTGATCTTAAATGTACTACCTTTTGAGATGTTTGTGATATTAATACTTTTTAAATCTGTTGATTAACTCCCATTAAATACAAGCTCATGAGTCTGACCCTAATTATTTTTGCATATTCCATTTTTTCAGTTATTATATATCTTCTCTAAAACCACATTTTCCTTCGTTGTAGAAAAAAATAACAATGATTGAAATTGACTCAGCAGATTCTATACTTTATTATCAAAAATGTAATAGTGAAATAAATTTAGTACTTTTAAATATGCATATTAATTTCAAGTGAATGAGAAATCATTCAAGGATCAGTCTTGAAATTTGGTTATGTTTTAGTGAGTAGATATATTTTTTCAGAAATTGGCTGTGAGCATTGATTTATATTTAACATAGCTCTGCAATAAGAATATGCTGTTTTCATTAAGTTAATGTGTCCTTGAAACTGTGTTTATGCAGCAGGCTGTGCATAAGAGAGTGATTTTCTTGTTTCCAGGACAAATTATGGAAATAACACTAAAGAAGTTTGCTGTGTATATGGAGAATTTCAGTGTTTGTGAAAATATCAAATGTAGACAGTGTACTCCTTTGGGTTCTACTCATAAAAAGCTTAGAAATAGGATATTTACTTTATCTATTATCACATTTATGAAATGATTACGATTTTTTTTATAAGAATTTCCTCCATAAACCCTGAACTATGTGGACTTTCAGCTCTGCATTATTATTCAACCACTAACAACATTTTTTTTATTTCAGTTGTAAGCTTGCTAAAAATGTATATGTCCTTTTTGTTTTCTTTCTTTTGAACTGTGCTTTCATTGTGTGCACTCAATAGTGGCTGCTGGCTCCCGAGAAGTGATGCACATTTGTAACACCTATCCACCAATTTTAGATGTCTTCACATTCCAGATGCTTAGATTATAAAATGACTTGCTATTTGCAATGGTTCTGGTTTTGTTTTTTTCACTTAGGTAGTAAGTTTGGCACTAAATACAGTGTATGTAGACTTGTTCTGAATACACTGAATGGCATCACTGATAATTATTATAAATAAACACTTAAAATATAAATATAGACTTAAATACTTTGTCATTTTAAGTGTCTAATGAAGACACTGAACTGGCATATATTTCTATTTTCTACTTGTTCTATGCAATTTATTAATCTTTTCTTCTATGGTGTCTTCATTTTAGTTATTTTACATTTTTTTTACTTAATTCAAGTTAAATTAATCAAAGCTTAGCTAACTTGGCTCTCTCACAGGCCACTGAAGGAAACACATCTCTCAACCATTTTCAGCAATAGCCCCTTATTCTCTATAGATGATGATAATAGGAAGGATAAAACAGTCAGTCTTGTCTTACATAAGATACACTATGGTTTACATTTGGCAAAGATTTATATAAATCCATATATATATATGTACATGTAAATTGATATAAATATATGTATATATGTATATTTCCTTTGTATGTAAATATACATATAGACATTGATGCTTCAGAAGAAAAAAATTCTAATTTTCAAACAACATTGGCAATAGCTTGAATTGTGTGTGTGTGCGTGTGTGTGTGTGTGTGTATTCTTGTTATTGTTCTGAAATAATAAGATTTTCTGATCTATGATTCCTGGAGGAGGCTAAAAAAATGTTGAAATACTTGATGCCAAGCTGAGCTGCTCCTGTGTTCCTATGGGATGTCAGTCTTGTGAGTGTTTGTCTGGCCCACGAAGGCAAACCTAGCAAAGATCAACCTGAACCCAGATAGATACACCACACTGCTTCATGATTAGCACACCAATAACAATGGTTTTCTTTTAAGCTACAGAATATTCTCTACTCTCTAATCCAAAGATTTCCTTATCTCTTCACACTATTTGACATTGTTGATATTTTTGTGCTTTTCAACTCTTCTGGTAGTTTATTATTTTATCTATACTTTGAGTATACACACATGCATGCACACACACACACACAAACAAATATGCTTATATTTTCTTTTGATTTATTTTCCATAATATTCTTGATATCTCTATTATTTGTTTTCTCATAAAGAAATCTCACTCATAAAGAATAAATATGTTTTCTCTTATAGTCTCTTATATTAAAATAATATAGCATGGAGACATATTCAACACTAATGTAACAATAATGTAAGTGGACAGAATTATCATAAATTCTAGAGATGGCTAAATTCTACAACAAAATCTTTCTCCTAAAATCTTTAGTATGTTCTAAAACCTTGTTAGTCTCATATTTCATTTTTAGTAGGATTAAAAATAAATATAAAGCATAAATATGGGAAAATGATATATATGTAAATACAAAAATATAGTCATAATATTTCCAATTTATAAAAAGTGAGAAAAGCCAAAATGGAAATTTCCAGATGTCTTCAATTTAACGGTAAGAAAATGACCCTTTATCTCATGCACACAGTGATATGGATTGGCAAAAAGCCTAAATGTGAAGAGCAGAGGTAGTTCATTTTTATAGCATTATCTATATATTGCTATAAAATATATATTGTTATAAATATATATTGCTATATGTATATATGTGAAGTTTTTTATATCTTTATGTTATTTATTTTAGAGTTGCATATTCTGTCCTGCCATATAACATAGATACTTCATAACATAGAGTACATGAAGTGCTAAGAAATAATCAACATAAAAGACACTAATTAAATGAAATGAAGGCACAATTAATAGAATACCAAATTATTTAAAAAATGGTTGGAATTTATTACTTTCAAAATTTGCAGACTTCTGCCAGATGGTACTTGGAATCATTTACACTAGTCATGTAACTAACTCGCGTCACTTTGTAGGGGAGGCTTGAAAAAGAATGTTCACAGTGAAATCGTGACATTAATCATGTGAAAATGGAGAAAATATTTAAGGGCACAGAACAATGTCTATGCTGTGAAATAATATTCTAACATAGCGATTTATGGCAGCAAAATTAACCCGTTTTATAGATTATAAATATTTGTAATGATATAGCTATGAATGCCGCTTATATAAATATTTAAATTGTGATAACATGTATCTTACCTTTGTAAGCACATGAATGAAACCATTAAGTGTAAAATTTAAAATAATTCTTCAAGGATTATGAGAATATAATTAGGAATATAACTAAGAATATAACTAAGAGTCAAGAAGGATGCTTGACTATTCTTTTGAATAATGATATTGTGTTTTTAATGGTAGTAGTTAATTTATTTTTTTGTATGCCAGATAGATGAGAAAAGAGAGAAGTCATGTGAAAGTCAAAGAACAATTTGAAGAATTTCTTTGTTATTTTTAACAAGTGGGCTATGGAAACCTAGCTGGTTATTATCCTCATTGACAGAAAGTATCCTTATTCACTGAGTCAACTCACCATATTTGCAATATTTTTTAGGCATTTTCATGTCTGGAAGCAAAATAATGTAAAGTACATATAAATGCCTCAATCCCATTCTAGAAAACTTGTGAAATCCTTGGAAGCCAAGCTAGGAAACATACACTAGTGATTGACGTCGTCTTTCAATATTGCAGGGCTTTGGACAGGAGCAAAGGGAGTGGCTTCAGTTCTAGCAGATCAGAGAAAATACAGTGCTCAGCTCAGGCAGAGGTTGCTATGTTGGGGAAATGGCAGGGAATGTGGACCTTTAACACTGGCAAGAATACAATAACTTTCCTTGGTTTAAGTAGCTGAAGATTTTGGATATCAATGGCACTTATAAACCACTGTGTTTGAAAGCTTGGCCAATAGTGAATGGCATTGTTAAGGGGTGTGACCTTGATGGAGGAATTGTGTCACTGTGGAGGAAGGCTTTGAGGTTTTATATGGTTTATATGGCACAGAGTCTCCTGCTTCTTGCGGTTCAAGATGCAGAACTCTCAGCTCCTTCTCCAGAGTCATGTCTGCCTGCATGCTGCCATGCTTCCTGCCATGATGATAATGGACTAAATCTCTAAAACTGTAAGCTAGCTCTAATTAAATGTTTTCCTTTCTAAGAGTTTCAGTGATCACAGTGTCTTTTCACAGCAGTAGAAATACACACTAAGACAGAAGGTTGGTACCAGGGACTGGCTATTGCTGTGATCGGCCTGACTGTGCTTTCCTTCTTGGAGGAATGTGGATTTTGGAACATTGAATAAGAAAAACAGTAGAATGGTTTAAGTGGGCATAATTGGCCATACTCACAGGATGGATGACTGTGGTACTGAGAGTAATTTGAACTGTGGGTTCCTGGCTCAAGAGATTTCAGAGAAGAAAATTTTAGTATGTTGCTTAGAGACTGTTCTTGTGATATTTTGGCAAAAAAAAAAAAAAAAGTGCCTGTTTTTTTTTTTTTTTTTTTTGTCCTTCTTTGAAGTTTATGCCTGAGGCTTAACTAAAACATTTTGGATTAATTGCATTGGCTAATAAAATCTCAAAACAGCCTAGTATGCTTTCATCATGTGACTATTAGTGTTTATTCTAATGAAGATTTACAAAGAGAAGGAGCAAGCCAGACATGGAAAAAAAATAAAATGTACAATTTGAGGAGTTATGGAACACCAGGAAGTGGAATGGAGCTAATTCATGTGTTCAAGAGATAAGCAGATTAGGAAATGAAATAAAGGGTGAGGTGACCTCCTGATAATATGCTACCCAATAAAATTTTTAACTAATGAAAAGGAATTAAAGAAAAGTTTAGAGCTGGGCGTGGTGTTGCCTTTAATCCTAGTACTCTGAAAGCAGAGGCTGACAGAGATATAAGTTCAAGTTTGGGTTTCTATTGTGGTGAAGAGACACCATGACCGTGATAGCTCTTAAAAAAAAAAAAAAAACATTTAATTGGAGCTGACAAATGTTTCACAGGTTTAGTCCATTATCGCAAGATTGAAAAGCTGGCCCTACAGTGACACACTTCCCCCAACAAGGGCACACCTCCTACTAATGCCACTTCCTATGGACCAAACACTCAAAAGCATGAACCTATGCGTGCCACTCCTACTTAAACCACCACATTCAATTCCCTGGCCCCCAAAGGCATTTATCCATAACCTAAAGCAGAAAGGCATTCACTACAGCTTCAAAAGTCTCCATAGTCTATAACGGTCTCAATTCTGTTTAAAAGTCCAAAGCTCAAAATGTCTTGAAATTCATGCAATCACTTATGGACTCAAGCTTTGCCTAGTGCAGTACATAGTCTATAGCTGCGTGAGGAGCAAGATGTAGAACTCTCAGCTCCTCCAGTACTGTGTCTGCCTGCATGCTTCCATGCTTCTTCCTAAGATGACAATGGACTAAACCTGTGAAACATGCCAGCCCCAATTAAATGTTTTTCTTTATAAGAGTTGTCATGGTCATGAGTCTCTTCACCACAATAGAAACGCAAACGAAGACAGTGGGAGACAAATCCACTATACTTGTTGGGTAGATTTGATGGGCATGCTTGGTATGTTATGAAGTCTTAAGGACAAACAATGCACTTAAACATTGTTTGTTAGATATTCTTAATGCTGTGCTTGTAGACTTTGCATACTTTGCTGTTGGTGTGCAGAATATGACCACAACATCAATAAGCATATAAAACTTCAGAAATCTATAAAGCCCACATTAACTCTGCAGAAGTGGAAAACTTAAATTTGACCGTTTATGCAAAAGTTTAAAATGTCTTCAATTTCCCTTCAGAAACGACTGTCACAAGTTTGGGAATTTTAGGTAATGCTAATGGGAAAGAATACTTGCATTGATTCTTATTATAAGGAAAAGACCTTTTAATCTAGCTTCTCTGTTTCCATTTAAATGAAATTCCACATTAAAAAGTCCTTATCTAGGCCATCAAGAGTGATGGTAAGATCATATTATGGAATCTTCCCCTGATATTAGGAACGTAGCCCAGAGCCACTGTTATCTCCTGTTGCTGTAGTGACCTGTGAGTGATATCCATCTCCTAGACATTTTGATGGATCATTAATCAACTTTGTGTTGATTTATACTTGTTCAAATGGTAAATTTTTATAATACCAGCCCATTAATTTGTCTTTTAATGTAATGGAACTTTATTTAGTCAAGCTTTTACTTTCTATGATGCTTGCTTTAAAAACAATAGATTATTTCTGAGTTTCCAATTTGAGATGTGTAATACAACATTTCCGTTACTTATGCATGATTGCACAAATACATAGACAGTAGAAAAAATTGGTGACAAACAGAATAATATTGGTTATATTAATCACCATTGTAAGTGTGTATTTCATCTAAAATACGTATGCGAGAGGGGGAAGGCTGAGAGAGGTGAAAAAGAGAAATAGAGAGGGGGAGAGAGAGAAAGAGAAAGAATGAAAATATGGAATAGGGAAAAAGGAAAGTGAGAAGGTGAGAGACAGGCTAAACTAAATTATTAAAAACTGATAATAAGGATGTTCCACTTTATTATTTGAAAAATTCAGATTGTAAATGGTCTAATTTTGTGAAAATTCTTGTTCCAGAACTGGTTTGACAATTTTTTGAAAGTCATTACTTACAATGTTTTTGAATTCCTCATTCCTTAACACATATGTGGCTAACATTATGATGTATTACCATTTGTTAAGAATTAAAAACAATGATCTTCAACAGCTTCACTGTCAGCAGAAAGTGATGGTTCCTGCAGATCTGACAATACATTTAAAAGCTGTTTCTTTCTTATTTATTTATGCTACTGGAAAGTTACGTGTTCAATTACTCTTGGAATAACATGAAACAGCAAATACAGTCTTGCCCATGCATGCCCCATCAGGAAGCACCTTTAAATGATGCACTTAGTACTGCAGTTCCTTTGAGAGACTGTTCAGCTGACAGGCGAAAGACAAAGTAAAGTTGTTCCCTTCTTTTATAAGAATGTGAAGCTAGTTATGCAAATACAAATACTTTATCCCATTGTAATAGGCAACATTTCTTCATAACTTAAAAGACTAATCTCCTGATGTTTTTATTTCTCTCAATACAGCTTTCTGTAAACTATTCAGAATATAACCTCTCTTGAATTTTACAGTGTGTTATTATTTCCAAAATGTTTACTGTTTTGAAACGAATTGTCATTTTATGTTTTAGGAATATACAATAGATGTTTTCTTTCGACAAAAATGGAAAGATGAGCGTTTAAAATTTAAAGGTCCTATGAATATCCTTCGACTTAACAATTTAATGGCTAGCAAAATCTGGACCCCAGATACTTTCTTTCACAATGGGAAAAAGTCGGTGGCTCATAACATGACAATGCCAAACAAGCTGCTTCGAATCCAGGATGATGGGACACTGCTCTACACCATGAGGTATGTTGTTGAGACATGCTGCAAAGACTGTGACACTGTGCACAAGCAGCTGGGCAAGGTACCACTAATCAGAGCACAAGTGGAACATCTTCCTAAAATTACCCAATAGCTCACATTATGTTTTATAAAAGTATGGACTTTAAGTAATTATAGTGAATTTAATTTTAAGCTTGAAAGTCTCCTGGTTATTAAAAATTGATATTTCTGGTATTCTCTGCATTCCATTTTAATTAAAAAAAATTTAGTATATGACTAGAAATTTGTTTGCAAAAGCGTGCAATTTGCCTTTCTGTATCCCATCTTGTAGCATCTGCAATTTTAAATGATTTTTAAGTACGTATTTTAATCTGTATGTAATGTTCCATTATACATAAAAAATTCATCATTTTTATGTATTAACTAAATTGGTTAAATGAAATCATGTATTAGGCCTAACCATATGATATTAGTATTTTATGATTGGAAATAATGATGTAACATCAATTTCATGCAGTTCATTCTCTCTTGAAGATCTAGAAATACATGCAGCTGTTGCTCATTACAACTACCTTTTAAGTATTCTGATGAATATTTTAATACCAATTAACTTAATGACATAGACTTAAAAATTATAAACCTAATAAAATGAGGTTGATTCCAAAGTTAATGATTAGTGAAGAATTTGAAAAACAAAATGTTATTAGTGTTATATGCACACAGACATCATTCTCCATGCATTTGATGTCTTATAATGTTATATGAAGAGTTAAGTACTACATTTTAGCAATTAAAGCTGTTTTGTATTGTGCCTAGAGGGAAACAGGAAACAGGAATTGAGGACTGATTTCTAGGTGACCATTGCCTACAGTAGAGTTATTCTTTCTCCTGTTTTTGAATACTTCAATACTTAGATGTTACAGTCTTAAGACTTTATGTTTCAACCATTTATTTCTAAATATTAACGTCCAGAGATTATATAATATTAAGAACGGTTACAGAGTGTTCTATTTGTATCCTGTGTGACTTTTATGCCAGGTTGGCTGATGACTGCCTCTTTCTCAGCTCAATTAGAACAGACTTTTCTTTGAGTTCCAGTTAGTTCTTGTTTATTCACTTTGCTTTTGTATGAAATGGAAATAATTAGAAATGTTCTTCATAATAGATTTTATCTGGTTAGTCTTTTCTATGATCTATATTATGGTCAGATATAGCAATTATATATTTAAAATTACTAGACTTGTACCTCTATTTTAGCCAGGAATTGCTGTGAACAATGTAATTTTAGGTGATACAGCTATCTATATCTTATGTATGTCTCAATACATATCTTCCTATTTAGCATAAGATACACATTCAAAAATGGCATGTCTTTAAGGAACCATATACTGAAGTAATACATAAGCCTTTCTCTATATTTGATGATACAATGACAAAAAGTCACCATTTACATAACAGAGCTTTCAGAATCTTCAGCTATTAAATATTGATGGTGATGTTAATGGCAAACCTCTTTTCAAATACATATATAATTTATTTTTATTGTGTTTAAACCTCTGTAAGCCTAATATAGAGCTCCAATTCTACTAAAACCAGTAACAAGTGATTTATCTTGACTAGCAAATCTACTTAAACCAAGAGTGGAATTTTGGCTTCTAGGCTTACAGTTCAAGCTGAATGCCCAATGCACTTGGAGGATTTTCCAATGGACGCTCACTCATGCCCACTGAAATTTGGAAGCTGTAAGTATAAGGATAAAAGTATGTTTTAAGTCAATAATGCCACCAGTAGTCAACATCTCTGCTGGCTCACGCAGTTTCTTCTCCTCTTATGGAATGCATAATAAGTGACCTATGGGATGCAGAAGTGAAAGCCATGGTGGTTGCCCTCAAGGAACCAGCTGGAGTATCCCATGGCTCACTCAAATATTTTCATCCATGTTTTTCAGTTTAGAACATCATTTCTTTAGCTACAATAAAAAAAAACCTATGTGTTATAGTTTGTGTATAAAACCAAATCAGGGACTATTGTAGAACCAGTTCTATACTTTATTCATATTTTCTCCTAAGGCTATCATTTTTAAAATGTAAATTTTTTTTTCAGTTTAGAATGAATTATATATGACAAATTCTACCGTTTGCTTGCTATTTGACTGTTATTTGGGCCAGAAAAAGAGATAAAGCCCATTCTGTTGTCTGTCTACCGTTTACCTGATGGGAGAAGCTCTTTTTCTTTTTAAAATACATTTAATAAAGATGACAAGATTGGAAGGTTACACATCAGTGTCTTCTGTGCAGATAGAACATCTCTAAAAGTTTCTGTGCCTCTGGCCATTCTCCGGGTCACTGGGTTGTATCTTATATGTCAAGCAGAAGCATTCACACTATGGAATAATGGAAAGTGCGAAGTCAGGTCATCTTTCTGGGCCCACAAGACACCCCAGGAAGTTTCAGGATTAATTCATCAGTGTAGCTTAGCAGCTGCCTTCTTTCTGAAGATGCCTTCTTCCCTGACCTTCTTAGAAACTGTGCTTTTTCTGATATCCCATTTTTGTGCATTCTGAGCAGCTTTAGGCTTTTCTTTTACTTCTGTGAAATAGAAGTTTCCACTTCTAACCTGATTAACTGTACTGACAGACTGAGTAAGGAAGCGTGTATCTTCTCTCAGACTACCAACTTGGTGAAAATAGAACGGTCAATAGAGAATGTAGATTCTTCTATTGATTTGAGGATGCCAGTTTTGTGGAGAGGTTCAAGCTTGTTTGCTTTGTATATCCTTGTAGCAGCTGTCAGTCCTTAATTTTCTCTGAGAGCATCCTCTGGGCTTAACCACAAGCCTTTCTTTATTGCCATGGGAACCATCACTTCAAAACTGGCATTTCTTCCAATATTATTTAAGATAGTCAGTCATGTTATACAACGTAAACACAGTGTTGAGAAAACCAGAGCAGATGCAGCGGAGAGGCTCATTTGCATTGCATAAGTGACATTAAAGGCAAACTTGAAAAGCTTTGGCACCCAAAAGAATTTCTGCAAGATGCAGTAATGATGTGGGAAGGACAAGTGTTTTCAGTAGATGAGGTATTGTTACTATGACATCAGATGTGAATGACAAGATGCCGCAACACTGAAAATAAGATAAATTTGCTTGGAAGGGTTTGATTTCAAATTGAAAGCTTTACAGAGTGTAGCTACAAAGTAAAAGGGTGTGAGTGCCTGAGAATATTATAGTTTGCTCCATCCAGAATGCATGTGGCCAACACACAAAGTTTCTGGCCTTATTCTTTCTCTATGTAATTATTGCTTACTTTTTATTTTGCTTTCTTTACATTCATGTTCTGACACATAGCACAAGCTGTTTCTCTATCTCTTACTTTTCTTTGTGTATAGCAAGTGCTTGAGGCGTCTGTGTTAGCAGTGTGGACAGCAGTGTGGAGGGAGAGAACAACGCTGGCACAGAATAAGTTTGGCAGAAGCAACCGTGACATTATCTTGTAGCTATTTCTTGCTCTGTTTTAGAAGTAGCACTATTCTAAAATAATTGAATTTCTGGATCTTTGTCATTCTCCTCAAATAAAAGAAGCCTCTTTTCTGTATTCATGCAATTTAAAGTTCCTTATTGTTTTACTGTTATCACTGTATCGCCTTAGATCTTTATACGTTTATTGTTTCCTTTGACTTGAAAGTTCCTGAGTGTGATTATTGCAGTACTCTCTGTGGGAGTCCCCCCCCCAAAAAAAAAACCTGAAAACTTACATTTTTATAGGATAAAAGTTAATAGTTTAAAATTATTTAAGAATATACTTGTTGATTACTGGGTTTAAGCCAGTGAGTATGCATGTGTATAATGTAGACTAGTATTCAAACATATATTGCTTAAATAAGTTAAATATATTCACTCAACGAAATCCTCATTTCAAAGTGGGATTTATAAAGCAAGTTGTAAAACAAACTGCCTTCTCCTTTTCAAAATGTGTTTTGTTTTGTATTCAATTTTGTGTATGTGTGTATGTGTTTGTGCATTTCTGTGGGGTAAGTACACACGAGTGCAGACACTGACCGAAGCCAGAAGAGGGCATCAGATCACTGGGAGATGGAGTTTCACGAAATTGTGAGCCCAGCTAGTGTTGGTGCTGAGAACCAAACTCTGGTTTTCTGCAGGCGTATTACCTGCTTTCAACTGCTGAGCCATTTCTCCAGCCTGTCGTTTGCACTTATACTTTATTAATAAACATAGCCATGGCCTCTTGACTTACCTATTGGTTTGAGCACAAGAGGGTGCATCTGAGCCACATTGAATTATATTCTGTTTCTTGTCCTATCACAACTGTAAAAAATATACAAAAGACATTTAGGCTAGTTAATGAAATGCAGCAAATTATTTTAATAGACATATAAAAGATCGATCTTTTTTTGCAATGTGTTCATGAACTACTACCAATTTACACAGCTTAGTCATAATCTAACAGGAACAAATTGAGAACGTCAATCAGATAGCCTTTGCCCATCTGTATCTCATTATTACTTACAAGAATATCATCACTTTTATGGACTTTCATTTCTGTTAGTTATTTCTAATGATGAGATGAAAATTCAAGCAATGTTTGTTTGATATTTTAAATTGTGCAGCACTAGAAATGCTCTTGTAGAAGGGACCATCATATTTACTCATGAGGGAACCAAAACAAGCCACTTGATGAACTATAAATGAATGCTTAGTTAACTACATTGCTAACTTATTGCTTAATGTTTTCAGTGGCATGACAAGTGATTATTTCATTGAAATTAGCTAATTGGCAATTTAGACTCTAGAAAAACTCCATTTCATATGTGAAAATATATGAATATTTTCTATGAAAGTACATACAAACACACCTACAAATATGAATATATATACACACCTATTTTTAGAATCCTATTTCAAATATTGTTAAACGTAATTTATTTGAGGATGTATAAATCCACGGATAAATATAAGGAGCATTTCATTGATATTAGTATTAGTAGCAACATTCAAAAAGCCGTATATTATTGAATACCATTAAAAGACCATACAGCTAATGACAAACATACATATTAATATCCATTGTGTTGCACCTGATACTTGAATGGAAATCAAATTAGGTCACAGACACAAGCTCAAGTTCACTAATAGAAACACCTCAGTACCATGAAACTATGTGCAAAAACTTTTACAGAATAAATAAATAAATAAATAAATAAATAAATAAATAAATAAATATGATTTCACGTCTCATGGAGACCTGACCAGTCCTGTTTCCTCCCTGGTTGTGAATATCAGCATCATGCCAAGTTTTGTTTCCCACACTGCCACATAGAACCCACAGGGCAGGGAACCCTGACTGCTCTTTGGGCTGACGAGGGAGGGGGACTTGATTGGGGGAGGGGGAGGGAAAGGGGAGGCGGCGGTGGGGAAGAGACAGAAATCTTTAATAAATAAACAAATAAATAAAAATTAAAAAAAATAAAAACGAAAAAAAAAAAGAAAACAGGACAAAGTTCTCCAAAGGTTGACAGTAGAGCAGGAATTATCCCTGTCATATTTACAATTGTAAAGAGACTCTCTGCATAGAGATAGGGGCTCTCAGATGTTACAAAATAGTACGCTTACAAGGACATAGAAAATATTGCATAGAGAATTGATAGTGCCAGATGTATGACCTCTGCTCAACTCCAAAGGAAGCTCATTTCTGATAAGGTCTTCATTGTGGTCAAATACATTTTCTCTTTCAATTAATTCTCAACTTAACTGGAATATACTATATAATTGTGGTCTCTGACGCTGGTATTCATTAATTAACTCATAAATGAATATGTTTGAAAATGCATCTATAATGTGATGGAGGTATATAATCTTCCGCTTGATTTTTTATGCCAACAATTAATTCTCATTGTTTTAATTAAATGCCTTCATTCGTGATAACTAAATTCATTATCTCTTAACTAAATAATTTGAATTTATGGAAAACAAAGCACTTTGGATTATAATTTTTATCATATGGGTGGTCACCGTTTTAAAATAAACTATGTAATACCTTCATTGCTTATTTTCACAATGTCTTCCTCAGCTACTTCAGCACTGAGGGAATGTTATGATCATCTTGAAAATCAATGATTTTGTTTCTGCCTCTAAAGAGAATTTTACTCACCACCTCTCAAAGTGGTACCAACGAAAACGGGTCCTTGTTCATTATTGTTTTTTCTGACCCTCTTTATCCCTATAATTATAACCTTATAAATTCAAAGTACACATTTTCCTCTAAATCTGTGATCTCTAAATGTTTATTTTTGGATAAATATTGATTCTATTAAGTCTGCAATGGTAGACCAATCATTCTGTTAGTGTTTCTTATTCAAATGTCTATAACATTTGTTTTTCGTTTCTGACAGATGCATACACAACCTCAGAAGTCACTTATATTTGGACTTATAATGCTTCTGACTCCGTTCAGGTTGCTCCTGATGGGTCTAGGTTAAATCAGTATGATTTGCTGGGTCAGTCAATTGGGAAGGAGACAATTAAATCCAGCACAGGTTAGTAACATTTTCTAATAAAATCTAATGTCCCACCCCCCCAAGATTAGTAGGTTAAAACGATAAAAAAAAAGTCAGAAAATTGAAAACATTTTACCTTTGAGCTCTGTGGACTAACAGCACAAATTATTTGGAAGCTTTTTGAGACATTCGTAATCAAAGACAATTCTTTTTCTAAAGCAGGTACTGCGACAAGATTCCGAGGAGATTCAAACTTGCATGAGTTTCAGAAACCGTGTTTTAAGACAAACTTAACTACTGCACACTTAAAAATATCATCTTCTCAGATCAGACAACTTTATCATTTTCCTTCAAAGTAGTGATACCTATTTCCCTAGTTTTCTTATTCTTTTTCTCCTATTGTGGATAAATTATGATTGTTCAACCCTTGATTTCTGGGTAATTGCCCCTGGTCTGCATGGAAAGCGCCTCTTTTAGGCCACTCTCAGTAAAGAAAAAGGCAGCTGTGTAGAATAATTATCTTCCATCTGGAAATAATTAAGACTGTAGGAGAAAAAAAAAGAAGGTAAGTATGAGAATTAGATAAAAACTGACGGGAGCAAATTACAGCAGGCATATGGCGAGAGAAAGTCAGAATTGGTGATGGAGTTAAAGAGAAAAATCTGGTCCAAAGGAGCAGTGTCAGCAGCAAGACCAGTTACTAGTGTTTTTAAGGTCCAGGACGGATGGGCAATCTGCATCCAGCACGTAGGTTGTACCAGTGGACAGGTGGAACACAAAGCAATAAGATAAACTACTAGCAGAGTTATTAGAATCTTGCTGGGGAGTGGGCATGATCCAAAGAGAACAATGAACACCATGTCATGGAGCATAGCAGTGCAAGGTGGTTGATACTGTGCAATTCTTTCTAAAATACTCTTTTTCTAATGAGACATTTCTATTTTTTATAGCTTTCACGAAACCTATGTGACCATTTCTTCCTTTTTTTATCAGGAACTGTTATTCTTCTAATCCCTTCCATTTCCAAATTGTTCTGACTATTGACAATTACAGTTCCTTAAGCTTCTTAAATTCTCCTTCCAGGTGAATATACTGTAATGACAGCTCATTTCCACTTGAAAAGAAAAATTGGGTATTTTGTGATTCAGACCTATCTGCCTTGCATCATGACTGTCATTCTCTCCCAAGTGTCATTCTGGCTGAACAGAGAATCTGTGCCTGCAAGAACTGTGTTTGGTGAGTGAATGCCTGCAGTACAGTACATTTTGTTTCCAAGTGTACTTCCCAAAGTTTCTCTCTTTTGATGCTTTCCACATCAATGCCTTGTGATATGCAGTTCAGGAGATGTTGATTCTACTTTATAGATGAGAAAGCAGAGGTTCTGAACTATAAACTGTAATCAGTACCATACTGTTATTAAAGACTTAAATTACCCAAATAACTTGGAGACACATTTAGTTTTTTATTTTATTGTTATTTTTCTGTTTAATCACACTGCTTTTTAATGTTCTTCTCTATCCTGTCAGATGAAAGTGTTTTTTGAGATCTTAATTCAGGGTTGAGGAATATTATCTCTAAAGGTTTTCCTTGTTAACATTTTTTCTTTCTTTCTTTTTAAATGAAAAAGAGTGATGTTAAGAGAACATGGAAAACATTGCTCTAGACTTTGTTTACTTCCATAGGGACATTTGATTTTCTTAATTAAAAATGGGGAAGTTTTCAGATGTAAGAGGGGAATATCATGATATTAGACTTTGTGTATTTACTTTCGTGTTGTTTCAAAATGAAGAAATGTAACCTATGCATTTCAGATGAGAGGAAAAGTCATTCATTTAAGTGTATTTGATACCACCACTTCTGATCTTCTGTGACATGTCTGAGATTTATGACTCACATAACCAGGGCCACTCAAAATTCAAGTTCTTAAAACAATGAAGGAGATTTTGACAATATAGTCTCTTACATAGTAAAGATTGAACACATTCTATAAAAATATATTATTTTTTGTGTCTTTGTGTTTGTGGTACTCTCCTTCAGTTATCAAAGTGTTGTTGAGAACTGATGTTAAGTACTGTACCAGGAACTGGGAATGCGAAACACGCAATATATAGTTCCGACATGCAGGTGGTTTGGTTAGTGAATGAAAGCAGCATAACTAGAGAATAATGGCAGTGTGGGATGACCGCTTTATCGCAGAGGCACGTCCACCCTGCTATAGAAACCAAAAGTCAAAATTAATGACTAAAATGGTGATTTAATACTTGAGACATGGCTTAACAATATTGTGAGCAGAAAGAATGGGCAAAATCATAGCCGAGGAGAAGGAAATGTTCAGTGATGTTGAGGGCATGGTATGTTTGGTGACAATTATTTTGGTGATGGACTATGAAGTTACAGGTAAAGATCTAGTGTAAGGCCCAAATGAGAAAGCGTTTCAGTTCATCTTAACAGAATGAACTTTCAGCTGCATAATAGGCAATCCTGTTCAGTATTCTGATGCCATGGCGTTGTTAAAGGTCTAAGAAAAAGGCTGGCTATTTATTATTTTTTAAAATATTTTTTATTGAAAAAAAAATTTCCGCCTCCTCCCCGCCTCCCATTTCCCTCCGCGTGTCCCTTTTTCCTCCTCCTCCCCCCCCTCTCCCCCCCCCCCCCCTCCCCTCCCCCCCCCCCCCC
>NW_026067949.1:26989804-26992206 GCF_014885135.2 Alexandromys fortis | reverse complement strand
GGGAGCTCAGTCCGGTGCTCCAGGGTGGGTCTCTGACTCTATCTCCATCCTTCTCCAGATGAAGGTTCTATGGTGATATGCAAGATATTCATCAGTATGGCTATAGGATAGGGTCATTTCAGGTTCTCTGTCCTCAGCTGCCCCAGGAACTAATTGGGGACATCGCCCTGGGCACCTGGCTATTTAATATATCCTATATGTTTTGTTTTGATAAATACTTTGTTGGGTATTATTGACACATATAATGTTATGCATATTTAAAATATATAATCCAACGAGTATATACATGAAACTGTCACGGTCATTACTTTCCAACTTTCTCTTATTCCTTTCCATTATTAGTTTGTTGGGGGAACTTATATATTAAGTTCCATTCTTTTGACATAATTTGTTTGTATCACACAGCATTGTTAGTTACAGACATTGGGCTGTGTGGCAGGTTTACTAAAATGTATAATTTTGAAAGTTATTCTTTTTATGATTAATATGATCCTATTTATATTTTAGAAAAAGTTGGCACCTTTGTAGAAGCTGAAATATAAGAAAAAGCCAGAGGCATTGAATAAGGTTAGAGAGACACTTAAGTAGTCCAGTGGAATGAAATAAAGAATTAATAAAGAAGATGTAGGCAATAAAGAAGAAAATGAAAGGTAGGGAAAAGATCCAGGAGTTTGGGTATACATTTATCAAAACTATATAAAAATTTAAAAATAATATTTAAAGTAACTTTATTAATATATGTGAATAATATCATCATTTTTTGAACTACAAAAGCAAAATGAACAGAGTAGAAACGTTAGAAAAATTAGTATACTTTAGGAAATGCAGATTTAGATTTTGAAGTTACATTTAATATCACATTTCAGTACAGTGAGTAAACAGGAGTAGTTCATAGAACAGAAAAGAATAACAGAGCATAATATTAAACATGGAAATTGTTGGTTGACAGGTAATAAAATTTATGAATTTAGAACTTACATACCAGATAAATTAGTTAGGTGTATGTGGGACCAGAGGACAGAAGTCTTATGAATTTCAAAGGGTAAGATATTGAGACTTAAAATCTGAAAAGAATGATCAGAAAATTAGAAAGAAAAATACAATTTCAAAATTACATAAACAGGTATACAGAAAGAGCTAAACACATAATCTTCCACTGAAATCAAGTCTTAGCCATTATAGATTATATATATATAAACACACACGTAATAACAATAATATATATTAGCCCCTTATAGATTTTATGGGCCAGTTCTAGAAAGAGCTAAACCGACACAATATGCCCTAAGAAAAGGATGGAAGACCATTTTGTGTTAGGCAACTACTGCATGGACCATTCCCTGAAATGTGGTTGGTTGATAAGTTGTCTTTTGTCTTTCATCTTCTTTCCATCTTTCTTTCTTTTGTCCTTCCTTCCTTTCTTCCTTCCCTCCTTCTTCCTCCCTCCTTTTTTCCTTTCTTTCTTTCCTTTTTGTAAAAATCAATTTAAATTTTTGTTTCTTTTTTTTTTAACATAGAAATGGAGTTGAGAGAAAGGGTGGAAGGGAACATGAAGTTGAGTGGCTACTGAGGTGAGGAATATCTAAGAAGTTTTGGGATAGAGGAAACAATATAATCAGTGTATATTGTATGAAAATAGCCAATAAACTTTTAAACAAAGAAAAGGGAAAGTGAAAGAAAATGGAGAAAAGAGATAGCTGAATAATTTTAAAATGTATACGTATCTGTATAAAGTTTTTTGAAGATGAAATTTAGAAAAAGATTTATCTACAAAATAAACTGTGGCCTAAAATTGTCAGCACATGATTATTTAATGTCCATGTTTTCTTTGTAGTAACATTACATAATATTATTAATTCTCTTTTTTTATTATTTATTTATTAAAGATTTCTGCCTCCTCCCCACCACCGCCTCCCATTTTCCTCCTCCTCCCCCAATAAACTTCCCCTCCCTCATCAGCTCGAAGAGCAGTCAGGGTTCCCTGCCCTGTGGGAAGTCCAAGGACCACCCACCTCCTTCCAGGTCTAGTAAGGTGAGCATCCAAATTGCCTAGGCTCCCACAAAGCCAGTACGTCCAGTAGGATCAAAACCCAGTGCCATTGTTCTTGACTTCTCAGCAGTCCTCATTGTCCGCTATGTTCAGCGAGTCCAGTTTTATCCCATGCTTTTTCAGACTCAGTCCAGCTGACTAAAAAGCATTGACATGGTTTACATGAAGTGGTTTATTAGTTAGCTATTTTCCAAACACATACTTTGTTCAATGCCTTTGTACATAGTGTGTGAAAAAGTAAATTAGGTATAGTACAGTAATGTACTGACTGTCCTGCGATGTCACTCCATAGTGCACTACTACCAGACTACTCCCAGATTCCTCTTCTGCTGCTTTGTTAATGGATATATAT
>NW_026067949.1:26986850-26989791 GCF_014885135.2 Alexandromys fortis | reverse complement strand
ATATACCCCGATTATATTTCATTGCACTTACACTTACTTGGTTTCGGGCATGTCTCACTCATAATCTGGAAAGTAGGTGCACATTGTTAAATAGTTAAGAGAACATTTCAGAAATGAAACAACATGAGCAAAGAAATGGGCAAAGACACAGAAAATTCTACGCCTTGTAGATGGTTATCTATAATGGCACCAATCAGATTTCATTGCACTTGTACTTATTTGGTTTTTGGCATGTCTCATTCATCATCTGAAAAGTAAGTGCACATTGTGACTGCTATATGACTTGAAACATATGTCCTACATGATAATGATAAACATGTACCAAATAAATGGATGTAATCACATGATTCACAATAATGGACAGTTTCTCAGTATTAAACTCACTACTCCTTTAAACACAATTAGAGCAATGGTATATGCTATCTAAGCATCAGTAGTATTGTTTGTAAATACCAACAAGTGAAGTAAAGCCACAGAAGATAATCCTGTACAAAACTATAAAGTGGGGATTTAAAAAGTGAAGGTATGTTAAAATAGTTAAGAGAACATTTTCAGAAATAGAATCAACATGAGCAAAGAAATGGGCGGAGATACAGAAAATTACATACAATAGTGAAAAATGCGAAATAGTAAAATGCATACTGTAAAGAGAGAAAAATCAAAGAAATCTCTACCCTACAGAAACAGTTATGAGTTTTTGTCATGTGCACATGGAATATTACCCAGGATAGATGATGTTTGGGGCTACAAACACCACTTCTCACCCTAATTAAAGTAATTAAAATGATTCCCAGGTCCTTCTTCAAATATAGCAATCACATCAATAATTAGAAACAATAAAACTGGAAATATGTGGTAATGAAATAAACACATAAAGAACCAGCTATCCAAACAGTAAGTCACTTAGGAAATCAGATTATGCATGGAGGAAAAAACATGCAAGCATAGTGTGGTTAGGTTTAATCATAATTATAGAATTCATTAGAAGCAATGCTCAGAGGAGAATTCATAGTAATTGGCATCTATTTTAACAAAGAAAAAGACTCAAATAAATAAATAATCTAAATTATTGTTTTAGATCAGAAAACAGATAAATCAAATGAGTATAGAGTCAAAAAATAAGAATTGAAAAGAAATAAAATTAGAAAATATGAAAGCAATAGCTTAAATAATCAGAACCAAAAGCTCATTTCTTTTAAATATCAGCACAATTAGCAAACCACCAGACAAAAGGAAAAAAATCAGAAACCTAAAATTAGTATAGACTTTGTCATCAACTTTATGGAATGTAAGCAGGCCACAAGAAAAGTATACGACAAGTCTACACCAACAACTTAAATAATCTTTATGGGATAGATTTCTAGAAAAATACAAATTAACTTAGGAAATCTCAAAAGATTTAAAGAAGTTTAGTGAGTAGCCACTTTGAACAGAAAAACATCAGGTACCAAGTGGATCCAATGATGAACTTGATCAAGCTCTCAAAGCTTTAGCACAAATCATCTTCAAGATCAGACAAAGCAACACTGAATTTGGATATCAGTCATTTATCAGAATTGAGATGCAGATATTTTCTCAGATACATCTTTCCACTCAGATACATCTTTCCAGCATTGAAAAATTACTGATGAAAATCAAAACATAACGCTGACAGAAATAACCGAAATATTCATGTTAATGACTTTTAAAGCAAAGCTGAATGACTTCCAAAGAACAGATAATAGAGATTTTATGGAAAATAGCACTATAGTAATGAAAAAGAGAACTTGAAGGATAGAAGAGATACACAAGTGGGGTTATGTAAATATATAAGATGTATAAAATAATACTATTTGTTCAAGAGAGAATATAAAGAAAATAACTTTACTAAGGTCTACAAGGTTTTCAGGGCATAAAACATAGACATGCAGATTTCAAAAGAAACCAATACAAAATACCCAATTATTAAGAGTTGTGATAAAAACATCAATATATACTTTACTCCAAATCAGCAAAACGTGTGAGAGTTAAGGCTGCCAAATATGACTCTAAAACACATACAAATGTTTTAAATGATTTGTGATAAATGTATATATAAAATTGAAATGTAACACTCAGGAGCTGGCGACCACCAAAATGGTTGCTACATAAGCATAAGGACCTGTGTGGGGAAGCAAAATAATAGAAAAAAGGATAATGGCATGCTTGTTAATCCTAGATCAGGAGTAGTGGAAACAGCAGGATTCATTGGTGTTTGCTCACAGCCAGAAAACCCTAATTAGCAATCACTAGGCTAGTGAGAGACCCTGTCTCAAAACACAAGAAGGCCAGGTTGATAACTAGACTCTTTCCAGGCTTTCCCACCTAACTTCACCTAAACACATGGTAGGAGAAGAGGACCAATTCCTGCAAGCGGTCCTCTGACCCATAAATGCCCACCATGATGTGTGCACACACACATTCATACTAAATAAATATTAGAAAAATTAAATGAAATGAAAACAGTCTTTATGGAATGTTTTCTAATATTGCATTCTGGCCTCCACACATATGTACATATTTCTATGCGCACCTACATAAACATATGTACCAGCACACACGAGAGAGAGAGAGAGAGAGAGAGAGAGAGAGAGAGAGAGAGAGAGAGAAGAGAGAAGAGGAGAGAGAGAGAGCAATAATATATGATTTAAAATATAGACGTAAGGACTAAAAGCAATTTTCTTTCAAATGGATGCTGTTAAATGGTGAAAACATAGAAAACACCATCCTGAGTGAGGTAAGCCAGACCCAAAAAGAGGAACATGGGATGTACTCACTCATATTTGGTTTCTAGCCATAAATAAAGGACATTGAACCTATAATTCGGGTTCTTAGAGAAGCTAAATAAGAAGGAGAACCCAAAGAAAATCATATAGGCATCCTCCTGAATATTAAACTTCATCAGGCGATGAAAGGAGACAGA
>NW_026067949.1:26973175-26975544 GCF_014885135.2 Alexandromys fortis | reverse complement strand
GGGGGAGGGGGAGGGAAAGGGGAGGCGGTGGTGGGGAAGAGACAGAAATCTTTAATAAATAAATAAATTAATTAAAAAAAAAGAAAAAAAATTCTAAAAGATATTCATTATAATTAGTATAACCCCACATGGTTTATGTATTATTTAGGGGCAGGTGAAGGACAGAAGATGCTGCACTGAACTTTAACACATTTTACTCCATACTCCATCCTCTCTTCACTGCTGCTGAATTGTATGAGTGTAGCTCATCTAAGTGATACAAAGCAGTTAATGTAAAAGCTGGATTTCTAGAGTTTCTGCCCTCTCTAAATATTCTACTTTAAATTCAAGAAAGCTTATAGAATTTCTTTTTCTTCTTTTTTAGTTTTCTTTTAACAAAATAAAATATGACACTATAAAACAAAAACCCCACCCCTCCCATCCACTCCTCAGAGAGGTTAAGACACATTGCTTTAGGGAAGATCCAAGGCCCTCCCTACTATATCTAGGGTGAGCAAGTTATGTATCCAAAGAGAATAAGTTCTTAAAATGCCAGTGCAAGCAATATGGACGAATCTTGGTGCTACTACCAGTGGCACCTCAGTCTGCCCCAGCCATACAACTGTCAACCACATTCAGAGGGACTATTTTCTTTTTTTGTCTGGCTGTAGTTGGTGAGCTCCCATTAGCTCAGGTAGACTATTTTAGTGGGTGTACCCATCATGGTCTTGACCTCTTTGCTCATATTCTCACTCCTTCCACTCTTCAACTATACTTTGGGAGCTCAGCTCAGTGCTCCCACGTGGGTCTCTCCCTCTGTTTCCATGAGTTTCTGGATGAAAATTCTATGGTGATATTTAAGATGTTTATCAGACTGACTACAGGGTAAGTCCAGTTCAGGCACCCTCTCCTCTATTGCTTAGGGTCTTAGCTGGGGTCATCCTTTTGGATTCCTGGGAATTTCCCTAGTGCCAGATTTCCAGCTGGCACTATAATGGATTGAAATGATACTTATGGCACAGAATCCACATTGAGTACCTCAAGTGAACAGTGCTGTCTTTTTAGTGTAAATGAAGTTCAAGGACAGGTTGTTCAAGGCCTTTGGCCAATAAATGAGCTCCTTGAAAAGCCCTCTCCAATAACCTTTAGTTATCCACCTAACCCAAATTTACAACCAGAAGGTCTTAGAACTTGCCTCACTGAGTATATGGGCTATATTATTTTGGGTTGGTAGTTATTAGGTTGTATTTAGTAGGTTCTGCCAAAGCCAGAAATCACAGTTGTTATGAAGGCAAAAAAGCCATGAGGAATACTTCCACTTGAGATACAGTGTGTCTTGCTTAGGTCTCCCTCTGTAGTTACTGCTGAATGACTTCTCCCAGGTTTCTTAACTTCTCTGTGCCTTAGTTTAATCTCATCATAAAAGTGGTCCAGTAATAATCTCACTCTTATAGATGAGTTTAGAGGAACTGTAATACACACTCTCATATATATGTCTTTCTGGAACAGTCATCATGATTCTGGTATAGGATAATCTGCAGTGATTATTATCTGGTTTCTTTTTTTTATTTATTACTTTATAAATAATAGGCATAAAAATTTCCACTTCCTTCCCTCCTCCCACTTCGGTCCCTCTCCCTCCCTCCCCTTCCCCCATCCCCCTCCAGTCCTAAGAGAGGGCTTGGTACCCTGCCCTGTGGGAAGTCCAAGGCCTTCCCCCTTACATCCAGGCTTATGAAGGTGTGCATTCAAATAGAATAGAATCCCAAAAAGCTAATAGAGACAAATCCCAGTGCCATTATCATTGGCTTCTCAGTCTGCCTCAATTTTGATCCATGTTCAGAGGGTCCAGTTTTATCCCATGCTTGTTCAGTCTTAGTCCAGCTGGATTTGGTGAGCACCCATTAGTTCAGGCACACTGTCTCAGTGGATGGACCAACCACTCATGGTCCTGATTTCCTTGGTCATATTCTCCCTCCTTCTGCTCTACAACTGGACCTTGGGAGCTCAGTCCAGTGCTCCCATGTGGTTCTCGCTCTCTATCTCCATCTGTCACTGGATGAAGGTTCTATGGTTGATATTCAAGGTAGTCATCAGTCTGACTCCGGGACAAGGCCAGTTCAGGCACCCTCTCCTCCACTGCCTGGGGTCCTGACCTTGAGGAAATTCAGAGAATCATTAGGTCTTATTACAAAAACTTGTCAGGGTTCCCTGCCCTGTGGAAAGTCCAAAGTCCTCCCCGCTCCATCTTGGTCTAGGAAGGTGAACATCCAAACTGGCTAGGCTCCCACAAAGCCAGAACATGAAGTAGGATCAAAACCCAGTGCCATTGTCCTTGGCTTCTCAGCAGCCCTCATTGTCCGCCATATTCAGAGAGTCCGGTTTTATCC
>NW_026067949.1:26917527-26967546 GCF_014885135.2 Alexandromys fortis | reverse complement strand
GGGGGGGGGGGGGGGGGGAAAAGGGAGAGGGGGAGGGAAATGGGAGGCGGGGAGGAGGCAGAAATTTTTTTTTCAATAAAAATTATATTAAAAAAATACCCAATACATAAATATGGTAAACACATCTGGCAGACTGTGAGTAAGTACTCTTTGGGGAAAGTCAAATCCATTAGCCTGAAGGCTTGGAGAATTTTTGTAACTAACTAGTTTTCCCTATAGTTTTAATCAGGAAATGATTGACAAATAAATACTGTAAATATTTAGTGCCTTCAAAGTGATGTTTTGCTACTACACACTGCTGTATGACAGACTTTTCCTGAAAAAATAAAAAAGCAAAAAAAAAACAAAAAAAAACCCCAAAAACTTGTACTCCACAAAATTGAAAAATTAAATAAATGGACTTGTTTTGATAAATACCATATACCAAAATTAAACAAGACCAGGTGAACAATTTAAATAGACCTATAAGTCACGAGAAAATAGAAGCTGTCGTCAAAAACCTTCCAAACAAAAAAAGCCCAGGACCAGATGATTTTAGTACAGAATTCTACCAGACCTTCCAAGAAGAGCTAATACCTATATTCCTTAGTGTTTCACATAATAGATACAGAAGAATCATTGCCAAACTCTTTTTATGAAGCGACAGTTACCCTGATACCAAAATCACACAAAGACTCAACCAAGAAAGAGAATTCCAAACTAATCTCACTCATGAACATTGATGCAAAAATTCTCAATAAAATACTGGCAAACCGAATCCAAGAACATATCAAAAAAATCATCCAATATGATCAAGNTTCGAGACAGGGTTTCTCTGTAGCTTTGGGGCCTGTCCTGGAACTAGCTCTTGTAGACCAGGCTGGTCTCAAACTCACAGAGATCCGCCTGCCTCTGCCTGCCTCCCGAGTGCTGGGATTAAAGGCGTGCGCCACCACTGCCCGGCTCATTAACAATGTTTTAAAGGCTTTCAGGAAGCTTGAAATTTCACCCTACATATGTGCAGACATACACAATGCACAAGTCAAACAAATCTTCCACCTCATTAATAAAGAGTTAAAAAATTTTGAGAATTTATAAGTTAAAAATTATCCAAATATGTAAGTATATAGCACTGATTTAATAGCCTAATGAAAACACTGTTTTCATTAATAGTACCAAAGAAAACACTGTTGCTTTTATTACTGAAGTTTTAAAACACCAACATTTTCTTGAGTTAAAAACATGTAATCCAATAGTCGGTTCATTTACATCTGAGAACATACCCTAGTTGACTGATATCCAAAGTATGAGTTGATGTTCCAAAAACAGGCACTTTTCCCATGATGAACATCATAATCTCTGACCTCTGATAGTCTGGTAAGTTACTTCCAAAAAATCCTATAAATACATGATGACAAATTTCACAAATTGAAAAGTGGCAAATTTTCCATATAACTCCAAAACTATTTTTAAAATTATTTTCTGTGTATATGCATTTTGCTCACCTTGCATGCCTGGTACTTAAGAAGGGCATTTATTTTCTTTTTTTCTATTTATTTATTTATTTATTTATTTATTTATTTTTTTATTTAAGTTTTCTGTCTCTTCCCCACTGCCGCCTCCCCTTTCCCTCCACCTCCCCTAGTCAAGTCCCCCTCCCTCGTCAGCCCAAAGAGCAATCAGGGTTCCCTGCCCTGTGGGAAGTCCGAGGACCACCCACCTCTATCCAGGTCTAGTAAGGTGAGCATCCAAACTGCCTAGGCTCCCACAAAGCCAGTATGTGCAGTAGGATCAAAAACCCATTGCCATATAGATTCAATGCAATCCCCATCAAAATCCCATCAAAATTCTTTACAGATCTGGAGAAGACAATAATCAACTTTATATGGAAAAACAAAAGAAAAAAAAACAGGATAGCCAAAACAATCATATACAAGAAAAGAACGTCTGGAGGCATTACCATCCCTGACTTCAAACTCTATTACAGGAACCACCCCATTTTAGATAGAGCAACTGTGATCACTGTGGGACACAAACTTTGAGGAGTAGGAAATCTTGAAGGTCTGGTGATAATAGTTCTGGGCTGGAATTCAACTTCTTGGCATCTAATCATTAGGGTATGACTCTCTTTTTTGTTTGATTGTTTGTTTGTTTTGAAGAGAATGTCCAAATCCTTCACAGTCTTTTATTCGGGTGCAATATAGAAGTTGTCACTTCAGTTTTCGTTAGCAGTATATTTCAAGTCAATTCAAGTAGCAAAATCTACTTCAATGCAATAGTGAAATTCAGTTCAAGGTTGGGGGGGATTTAATTCCACTCAAGTTATTGTCAGCCTCTATTTTCTTCATTCTTACTAGCTGTGGGCCTGTTTAACATCTGTAAGAAGCAGCATTTTAGAAATATAAGCCATCAACTAATGCCGTCATTGAATCTTATTTGTTAGATATGGCTCCCATGCTCCGAACTCATACAGTTCTCCTAAGCGAAGGCTGAGTCACAATCAAATCATGAATCAGTGTGTATTTTTCATCACCTTGATTGTGGAAAAAGAGGGTTCCTCAGAAGGAAAGAAAATTGGAGCCTATTTTAGAGGAAGTGCCTATCACGCATCCTTATGTTCTAGTCTTACATCTCCTAGGTATCACTGAGCTTGGGCATGTTCTGGCTTCCAGCTTGAATGGGAACATTGAAATAGCTAAATGATGACCTCCCTGGGATCTCATAGCCTCATCTCTCTGAGTTATTAGGCAAAAAGTGTCTTCTTTCCAATGTCCCTATGTGGCCAACCCTCCATTCTAAGCACTAGAATTCATCCCTTCTCACCTGCTTAAGGATATCATTGCACTAATCCTTCATCATCTCTGATGTCATCAGTGCATTCCATATTTAGTATAACTAATAGAAAAATAGCAGCATTAATCATCTGATCTTCACACCAAATACCCTAACTATAACTAACATATGTGTTCCACTATCAAGCAGATGTACTTGAAGACTATTTCTCACTTCCCCCAGATTTTGTTTCTCCATGTTCTGTTAAGCCCATCGAATCAGCATTGTGTCTTTCTTATTCTACCATAGTACTCATGCCCAAATATCAGATATGGCTAAATCTAGTAATCAACTAGAAATCAACTATCAGTGCTCTTTGACAGAGTATATTCCTCTTCTTAAATGTCAAGACATTGCCCGAGGTTAACTTCTCTATTTGGCTATCAGAATAACATTTCGTTGAATTACATTTCATATTTAATGCTTTTAATTCCTTTGCCAGTCTCTACTTCCCTTACCATTTCAATATCAGAATGTTTCATTCTTTCATATTTAATTAACTTTTGTATTGATACTCTTCTACCATGACAGACTCAGTTTTAATCATGAGCTATATTTTCATATGACAATGTATGCCTAGGCTTGATCTTCAGATACATATATCTAATTATTTTCCTTATATCCTATTTGAATATCCAAAGACAAACAATATATGCACAGAACCAATCTTTCAATTTTGCTTTCTAAAAATCTATCACATTGTGTCTTCAGTGAAGCATTATCAAGTCATTTACATAACTGCATTCCTTAGTCTATTTGGATTATTTTTTGCAAAGTACCACAGAATGTATATTCTTACCACAGACATTTTCTTGTAGTTTGGTGCATTTCTCATGAGGGTTCTTTCTGGTATGCACATGGTCATTTTCTTGCTGTTTCTCCACAAAGTCTTTCCTGATGTGTATGTGTGTGTGTGTGGGGGGCATACAGGAAAAGTATAAACACTCTGACACCTGTCATTGTAAAGTCAGGGGTTTTATTTAAACAGAACCTTCATGACTATCTTATTACTAAAGGCTTCATCTCCAAATAAAGCCACAAATAAAGCAGTTAGCACTTCAATGGATAAATTTTTGAGGAAACATAAACATCTGACCAGGACCTTTTGTTATCTTGTGTTGATTTTGGTTCACGTCTGTTGTCAGTATAGCAGTCAGGGTTATCATTTCAACATATAAATCAAATACAATACTCTTTACACACAACATGAACCTCCTTTTACCATGACTTCATTCTTTACTCATCCCGTCCTTTATCATTCTCCTCATATCCATAGCATGGTAAGATGAAGCAACCTGATTTGTCTGTTTCTTCTCCCAGAATTTCTCTTGTAATATCTGTATAGCTGACACCTTCTCATCCTGAGAGTGTTTCTCAGTTATTACATTCTCAAGAAGATTAAGCCAATGGCCCGGTTGAATCGTAAACTCTTCTCTCTATCCTGAAATTTGCTTACTCAGTCCTGCTCTATTCATTTTTTTAATACATGTATCATTTTTGATATTCTAAAGAAGAAATGCTTTCTTTAATTTCTGACTTTCCAACTAGAATGTCAGTTCTCTTCCTTTTTTGTAATCCTAAGAATGTCTGGTCCATAATGGATTTCCACAAATATTTGTTGAAACAATAAATTTATTTGTGCTCAGTTAGAAAAAAATATGTCCTTCACTTTTATAAGAAATATAAGAAAATGATCATTGACAGAAGACAATATACTATGAAGTAGAATAATATGATTATAAATTCTTAAAATTGGTAAGTGGTATAATTGTAATGTCTGGAATCATTTAGTACACCTGATCTATTTGTTTTCTGAGTACTAACAACAAAGACCTAGGTTATTTAAAGTACAGTGGAGACCATATCGTATTTCAAAACACTAAAGAAAATAAAATACCAGAAAATTGTTGAAAGGATGAGTATTTAAAATGCTACTGTGCAGCCCATGTTTAAATGTATGAAGATTTGAATATACATATAAAAAGGCATCTTGGGTGATAATTTTATCACATAAGATAATATATCCAATATGACTTTTATAGAAAAACAGAAATCGGTGATGCAGTGAGTTGAAAGGAAATGAAATGAAAGGGAACTTTATGTTACCAGTTCTGTAGTAGGAAGTGACTAACACAAATATGACAATAAAGTAGCAAATGGGAAAGGACTGTGCAGAGTTAAGTGGCCTGTATACACCACTAGTGTAGAGAGACTGTGTCTGTTTGGCTCTATTGCTAGCAAGAAAAATTCATTTAATTTCTCTATTCTCTTGACTTGTTCCACTGTAAATGATACAAACCCATGCTATCTCCAGTAGGGGAATATTAAGAGAATACACGAAGCAACGAATGCAAGACAAAGTTCTATTTCCTGTATCTGAATACCTACAAATTCTATAAAGGAATATAGGTTTTGGAGGGTGCTGATTGTTAGTAACTAATGCACTGGTAGATACAGATACATATGTGTTCATTTATATGCTTACATATGCTAATATTTTATTATAGGGAAAATAAGATTTGTTAAAATGTAGAGGGACTCATATTCATACATGAACAACCTTTATGTATGAATCATATTCATACATGAACAAACTTTAAAACTTAAAGTCCCCTGTAGACGTAGAAGTTGTTTACCACAGTCTCAAAACTGTGTTGCTCACTCTACCCAGCTTGTTTTCCTGGCTCGTACCCATGGAAATATGAATTTGAAGACTGTGGATGAGGGCAGGCAATGAGGGAGAAAAGAACACTGTAGAATCCCAAAGCGAAGCAAACAACACCAAAAACAGTAGCTGGGATGAAAGAGTTAGATGAGTGATGACTTCAGTCTGGGCAGCTGAAGAGGTGGGGAAGTCTTAGTAGGAAAACAATACTTTTCACTAAAATGCACGAGAAGTTGTTAGAGGGAGTATGATGTGTGGACGGTTGCAGGGTATGCAAATAATGAGCAGGAAGACTGTACATGGCAGAGTTTATTCCCCATCTCTGTTTTCCAAAAGGCACATGCTGCACAGTGCTAACAGGAGGCATACCTGGCATCTCAGAATTGATTTTGGCACAAAGCAGCATATGCTAATCAGAAGCAAGCTGCCAGCCCACCAGCCACCTCCCTCCCTGCTGCTGCCACAGTCTCCTCCCAGCCATCCCACTGCCAATTAGGCAAGCAACTGAAGCAAAACACAGTAATAAGCTATGGCAAGGAAAATGAGAGAGCCTTGCAAGCTCTCGTTCAGGCTGAGATGATTTGTCAGGAATAAAGTAGCCTACCCAAGCTTTATCAACATAAATGAAATAGTATCACTTTTCCGTAAAAACATAAGAAGGTGATTAAAAATATATGCTATTGTTTAGTTGGCCAACTTTGTATTAATTTTGGGATTTTGACAAGGGCTTGTAAATATTAACTTAATATAGTCATAATTACATAAGACATTTAAGTCACTCTCATTTGTAGCTCAAAAATATTAAAAACAGCACTATATGAATACTGAATTGATACCATATGCTGAGTGAGGTATGTCAAATTTATTTGTTGTTTAATTCTGAAAACAGTTTTCTAGTTAGGACATCATGGCCTTCCTATTGGCAGGCAAGGAAACTGATTCACCAAGCTATACAGAGGGCCTGTAACTTGTATAATCTCTCCATAACCCCTTTTATCAAACACCTGGTCAACATTAAAGCAATAATGCATATACATATTTGAGAACTGTTTTTACTAAAATAATGTCACAACTTGAGGTGAACACTAAGATCTAAATTCTCACCATCACTGTTTGGTGACAGCAGATGAATTTTGAGGAGTTTTGTGTGTCTGGCACTATAGCTAAAGTTTTAGTATTACTGGACTAAGATTGATATAATAAAATCAGTTTTAACATTATCATCTTTCGTGTCCAAATACTATCATTTGAATTTCTAAGCAAAATTTCTTTGGTAAGCCATCTCCATCTCTAAGCATGTAGCTACTCACAGTTGCATGGCTATAATCCCTAGGAAATCAGTATAATCTGACATGATTTGACAATTCTCTTAACCACCTTCTAAAATCGTTTGCCCAATACATTTTGTCTTGGAAACCATCTATGAAATCTTCACAGTGTTATAGAGGACATGAAGAAGAGTGCAGACACTGAAGAATTTTTATTTCTATAATGTTGTTGGTTTTGTTGATTCAGGCTTTGTTGTGGCAAGCAGGCAAGCCATGTAGAATACCTTCTCCTGTTACGGCCTCGCAAATACTACTGTCATGCAGATTCCTTCTTTGCCTTTAATTGGACTCAGGTTTTGAACTGTAGCTCTTGTTTTCAGCACTTAAACTTTTAAATGATAATGTAGAGAACAACAGTTCCTCTACTCTGATTCTTCCACTGTTTCATAGGTGCATCCAATTATTATACTGTGATATATTTACTTTTACTACAACAAACTTTTAAATGTGCATCTTTAGGTTTTAATTTTTAAAATTATAAAAAGCTACTAGTGCTATTCAAATGTGTTTTTATCATTTTGAGGATGTAGTTTCTAATTGGATGATTTTTGTGATAAAAGTTTTTCTAATGCATTATTCATCACAAATAATATACCATTTCCCCAGCTAAATCACCTTAGGGAGTCATAAGAAGTCTCCCAGATGATTAACATTGCCACATTCCCCCAGCATTTATGGCAATGCAATTTACGAGAATGAAATAGAAAATGGATTTGATAACAGTGGGGAGTTCGTACAGAAAAGGGCTTTCTTTGTTGGTCTGCTGTTATTTTATTGTCTTATTATCATACTGCCAAATGTATTATTTTATCTTAAACTCAAATAAATTACAATATTACTGTGAGACTTAACAGTAGTCACATCCTGTTTCAGTATTTTAGATAAAGGACAACAGGTGTCTCAGGCATCTGCATTTGGCTAGTCCTACATCCAGTCTAACTTTAATGTCCTGAACAATTCTGATGTCAGAAACCACGAGATTAGATATGAGCCATTCTAAATTTTTGGAAATTACCTTTTAATAATATACCCTAGGAGTTGACAGGTTATGTTCCCAAGTGTTTGGGTATAAGTGATAATGACAATGGAGGATCCATTTGATAGCAACTGATTATCAAATTATGCCTAATTAATGAGTTGCATCATGTCCTTTGGGACATTTAGGGACATAATAGTTCAGTACTGAATATCAAGGGTTTAATTAATCCAGAATTACAGATCTATTTTTAAAAGAGTCTCAGGTTTGTAGAAACAGTGGAAGAATAGAGAAGAAACCAATACAAGGCTTGTGTTCTTCTTTCTGGTGATCAATACTAAATTCTTTTAGCAATTAGGAAATGAATAACTAAAAAATAAAATGTCTGGGTCTTCATTTATATAGTTCAATGTTCTTTGGCTTTTCTCGGTCTACCACTAGATGGGACTCTTACATCCTTCCTTTGCATTCTCAGCATCTTTATCCACCACTTTCCTAGGGGTGCTAAGGAGCATAATAAACAAACAAACAGAAGCCACAGAAACCTGAATTAGACAGATTCTACACAAGTTATTTGCACTTGTCGGTGAAAGTCTGGAAAATACATATTCTAATCCCCATTGTGGAGACAAAGTCAGCCAGGTACAGCACGAAAAAGGAAAGAGAGAAGGAGAATTTTATAATTGTTGGGGAAGTGCAAATACTACTTACTCACAATCCATGAAAGCATCATTTCCATTTCTCATGTGAAAAGGGTTACTGTGGAGTAGCTGCAGGTGCTGTGCAAAAGCCATCATCTTATGTAACTTAAAATGATGTTTATATTAATGTAGTTAAGTTATGGCACTCTACAGAAGCAGGCAGAAAGCTCAAAACCCCATTTCAGCTTCATACCCATTTCTATCTCTAGGTAAAGCCATATCTCAAGCAATTAAAACTATTCTATAAATTATACATCCTTATCAGAATAGAGACCTTAGAGGCTTCACCAATAAAATGTCAGGTTAGACAAATGTTGCTAATGTATGCTATGAGCCCATGATTTTCAAGGAAAATGTCCCTTTAAATTCTTGGCAAAGGGTGTGGGATTTCAATTCAGGCTGTCTGAATTTGTGTCTTACATTTACTGTTTGAGAGTAATTGTGATTTTCAGTAGGATTCTTAATTTCAATTTGCTTCAGTTTCCTTGTCTATACATTTTATTAACTGCATTAGTTAATGCATTGAAGGTAACCTCAAAGGTTGTATCAATATTGCATTAAGAAATAAAAGCAAGCAAGCAAGCAAACAAACAAACAAATACTTCTTTTGGATTAATTGATGAGGAGTTTTGAATTTTCCCATGTGTCGTTTCCATCTGTCTGTTGTTACTGGACTATCTATAGACATCTCTCTCTCCACTCCTTTGTGTGTGCTCATGTGCATGTGCATGTGTGTGTGCATATGTGTGTTTGAAATACACAATGACTTCTGGGAAAAGGAAGTCTTCAGATTTTAATTCCAAATGTATACACCACATTTACAGATTTCTACATTTCTATGCAGAAAAGTAGGTGCTCCTGTTTTATGAATTATATTTATTCATTTTTTTCATTCTAAAGAAGTTAAGCTTGCCAGGTACTGTGATAGTCTATTCAGGCACAATGTTAAGCAAAACTGAGATACCTGTCCTTAGAGGCTTAGTGCTCTGGGGTGAAGGGCAGATAAAGAAACTCAAAAAATTTGGTTAATTATGCTATGATGAAATGAAAAATACTCTCTGGACACACAAAAATCCCTCCAAGCAGAACTTGAGCCCCACCCCTATGCATGCTAATATCTGAATCCTAAAATCATCCCAAAGCTGTATGGCTATGAATGTGCCTTCAGGTTCAAATTCACTGTGAACAAATTTCATTCTGGTTTTGATTTTTTATTTATATTTATATTTTATTTTTCTTTATTAAAAAGAAAGCATCCCATCTTTTTTCTAATTTTACATACCAATTCCAGCTCCACTCCCTCCCCTCCTCCCATTCCCTCCACCTATCCTCAGAGAGGGTAAGGCACGTTGCCTTGGGGAAAGTCCAAGGCCCTCACTAATATATCTAGGCTGAGCAAGGTATCCATCCAAAGAGAAGAGATTCCCTATAAGCCAGTACAAACAGTAGGGATAAGTCCTGGTGCCACTGCCAGTGGTCCTGCAGTCTGCCCTAGCCAAACAACTATCACTCACATTCAGACGGACTAGTTTGGACGTATGTTGGTTCCTTCCTTGTCTGGCTGGAGTTGGTGAGCTTCCATTAGCTCTAGTAAACTGTTTCAGTGGGCAAAACCATCATGGTCTTGACCTCTTTGTTCATATTCTCACTCCTCCCTCCCTTCAATTGGATGTTGAAAGCTCAGTTCAGTGTTCCGCTGTGGGTCTCTGCCTCTGTTGCCATCAGTTGCTGGATGAAGGTTATATGGTGACATTTAGATAGTCATCAATCTGATTACAGGGCCGGGGCAGTTCAGGCACCTCTCCTCTACTGCTTAGGGTCTTAGCTGGAGTCATCCTTGTGGATTCTTGGGAATTTCTCTAGTGCCAGATTTCTTGCTAGTCCCATTGTGTCTCCCTCAATCAAAATAACTGTTTCCTTGCTCTCATCTCTGTCCTTCCTCCATCTTGACTAGCCCATTCCATAAAGTTCTTATCCCCCTCCCCTTTTCTCCCCCTCTTCCACTTCTACCTTCCCTTCACCCCCAAACCCATGCTCCCAATTTTGTCAGGTGACCTTGTTTGTTTGCCCTTTCCAGGTGGATCTATGTATGTTTTTCTTAGGGTTTGCCTTGTTACCTAATTTCTAGGATCATGAACTATAGGCTTGTTATTTTTTTGCTTTATAGCTAGTATCCACTTATGAGTGTGTACATACCATGTTCTTTCTGGATCTGAATTATCTCACTTAGGATATTGTTTTCTAGTTCCATCCATTTGCATGCAAATTTCAAGATGTCATTTTTTTTTTTACTGCTCAGTGTTTTGGAAAATCTTTTAATGTCTTACAAATTTAACAGTTGCTAACAGCATAGATGTTAACTTGACTTAATTTATATATCTTTGTGGGCTATTAGTGCTAGTATGATTTTGTTATAGGTTATGATAAAAGCATTAAAATAATTTTATGGTTCATGTTTTCTCACAAAGTGTAATCAAAGTATTTGTGGATTGGAGGTGGGGATGGGGCAAGTTTACTGAATAAATGGGAATTATATTAATTCAATACTTTAACTTCTTGAATTTTCTTTTTATGATATTTATTTGAAAACAGCACAGGAAAAGCATTGATATACCAACCTTTTAACATATTCTGATTCATTGAAATTCAGTTTTACATGCTTTCACAGAGTACTTTTTAAGATTAAGATATCAGTACACAATGGCCTACTAGAATATCTGAGGTTTCTACTTAAATATTCTGGCCACAGTCAGGTATCTGTGAATTTTTCTTATCCTTAGAACTTCTATTAACTTATTCACTAATTCTCAAAGGTTGACTTTATTTTATTAGTATATTACTTTAGTAAGTTTTGTGCAGCTTTTTGAGTTCCACATAATTTTTTAAATCACGTATTAATGTTATGAGGCCAAACTTCAGGTTTCAGTGCTGACATCTGCAGAGTTTGCAATCTGCCTTTCCTATTCTTACAGCAAACTAAAGCTAAAGCAAATGAAAACAAATGTGTCTCATTGGATTCACAATGAACCACGATTACAGGCAAAGTGTCATCCTAAATTGTAAAGAGACAGGCAGAATCAGAGTGACACAGCCAAGATCTCTTACCTGGAAGAGAAGCTATGGGAGCCGTATGCTGGTTGGAACATTTTCATAGTCATTTTGATGAATTGCCTGGCACTAAGTCTATGTGAGTGTGAGAAGGAGACACCGATCAAGCTGTAGTCTGCATATCACATGTGCAAGGACTGTAACTAGGAACCTTTACTAGATACTCAAGAAAGATCTGAGAAATATGGTCATGGTCAGGGCAGCAGCAAATCATTCTGAGCTTTGCTCAGACCCTCATTCAGAGCAAATATTTCAGAAGAAGACACTTGGCTAGGAATTCTTCTGGTGATAGAAATTGAATTTTCTGTATCTAGCTCATATTGCTTTGCTTACTTAACCCAAAAAGGGGGATAACTCACAGCTGTTGTCATAATGGATTCATGGAAACATATTAAGAATGCTGTAGTCAGTTCAACAGCTGGAAAAAAATGGAAGAGCATTTGAGAGGGTTGTAACCTGGAACCCAAGTCCACTGGAAGTGAGCTGTAGTCAGAAGCTCACAAACTGGAGCCCTGCCTTTACCTTCCCACCGCACCCTCACTGGACTCCAGTAATGTATCTATGGCTTACATATCAGTGAACTGAAAGATACAGACGCTCTCTGAGAAGGAAAACTGGAGGAATTGGAAGTCTCTAAGATAGATAGCTGGAACGCTCAGGAATTTCTCTCGGGTGCTTCATATAACCATAGCAGGCATTATTAGCACAACACAATAAACATTAAAGTAAACTAGAAAAATTAACAAAATTCCACACTACAAGTCTATCTCAGTTCCCATGCCCCAATACATTTACAGTTTACTATAACAAGAAAATTACATGTTATGAATGAAGGTAAGATAAAAGCAGAAACAAAAGAGACCAAGCCAATATGAAAACCATTGATGTAGTTTTTGAAATTGCTGGATGGGAAGTGTAAACTATGTTTGATACAGTAATGCATATTTAGTGGATTTGCTGGTCAACATAATGGACAAGGAAGAGTCAAGTAATGCAGGCAGAGGGATATAACTAAGTAATAATCAAAGGAAAACATATATTTCATTGTGTCCAAGCATGGATTACCAAGGACAAAGAGAAAATTAAAAGTAACAACAGGAAGCATTGGAATTAAAATACACTATAGAAACACAATTCAAGGAAGGAGTTCAGCATGAAGCTGTCTGGTATGGGAAGTCCTTCCATATATGTGTTGCTTCTATTGGTTAATGAATAAAGCTGTTTTTGACCAATGGCTTAACAGAATAAAGCCATGGGCAAAATGCACACAGAGATGGAGATAGAGATAGATAAATAGATAGATAGATAGATAGATAGATAGATAGATAGATAGATAGATGGATGGATGGATGGATGGATGGATAGATAGATAGAGAGAGAGAGAGAGAGAGAGAGAGAGAGAGANGATAGATAGATGGATGGATGGATGGATGGATGGATAGATAGATAGAGAGAGAGAGAGAGAGAGAGAGAGAGAGAGATAGATAGATAGATAGATGATAGATAGATAGATAGTAGGTAGGTAGAGTCAGTGAGAAGCCATGTAGCAGCCTCAAGAGACAGATGTTTCCATTGGTGCCCACCAAAATTTTGCCAATAGGCCACAACCTTGTGGTAATGCACAGATTAATGGAGATGGGTTAGTTTAGGATATAAGAGCTGGCTAGAAATACGCTTAAGCTATTGGTCAAAAAGTATTGCAAATAATACAGTTTCTGTGTGAGTATTTCGGTTCATATTGACCAGGAATGAACGAACAGCCTCAGCAAACAGCTGTTGAAAAAAAAAAAGCCATCTTAGTTTCCATGTATAGATCATTATAAATTTACAAGAAATATAAAACTAAACATTACTTAGAGAATCAGAGAATTGCTACAACTGTATTTTGGAGTAATCTTTTAAATAGTAATTTATCTATGTATCTATTTATTTGTTTATTTAAAACAATCTTTTTATTTTGCATACCAATCCCAGTTTCCCCTCCATCCCCTTCTGCTCTCATCACCTTCCCTCCACCCGGCTCCCGGGATCCCCACCCATTGATCAGAGAGTATGAGGCCTCACATGGGAAGTTAACAAAGTCTATTTGACTTTATAAATGCCATTTTACTCCCTACCACACATTTCTTTACAGTAGCTTTGCTGATTCACACAAACTGCCCTATTATTGGTTATCAAGCAGTTTGTCCTATTGTGGTGTAGGGAATATTTCTGTTCTTAACTTTGTAATGTCTCTGGGAGAACCCATCTGACTTTTCTGCACAATGTCCAGAAAGAGGGGATTCATTCATGAAAGAAGAGATGGATTTTTGATATTGATTAATTAATATGTGATTTTTTTCCATTATAGATAACTAGGGAATTAGTTTAAATAAATATTTGTTTATTCAATAATGGTGTAACAAGTTTTTACATTCCCCTAGGCCTCTTTTTGTATTTTGGAGAGAAAACAGAAAGGCCGTAATTTATACACTTGACTAGGGTATAGGCTTATGGAAATGAGTAGGCAAACTGAGCAGGAGAGGAAACAACGGAAAGATGTACAGGACAGGTCAAAATAATCTCAAGGACAAAGAGTTTAAGGGCTCTAAACCCTGACCTAAGCATACTGAAGTGTTTATAGCGTGGCTGCTGTAGAGAGCAAGGAGACTTTTGCTCTTTGTCAGTGTGCATGCTCACATGTGCCTACAGAAGCAGACTTCAGTTATTATGAAATAATAATTCAGTGTGCGAAGGAACATGAGTTATCAGAATACAAAAGCTGGTATGTGTGCCAGAGGAAAGAGTGCAGTTCCAGTAATGACATGTACATTTACCCAAACTGACAAAATATTTATGCTTCTGCACTTGAATCTAACATCTGAAATTGGTGTCATTTAGATTGTGGACACTTTCACCGAAAAGAGACTTTTAATAAGCAAAATAATTGAGTCTGGAAATGAGCTTTGGATATAGTAAATCTGTGAACTGCTTATATTAACCAGAAGAATAACTTGTCATCCCTGCAGCCGTGTGGGTGCACAAGCTGTAAATAGCACCTTCTAGATCACAATTGTTTCTCTGTTCTCAGAAAGTTTGAATTAGGAGAATATGAAATAATTTGGTTTTACAACGTTGATATATGTCTAAATTATACCTAACATACAGAAGCCTGAAAGCTTTATTGGACAGGTGTAGAGGAGTTGTAAATCACAACTGTAACCTTTCTCAATGTGGTAATAATGTATTCTAAACATTATTATGTTTGAGAATGAGTTGAGTATTGTTTTGTCCAATGTGATAAAAAAAAGACAGAAACAAACTTTTTTTTTTTAAATCAGACTTCTGTTTCTGGCATTTCTAGCTGTAACCAGCAGGTGGTATCAAACAGTATTGCATTTCTACTATTTACTTCTGCTTACTGAGGTTTCTTTTTCTTAGCTTCTACTACACACACTAAACCTCCTTTCTCTCCTCCCACCCTGTCTCACTTTCTACTCATTTCTTTTTTTATTCCTCTCTGTCTCTGACTTTCTGTCTCCATTTCTCTCTTTCTGTTTCTCTTTCACCCCCATATACACACAGACAATCTCTTAGGGGTCATTTTGCATTATTTTTTTTTAATTTCTTGAATTAACTTATAGGCTGTTATTCTTTCTTCACAAGCACTGTGTGTCTTTTGAAAACAGAAGGGCCATCTTCACACTCTGTTCACTGGGTCTCAACAGTAACAGCATTCAAAAGCACAATTTTAAATTTTTACTTTAAAAGAGAGAAAAGATTAAAACAAAAGAAGCAATGAAGAAAATCCCCTAAAGTTACAGGTTGCAAATCAGACATCTGGCAGTGGTAACGTGTCCTTGTGTTGTGTTGAAAATATTCTCTCTGATTCGATCTTCTTCATCCAACCAATATTTCATCCCTAGTACTTAGGATTGCCTTGCTTAGAGACCATTTGCACAAATACCAGGAGTGAAATACCAATTAAAGATAACAAGTTTTTGTTCTTATTAACATCGTTACATAAATTGAAGCAGGATATGCAAGAAAGAGGGGTTAGATGTAACCTTGGTCATCAGCGTTACCCACACATTTCACACACATGCCTGAACTTTCAATGATGAATCACTTTAGGGTGCTTGTCTTTATGTCTTGCTGAGAAATATGAGTTCTCCTAGAGACGATGTGCACTGCACAGGTCACAGCAAGGTGAGAAGGAGGAACACTGAAGTACTGTTTGGGAGCAGGCATTTACACCGCGCATGATAAGCTAGCAAGATGCCAGTGTTGGAAGACACTGCAAAGTGTGTGAGCTTTCCAGATAAGTGCATCACTTCTTCATGTCCAGCTCTTTCTGTGGATGTTGTCATGAGAGCCATCTGGGCCGAACCGTTAGTCAGAAAAGCTGGCGTCTGAAAATCTTATTCTCCTAATGAAAGGAGAAAAGGGAGAGATGGAGGGAGGGCAGCAAAAAGGCTCTTGGCAGATGAAGTTAGCACTGTCACTGTCAAATTCAAAACCCTTTTGAAAGCAAATAGGTGCACAGGGGAAAGATTTGAATATGGTAAAAAGCTAATGGCTGCACACAGGGCTCACATTGAATCTGCTGTCAGTGTGTATTCAGTTCAGTGAATGGATCTGACACTAGTTTTAAGCTGTGAGTACAAGCTTTGAAAGAAAGCCGAGCTTATGATCCTTGATCATTTGAACTTGAAAGATACTTTACAAAAATAAATAGAAATAAAATTACATCAATTTTCCCTGTGCTTCCCTCTCTGTCCAACCCCTCAAAATTCCCTTCCTCCAAGCCACCCAGACACACCCTCCACTCACTCACAATTTGATATCCTTGTACGGTGTGACTTTTGTGTATATTACTTCAGGGTTAGCCATTCCTCACTAGATAACCAACTAGGGCTCATCCTTGGTGAAGCCCAATTTTCTCTTTCTCAGCCTTCTTTAGTTGTCTATAGTTCTTTCACCTTATAATGTCAAAACAAGGTCATTGTCATTTCCTAGGTCTTGTTTAGGTGGCTGTACGATTGAGGCGTTATAGGTACAGCTTCCTTGTCATTTCTAGGAGGAAGCATTCTCACTCCAGAGTTTCTGTTTCTCTGGCTATACCCTCTTCCTGTCTCGTCTTTCGTGATATCACCTAAGCATTAAGTGGGAGTTTTCTTGCAGATGTATCCACTAAGCCTGGGCTTCCCTTGATTATTGATCTCTGCGGTATGACCTGCTGTAGTTTTCTGTAATAGTCTCTATTTGTTACCAAGAGAAGCTTCTTTTGTGGGATGAAAGATATACTTACCTATGGGTATAAGCAGAAGTCCTAGATTTCAGTTATGAATTGTACAAGTCTAGTAAAGCAGGGGTAGAATAATCTCCTCTGAAACCCATTACTGTCCTGTCTCCTGGTCGTTGGCTAAACTTCTAGGAATAGTCATGCCGTTCCTCCTGTTGAGTAGGCCTTTTAATCTGAAAACATCAGTCAGTTACCATAAAGTGATGATTGGCACTGTTGCACCCTTAAAGATAGCTAACCACGCTGGTCATTGTTGCACTTCCTTGTTGTCTTAGCAGGATAAGACAATGGATGGCTTCTCTCCCTGGCAGCTCACATACTACTTTCTGGTACTTTGGAAGCTAAACTAACGGAAAGAGGTTGTCTGATCAGATCTGGTCAAATCTTCAGAGTGCTATGGTATATATAGTATGTGACTTCAGAAGTATATGGTATTGTCCACCTTCCAACTATGACAGGCAACCCAAGGAAGCAGCTGTAGTGCCTTGTGAGTTAACTGGACTACTCTGTCCTACAGTTTGAAGGAAGATGTCTAATGCTTGGTAGTAGGAATTTTGTTAAGCTAAAGCTTTTCTGTGGAGCATTGGTAGCCCACATGGATATGTGTGTGTATACATATACATGTATAAATGTATGTATGTGTACATACACAAATATAACATGTGTACATATATATGTACATGTCTGTATATGAAAACACATAAGTATATATTTTAGATAAATATAAAAAAGATTTCTTGAGACTTATCTAACATCTGTAGAGTTATTATTCCTCCTTTCTCTTCTGTTTTGACTTTGACTTCCTTCCCTACTGTCCTCCAGTTTCTCCTGTTTCCCACTTCATATCACCTGTGCCCTATTTCCCTCTCAAGCCCTCCTCCTGAACCTCTTTTTGCTTAACTGATTTTTGCAGTTAGTACTTTGTTTGTGTCAGTGAATATTAACACATTCATTAATTGTAAGAAGCCATACTTAATGACTTCTTAAGATGAAAGATGCTATCAAATGACCCTTTTGAAATTAATTCACTTAATCTAAGCAAAAAATTCTCAAAGGGAACAAACAAAATGTAAAGTAGATTGACTACAAAAAATTATAAAAATTAATAAATTCCTTTGTGCAGCCGTTACCACAGGTAAAAATGTTATTCTCTCAGAATCTATGCTTTCAGAGATCTGTATTTAATTCACTCCATCTTATTTATTCATTTTAATTATTTATGTATTAATTTATGTTTATGTGTTTGAGTGTTTTACCTACTGTATATATGTCCACCACATGAATATCTGGTGCCTGTAAAGACCACAATAGGGTGATGTACACTTTGAAATCTTTGGAACTGGAGTTATAGGCAGTTGTGACCTATCCTGTTTGTGCTGGGAACTGAACCAAAGTTCTCTGTATAAAAAACATGTCTTCTTAACCCTTGAACCATCTCTCTGCTTCCTTCCTATTTTATAGAAGCATAAAAGAAGTGAGAAATGGAGCTATGTGATATACTTGGGAGATATACATCAAATCCATAGATCATCTTTGGATTTTAATGCATTTAATTTAATAACTAAAATTAATTAGTTTCTTAAATGAAGATAAGACACATGACTGCCTGAAAAGTCATAGACTAATTACCCCATATTTCTTCCAGAGCAATGTACACTGCTACAGCTTCCCTTAGCTCCCTATCATCGTTTCAGGGTAACTGTAGCCTCATAAAAAAGTTTAGCAATGTTCCTTATATTTCTATTATGTGAAACCATTTGAGGAGTATAGGTATTAGCTCTTTTTTGAAGTTCTGGTAGAATTCTACACTAAAACTATCAGGCCCTGGGCTTTTTTTTGGGGGGGGGGGGGCTTTTGATAACAGCTTCTATTTCTTTTTAGGTTATATTTTGTAGGTTTTATTTGCTTACCTGGTCTTGATTTAATTTTGGTATGTGGTACCTATCTAGAAAATTGTTAAATTCTTTCACATTTTTCAATTTTGTGGAATACAGGTTTTCATAGAATGACCTAATGATTCTTTGGATTTCCTCAGTGTCTGTTGTTATGTCCCCTTTTCATTTCTGATTTTGTTAATTTGGATGTTCTCTCTCTGCCTATTGATTAGTTTGGATAAGGGTTTGTCTATCTTGTAGATTTTCTGAAAAAAAAAACAGCTCTTTGTATCATTGATTCTTTGTATTGCTCTTTGTTTCTATTGTATTGATTATATCCTGTCAGCTATTCCTTTTGGCCGAGTCTGTTTTTTTTTTTTTTTTTTTTTTTTGTTTGTTCTAGAGCTTTCAACTGTGCTGTTAAGTCCCTAATGTGAGATTTCTCCACCTTTTTAAATGTAGGCACTTAATTATATGAACTTTCTTTTTAGCGCTGCTGTCATAGTGTCGCATAGGTTTGGGTACATTGTCCCTTCATTTTTGTTGAATTCTAGGAAGTCTTTAGTTACTTTTTTTTTCTTCCTTGACCCAGGGATGATTTAATTGATCACTGTTCAATATCCATTAGTTCATAGGTTTTCTGCAATTAATTAGTTTTGTTGTTGAATTCTAACTTTAAACCATGGTGATACCATAAGATACAGGAGGTTACTCCAAATCTTTTGCATCTGTTCAGGTTTGCTTTGTTACTGAGAATGTGGTCAGTTTTGGAGAGGGTTCTATGAGATGCTCAGAAGAAGGTATATTTTTTTGTGTTTGGGTGAAATGTTCTGTAGATGTCTGTGAAGTATGTTTGAGTCATGACATCTGTTAGTTTTCTTATTTCTCTGATAAGTTTCTGTCTGGTTGACCTGTCTATCGGGAGTATGGAGTTATTATGTCTCCTACTATTAGCGTGTGGACTTTGATGTGCAAGTTAAGCTTTAGTAAAATTTCTTTTACATATGTGGGTGCTCTTGTATTTGGGTCATAGATGTTCAGGATTGAGACTTATCTTGAAGGATTTTTTCTGTGATTAATATGACGTGTCTTTCTCCATTTCTTCTGATTGATTTTAGTTAGAAGGATGGATCTTGCTTCCATATCCATTCTGTTAATCTGAGTCATTTTATAGGTGAATTGAGTCCATTGAGATTAAGAGATATTAATTACCAGTGATTGTTAATACCTGTTAATTTTTGGTGGTAGTGTTTATGTGTTTCCCTTCTTTTGGGATTACTAATGTGAGGTTATCTGTTGTCTGTGATTTTTGGGTGCAGTTAGCCTCATTGGGTTGGAGATTCCCTTCTAATACTTTCTGTGAGACTGGGTTTATGAATAGGTACTGTTTAAATTTATTTTTGTCATGGGATATCTTCTTCATCGATGGTGATTAAAAGCTTTGCTGCATGTAGTATTCTAGGCTGGACAATGTATGCCAGCATAGTTCCACAAGTTCCTCTTTGAATGCTGACAAAAGAGTGTTTATGTGCAGTAAACTCTACGTAGAGATGTTTGGGAAGTATTAGAGTATTTCTGTTTTTAGGCATTTTAGGAAGACTTTGTGCACTCATAATATGTATGTCTACCAAGCTAACTAACAGACTTCAGTGGTCACAAACTAAGATGAGAATACAAATGCACACATGATATCAAGACAATACATAAAACAAAAAGAAGCAAAACCGATGTTTCACATGAGAGAGACACCCAATATAATTATTATTTCACCATTGTGTATATCTGTGGAGATCAGAAGACACTGGGATCTATTGTGTGCTGGAAAGCTGCCACTCTATAATCCTAGCCAATCCAAACTAAATTTAGAAAGCTAAGCAAAAATCAAATATTCTTATCAGAGTAATTAAAAAATAAAGTTATGGAAATTAGTATGTGCCAGATTTTATTCTCAGCATCCACGTAATGTCAGATAGACAAAAGCAGAGTAAATATTGTCATTAGCAGAATTTAAAAAGAGTATCATCCACATGAATGAAAAGATGCTGGATTATAGCACAAATCCACAGGAGAAATAAGGATCAATAGTCAAGATTATTCTATGAGTAAATGTAGAAGATAGTTTAAATTTATTTCTTCTTTGGCATCTTGTTTTACTCAGATTTTCAAATTAAATACAAAGTGTGAGAGTTAAATATCCATATGAAATAAGCATAAAGGTATAATGAAAAAATTTGTGATGGAGTAATAGTAAGGTAAAATGTGTATACAGTTGATAATAAGTTAGCATTATCTAGATTATATCATTATAAACTTTAGTGCCCAAGAAAATCACTAAGAAAATAGCTCAAAATGCAATGCTTAAAAGTTTAATTTTTTTCTCTGTTTCTTTTAACAATATAGATGTCCATAAACTCTAACATTCATTCTTTTTTCAGGCTGAATGTCTAAGATGAGGTGGATCGATTCGCTTAGCTTCTAATGAGAGCCTAATAGCTGATGACATCAGAATGGTTAGGAGTGCTTCCTGAAAATAATCGATAGTGAGATAGAATTCCAGGGCTATTCAAGGACAAGCCTTGAACATTCTCTCTCTCTCCCTTCTGCTCTCTCCCTGCCTGGTTCTTGTTCTCCCTCTCTTCCCTCCTACTTCTCTTACTTTCTACTTTTGTTTCCTCACTCTCTTTTTCCTTATTGCTGGTCTCAATTAGAATCTCATGTTACCTTAATATACATTACCTTAATATATTTTGTGAATGAAACACTAGAGGATATAAAGCGAAAACTATTGAAAAGTATAAAAAATCAGCTGTTTTTAAAAAGATACAAAATTCATTAAGTTTTAGGTAGACTGATAACAACTAAAAGGGAAATGTCTCAGATCTAAAAGAGGTGTGTCTGGAAATGTTCCTTCTGTTTCTGTTGCGTGGAACAATTTGAGGAGTATTGGTATTAGTTCTCCTTTGAAAATCTTGTACCATCTGTTTCTGGGCTTTTTTTTTTCTTTTGGTTGGGAGACGTTTGATGACTATTTTTATTTCTTCAGCTGTTATAGGTCTGTTTAATTTACTTATCTGGTTTTGATTTAATTTTGGTAAGTGATATTCATCCAGAAAGTTGTCCTGTACACAAATGATAAAAGGGCTGAGAAAGAAATCAGAGAAATAACACCCTTCATAATAGCCACAAATAGCATAAAATATATTGGAGTAACTCTAACCAAACAAGTGGGAGGCTTCTATGACAAGAACTTTAAATCGTTGAAGAAAGAAATTGAACAAGGCACCAGAAAGTGAAAAGATCTCCCATGCTCTTGGGTAGGCAGAATTAACATAGTAAAAATGGCAATCTTACCAAAAGCAATCTACAGATTCAAAGCAATACCCATCAAGGTCCCAGCAAAATTCTTCACAGACCTCAAAAGAACGATACTCAACTTTATATGGAAAAGCAAAAAAAAACCTAGGGTAGCCAAAACAATCCTGTACACCAAAAGAACTTCTGGAGGCATCACAATCCCTGACTTCAAACTCTACCACAGAGCTACAATCTTTCTTTCAAATGACTTTAACTCGTATCATATTGATATAAACCCATCTAGCGTAGCTTCTTACTTCCCTTTTTGGTGCTGTTAATCAGAATGATGGCCTCACCCAAGCTGTGTGACCTCAGTATTCCTTAACAACATCCTCACGCCATTAGTTTTCTTTTTCTTTTGTGTATCCCCCCTGTTTGCAATCCAGCTTTTGATGGACCTTAATTTGATTGTAGTCTATTGATTGCTGGTGCTGCAACTTCCTGCCTGACACCACCTTTTTTTTTTTCTCATAAATGTGAGTTGTTTGCCCTCTGTGAAAAGCTATAGCAGAAATTATTTATTTTTGGTGGGGGGAGCCAAAATGTATGAAGTATCCATTCATTTAAAAGTTTAAAACATCTCATTTATGGATATGGTATTTACATCATTTATCTTTCTTTTTTACCTTTTACAATCCTCCTGTGTCCTCCACTTGCTCTGAAATTCGTGGATTCTTATTTAAACATTGTTACATACACACAGAGAAAGACAGACAGACAACTAAGAAAGAGAGCTTTATTGAGTCCATTTAGTGCTGTTTATATGTGTACATGATTAGGACTGACCATTTCCTTTGGGTTGGCTCTCAGATTTTCCCTGGAGAAGAGTGATTTTGCCTCTTTCTGCAGCAATCAATTTTGTGTATTTTTTTTTTCATCTTGGAACAGGGATTTGTGGTTCTTTTCAAATGGAGACTTCTATTTTACAAGTTCTGCTCTTAGCAGTTTGTTTTATTTCTGACATAATTGAGGTGATGTTACAAAAGAGCTCATACCTCTCCCAAACCAGAGATAATTCTGAAATACTTATATTGAAACAGTGTTAACCACTTGTCGATCATAATCCCTCTGTAATTAGTGAACAGCTTTGCCCAAGTGCTTGCATGATTCATTTAAATAATACAAATCAATATCATTATGTGGGATTGTCGATGAGTTTTTAAGTCAATGCTGATGAGTAACAGGTCTCTCTAAAGTGCCTGTGCTTTGTCGTAATTCACAGTGCCACGCTACCGTCGGTATTGTTTTTGAAATATCAAATGTACTGATAGGAAATGGAATCTGTATAGAAGAAAGTGAAAAATGAAGGGTCTGTTTGGTGTCTCTACTTCCAGAAGTATTCTCATACTCTCATGCTAAATACAGCCATATAGCACTGTTCTCTAATACTCTGTAGTGGATACAAACGACAATGAAAGTAGCTTTTCAATGAAAGAAAAGAATGACTTAGGGATCCTCTCTTTTCGCACCACTGATTGTGCCTCTGGTTCCTGTCTTCTTTTACAGGAGTGACAACTGTCCTAACAATGACAACACTGAGCATCAGCGCTCGAAATTCTCTCCCCAAAGTGGCTTATGCTACTGCCATGGACTGGTTTATCGCTGTTTGTTACGCTTTTGTGTTTTCTGCCCTAATTGAATTTGCAACTGTTAATTACTTCACCAAAAGAGGATGGGCTTGGGATGGGAAGAGTGTAGTAAATGACAAGGTAAGTGTCTGCTCGCTTCCCATTCAAGCTTGTTGCAGAATTCTTTCTAAAATTTGATATTAAGAAATTCAGTATTAGTTTTCAAAAATTTGTTCTTCCTTGAAATTCTTTAAGGGTGCTTGTAGTGACACTTCTTCAAGGCACTCCTCAGTGTCTGTGGAGTTGTTGCATGTTCACACGTGCTCTCTCTCTCTCTCTCTCTCTCTCTCTCTCTCTCTCTCTCTCTCTCTCTCTCTTTTTCTGCACTAAGTAAGGGTTCTTTTTAATTCTAATATTTCCTAGTAAAATATTTCAAGCTATTTATAACTGTGTATTCGCTCCAGCTCGTACAACTGACCAGTCAGTGTACTGGAACCCTGGTTTGTCTGTCCATAGAGTTTATGCCTTTATCCACCACAATGCATTAGGACAGAACTTGGAAAGGAAAAGTAGCACTTGTTTCACCTACGGAAGAATTTGATTCTGACGATGGGTCAATGATTATTTATGCATCCATGCTTTTATCACCCCGTTGTAATAGTGAAGGTAGCACTTTATTTTTATCATATCATAAGTAGTAAATATGTGGATACAGAAATACCCCAGCATTGTCAAATTTCTCATGGGATCTAATTATGTACACTTACTATTTACATTTAAGGTTATCGATACATAAATTTTCATGTTTCAAGTATTGAGGCTAATGGGATATTTGTGTACAGATGTATCAGTGCTTTCCTTTCTAATTGCCTAAGTTGGTTTCTGCTCTAGGATAGGACTTTGTACGTATTCTAATGTGCTATTAATATTTTTATTAGTGGTAGAAACTTCTATTTGGACAGTTTCTTTGAACACTAGATTGTATGATTTTTTATATAATTTGAGAACGTTTGTTGTGATTTGATTATTGGTTTAGTTATTTGAATATATGTATATATATATACATATTTGCATATTTATTTTCTATACCATGTTACAGTTTATTGAAACAAATTTTGAATGTTACAGTTTTCACACTTGTTCTTTGTTCTCATTTATAAGCTATAGAAATTCTAATTACAGTTGCTAGTTTATTTGTAAGTTGTATTTGTGCACTAGCAGAAGTAGTGATTTTATATTGAAAAGGACTTAATCAATTTTCTATGCTTAACTTCTGGTTGATTCTAGCGTTTCCATTACATTTTATTGTTGATTTGTGTTGTTTTACTTCTCATACAGTGAATTGCTTTTCATTTTATCTGTGTGATTATTTCTCTTTAACTATGTTGGTTATACATACACTTTCTCCATAGATGCTGAAGTAGGATGGTGCACCACAAGCTGTTTTAAAGATGTTGTTGAGTAATTTTTATTATAAATATGGTAATACACCAATAAGAGAACCTATTGGTCTTAACTGAAAAGTATTACAAACGTTACGATGGAGGCTTCCATCTGTACTCTACTCAGCTATATTATTAAAATGAAGTTGGAGCTATAGTCCTGTAAGTTACTTTGAAAATAAGTAGGTGTTTAGAGTGGAAAGAAAACCAAGTAAAGTGCCAAGAGGTGACGTGATTAGCTGCCCAAATTTTAGGTGAAAAATGACAGTTTTTTTTTGATACACGGAATTTTTTGTTCTTTTACAGTCAGTTGTCTCCAGGTTGTCCTTTGCTTTGGTCCTGTATAAATATAAGTAAATATGGTCATATTGTCAGTCAATATAAGGAACATCTGGATCCCATTCATTGTTTTATCAAAAGCAGAGTATTCACTTGACACATAAAAAAATACTTAGAAATATATATCCATTCTGTGTGTTGTAAAACAAAAAAAAATATGTACTTTTATCTGCCTAGAGTCTAGATTTTACATAAAATATTGTGAACAAATGATATTTAAGACTTCTTTTAAAAAAGCATTTAAAAAGTCATACATTTATGCATCAGCTTCTTTTGAGTCCTTGGAAGCTGATGGACCTTTATACCGTGTTAGCCTCAGTTATGACATAAGTGAAGAAAATCTCATTGTAAAAGTGTACAAATTCTGTACAAACTCTGAATCAAAGAGTCAAATTCTAAAAGGACATACCAGTGTCTGTTTATAGAGCCCCCAAGTACTTAAAAAATACCTTTGCCATTTTGCTGCCTCATTCCTATTTTCCTGTGAGGAGATTTTGTTAACTTGCCATAAAAGCAAATGGGTACGTCCCCCACCTTCCATCATCACTCTGTCCACCCCCTCCCCAGATTCAGCTGTCCGTTCACCACGCAGGCTCTGTGAAATGAGTTCTCCCCTGTCGCTTTCTTTTCCATCAGCTCTTAGTCCTCTGTGCCCTGGAACTCTTTCCTTCACTGTCCCATAATTGGCTCTCCCTAATCTAATAACATGTGAGTTTTTCCACCTCCCCTTGGGATCATCACTGAGCCTTTTGCTTCTATGCTGAGGACACTGTCTTGGGTCCAACTCGGTAACATTTTCTCTTTTCATTAAGAAACGCTTCAGTAACGTCAGCATCCTTTGCTCACACCCTGGCAGCTGCCACACGTTATTCCACACTGTGAAGTCCTTTGCCACAGTAAATATATTGAGCTTCTCTTGAATGCTCATGTTCCCCAGAGAAAGCCAAGTCAGCCTTCTTTGATGCTTTTTTTGTGTGTCTTGTTGTTTACAATGTGGTTCTCAAATTCAAGGTTGTATTGGTAACTCTATACTAAATGCATTATCAGTCCATTTGCTGTCATAAATCATATAATCCTTGCTTAATATTTATGTAAATTTCAGTTTTTGATGTTATTTCTGAGTACTTCTTTCCAACATTTTTGGGTCCCATGAAAAGTTTAAGTATATGTGCTTTCTTGATTTTTTTTTTGAAAAACTTTATCATTTTCTGTTAATGAATATTTGGACTTTAAGTCACTAATCATCATAATGTTGGAATAGCTATTTTAATAAATCATTTATCTATAGTCAGTTGCCTAGTATCTTACATATTGTACATATTCTGTAAATATGGGATGAATTATTGAAGTATTACCAATTCAGAGATCTATAACCAATACTCTCGTTTACAGTTTAACATCTCATCTGTATTATAAACTGCATCTTTCATCTCCCAGCATATATGTACATATATATACTATATATGTAAGTCCATAAAATATATATGTCCATCATGTTCATATATCCACTATATGTGTGTGTGAATCACTCACACACACACCCATCTTATTGCCTAGTTGTTTTCCCCTGATTCTAATATGGCAAACTTTGAGAACTGCCTATGCATAAATTTTTCCAGTCATTTACAAAATTTGTGATAAAATGTCAAGCACTAAGACTGGAGAGAGGGCTCAGCAGTTAAGAACATTGACTCCTCTTCCAGAGATGTGGATTCCCAGCACCCAAAGGTTGGCTGACAACAATCAATACCTGTCTATAAAATTGTTATGACGAGGCAATAATGTAATCATTAATAAGCATGGATATTGGCAGCCTCTACCCATGCCCACACACCACAGGGGTAAAAAGCAAATCCAAAAAAAGAACCTCCAAGCCAAACAAAACAAAACAAAAACAAAAAATTAAACAAAAAACACACATAAATTACTTCTTCATCTTTTCAATGTTTATGTCTAGGTACTTATCAGGAATTGATACCCCAGTCAGGGGCATGGCATAATGTCACATTACAACAAATGAGACTTTTTCAGTACCTGCACTAATTCATGCTCATTATCCTTCTTACAAACTTAATGAGGTATCTCACTATTATTTTACAGATTATTTGCTGTTTCCTACCTTTAATAAAGTTTTTTCTCTAATGTACATTGTTATCTTAAAGTTATCTGAAACATAATACACATCATTTAACTTGTCAGCTCTATAATGAATTCCCTAGGATAGTGATTCGGGGTTAATGTTGCGCAAATATGTGGTTTCCTTGCGTGTTTACTTATGTGATGAATGACAGATAGAATTTTCTCTGAGTACTATGCATTTATTTGTACAAGCCTGTAAATGTTTTTAGTTTAAGGCTGAAAATTATTTTAGTAAAATTACTTGGTTAGGGACACACATTTCACAAATGTTGACTCTGAAATACAAGCTATCTAAGCTTAGTGCTCATATTCCAACTTAACCTGTTACCAATGACAATCATTTCCCCCCAAATCTCATTTGTCTTCATGTTTTTACTATTTAACATGCTGGTTCTTCTTCATGTCATATCCTCTTTCCTTCTTTGACTTAACCTCAAATTTTGTAAACTTACATAAATAAATTGAATCCCTCTGTTTTCCCAGAGCATGAGGCACTAATTTCTTTTTATCACTATTTTAGAAAACTTGAGAGAATTAAGTTTTGTCTTATTAGCTATTGTATCTTGTGTCACCTAGCAGGCTGTCAAGCATTACCTGACCTTAGCTCTCATTTCAAGCATTGTTAGCTTTAATTCAATTCCCTGACATTTTCACTTATAAATCTGAGACAGTAAGCTCAAATTGGACAATAAAAGCATAGAATACACAAGATAATAAATCACATAAAATATAGATATAACAGTGTAGTACCCAAACTTATGGAATGGTCCATTGTCTTATGATCCACTCTATTAATTTGTAGATAACACCACATTTTAAAGTGTACTTAACCATTTATTTTCATTTGTAAATTTAAATTTGTATCTTATTTTGTGTATGGGTGTTTTGCCTACATTTATGTCTATGTGCCAGCAGTGCCTTGTGCCCATGGAGGCCAGAAGAGGGCATGAGATCTCCAAGAATTGGAGTTACAGATGGTTGTGAGCTGCAACGTGGGTGCTGGGAATCCAACCCACATTTTCTGAAAGAGTAGCCAGTGCTCTTAATTGCTGAGTCATCTCTCCAGCCCCTTCTTTGCATTTTTGAAATTTGCTTATTCCAAAATAATTTAGGTAATGTATTAAAGATCTATGTAATCAAATTATAACTATATTAAAATATATAGTAAAAGTAGGAAATGAGAATAGAAGAAAAATAGGTTCAAGTATCCTCTTTTAGCCGGCTCACTGACAGTTCACAGTTGTAGTAATTATAGTTCACATTCTAAGGTTTTTACTCAGAAACTTTGTAGAGATGTTTGGGGAATTATGCTTTTAATCAAAAAAGAGGAAAAATACTATATACATTAATATATTAAACACAAACAATTTTGAATCTTATAAAAATAATTTTGACTTCTTAATTTTAATAATATTTTTATTATTTGAAAGCTCCATGCATGTAAATTGATCTTATCCATTATATACTATAATAAAATAATAGTATTTTATTTTCAATGTCTATTTATCATATATACGTTATGCCTACCCCCATGAAAGCTATTAATGTAAACATTCATGTCATGTATCCTTATGCTGAAGTTACAAAACTCAACAAGACAGAGATACCATCAACCCTCATTGAATTTAGATTTTAATGAGAACATAAAATGTCAAATATTCACATGGTAAAGGAAGTCCTTATATACTTTAATAAGTGTTATGATAGACCCAAATTTAAGTACCCTGAGACTGAATATGTGAGGGACAAAGATTGTTTTAGGCTTAGTGTAAAGGCATGGCATTCCATGGAAATTACATTCAAATTCAGGGTAAAATACAAAAGGAAATTAGTCATGTGAAAAATTTGGTGAATAGAAAGAAATCTAAGATGGGATACCCCAAGATATCCTAACAAAAAAACTGTAGAACACCAAAGTTATTCCGCACGGGTTTGTATGTAGTGAAAATAAGAAGGACTGGTTTTAAAAGTGCTGTTTGTATTCTTTGGTCCTTGAACTTCTGTTGGAGAGATTTAAGAATAGGAATATTGTGATGTAATTTGTTTCCAGTGGTTCTCCTATATCTATAGTGGCTAAAGACTTAGCAGGGTTTGGCCAATACAGAAGAACACGAAGAGAGATTGTTTGAAGCAAGTGATAGCAGCTGCGACAAGAGCAACTGATACCCACGCTGGAGATCCTTCGATGATAAAACAGAAAGGGAAGGGGAGCTGAAGAGATAGAATTGATATCTTCTTATTGCAGTAGTGTTTTGTAGATTTCTATCCGCAGAGAGTTACAGTTGTTTGCAATCTTAAAGCATGGCCTTACAAGTTTGCCATAATGTGGGTGGGAGTTCTGCTACCTAGAAAAATTTGAGATCATTCATTCATTGTTGATGATTATCACTCTTCTTTAAAATCCTTACATATTATGTAATTCTTCACTAAATAATTTAAAACGTATATGTGAGTGACTTTTAAGAGTAAAAATATTAAAATTTTATAATTTTTTAATAAAAATTGTATTTTCTATCATTCAATTACAATGTAAACATCAAAAATTTGTTCTCTGGGAAAATGGTGTCTGTATTATACTCTATGAGATTTCTCACTTAATGTTTTTTAGGACTTTGTTTTACTTACTTTCCCTAATTTCTTTTATCTGCAAACAAGGATGTATATTTGAGTAACTTTTCTTTTTTTCTAGAATTTAAACTGCAGTTGGGAAATTATTAAGAATCATACTAAACCCACACTTTATTACTTTTTGTATTTCCCAATAGAAAAAAGAGAAAAGTTCCGTCATGATACAGAACAATGCCTATGCGGTGGCTGTTGCCAACTACGCCCCAAATCTTTCCAAAGATCCTGTTCTCTCCACCATCTCTAAAAGTGCAACGACGCCAGAACCCAATAAGAAGCCAGAAAACAAGCCGGCTGAAGCCAAGAAAACCTTCAACAGTGTCAGCAAAATTGACAGAATGTCTAGAATAGTTTTTCCAGTTCTGTTTGGTACATTTAACTTAGTTTATTGGGCTACCTACTTAAACAGGGAGCCTGTATTAGGGGTCAGTCCATGAGTCTAGACATTGGTTACTTTTGGGCTATAGCAACATTACACTTGATTTATTTTGCTATGTACAGTCTAACTAATAACTGCTAATTTATGTCCCAATATGTACAGTATGTATATAGTGGTAGAGCTTATCAGTAGACCTCCTAAGGGGACCTGCATTTGCTAACTCATGGAAATACAGGCAGAAAACATCCCTTGCCAAAAGAACTGTTGCCTTTTAAAAGCGATTTACCTTGGGATTTAGTTTAAAGGGGATTTCAGGTTATGCAATTTATTTTCTAATGTTCTAATTATGATAAAAGTTGAGATACAGTGTCACCCTTTGTGAAACCTTTGAAATAGATATTACATAGGAAAAATCTCCTGTTACCTATTGATGATCAGAGATTAACATTGGCACCCACATGTGAGTTCTGCTGACTATCTGAACATCTGCACCTCTGATCTGTTCCCTTCGGGAGTATTCAGAACCCCTGCTAGTGTAATGGAAGCTTGACACACATCAGGAGAAAGCTAGAGATGCGAAAGCAGTAAGCTTTTCCTTACTATGTAGACTATCTATAGCCATGTGCATATTACAAGCATGACGAACTCACGTAACTATGAGTCACAATGACAGGATGTTGATTATGCTGAAATTTAATAATTAATGGAATGTCACGGCCGTCACATTTTTATCTTCTGAGTTTATTTGAACATAGTAACTGAAACCTAAGGCGCACTACACTCGTAGATAACTACCTAACATGATAAAAAAAGAAGATATGTGGACTTAGTCTTTTCAGGTATGTGTTGTCAGCTAATTTTTTCTGGTGCTGGAGAGTGGGAGAAGGCAGCCATCTTGGCGGCGATGGAGCAAAGTTCCTTCATCTCAGATTAGAAAGTTGTGCCAAAAACTCCAAGCGATGAGAATTCATAGGTGTCCCAGGTCCAGATGCGCACTTATATGATTCTCTGCTTTCCTGTTTACTGCAAATTCTGCCTTAAGGCTTCTTCTCACTGGGACTCAGAAGCCACTAATCATAAAGGAAAGGGCAGTTCGTTGGCACATTTTTCTGTCTGGAAAGCAGCTCTTTCGGATAAGAATTAATATAAATCTGCTTTTGTAAATTGCAACTTTAAATTTCATTGACTCGAATTTACAGCAGCTTTGTATACCAGAAGAGGTTTTGGTAAGAGTTGAACATTTTTAAATCACAACTTTAAAACATCATCAACAAATTATGGATTGTGTCACACCACACACACACACACTAACACACACCACATAGCTAAATTAGAAAATAAAAACATGATTTTCAATTTTATATAACTACTGATTGTTAATGGGTAAAATTTATTTTTCTTTTAGTATATAAAGGTATTTATTTATGCCCCTAAAATATGCTAAAGTTAAATTGTTTCTGTCAAAACCAAATTACCTTTGACTGATATGTACATTAGCAGTTATTAGTTGACTTTGAAAATTAAGCGCAACTTCATGATGATGTTTTTGTAGAAACCTAAGTAGTCAAATAGTGGCATTTCTTGCAATTTTGTACAGTATTTGAGTATAGTGCCAAACAGGTCTGTTCACAAAATCAATAAAAGGGGCATCTTCTGGAAATAAGCAAACTCAAAAAAATCTGCTGTTCTTTTGCTTCTTTCAAATTTTTGATTTTCTTTTCTAGTGCAGTTCTGTTACGTGGTTTGCATGATTGTATTAATACTAGGGCCACAGCTGCATCTTAGTAACAAGACTCGCTACAAAGACAGCCATGACGATAAAAACTTCCTCACGCAAAGTAATTCATTAACCTTAATAAAATTATTACATGAGCCAATAAATGTATTTTGTTAATTCCCTTCTAGTTACATCTTCTCTATCATCTAAATAATTTTAAAATGTGACTATCATCCATCCAATGAAATAAAAGATACCCTCTTTTCTTAAATACCTATATGCTGAAACATCTCTTGTGGAAAACATAGGGATTGTTGTAGCTGTGTGTGACAGAATGTGTTATTTGAAGAAAGTTGCAAGATTCGTTTTGTAGTGTGTGTTACCAGTACTTTAAGAACAGTTTCTGGTGGCTGTGGAGAGCTTGCAGGTTAAGAGTAAAGACTTCCCTTGCAGAAACTTGACTTCAGTTCCCAGCACCCACACTGTGACTCTAGCTCCAGGAGGTCTGATACTCTATGCAAGAAGCCATGGGAACCCTCAGATATATGTACACATACCCCACCCCACATAATTAAAAAAGGAAAATGAAGAGTTGAAATTCCTGCCATGTCCCTTTACTCTCTGATTATAAGTTCTATATTATTATTATTATAAATATGTACATATGTAAAACTAGATCTAAATAATTTTCCACAGGTAATCAGAAAAGATCCTTCTGCTGTGGGATGACCTGTAATCATTACTTGAGAGAATGAGTAAGCACCTTGTCCTGCTCTGCTCAGTCATGAAGCCACAGCAGTTACAAAGGACTTATCCTGTGTGCTTGTGTAAAATTCAGACCCCCCGCCCGTCACAAATCTTTGAAATAGAATCATCTGTGATGTAACTGATACTAAATGTGTGATATGTGTGATTACATTTTCAACATCCCCATGCAGCTATATCGTCTTGAAACAATTATTAGATTTACTTTCATTTGAAATGATTCAAAGTTTCAAGTGAATCTTGAGAGAAACGGTTGCTTACCCAACATACTATTTATTTTCATTTCTTTTAAGTCTCATTAATTCTTTTTCCATTTCCTTTTAATGCCCTAAAGATTTCACTTGTTTAAAGTCAGTAAACTGTATTTTATTGAGACATTTCATAACACGGTCTGGTGTAATGCTGGTGTCTCACACAAGCGGAATAGATCTATTTGCAATAGCTAAGAACAATACAATAGGTACGGGGTTTGGATACTAATTTATACATAGAAACCACCCCACCTGAAATTTAAAGTGTAAAGACTATAATAGAGTATTAAAATGGGCAAAGTCACTTTTAGCATATGTATGTTTAGAGCCACGAATACTGTACAGAAGCCACTTACAATCATGTGGACCAGACAAATTACTAAATATTTCTCTAATGAGATATTTCTCTATTGAATTTATGCTTTAAAATGAAAGTAAGTGCGAATTAAAATTACTATTAGCTTTTATATTGAGTTTATTAATGTTTTTTTTCAGGTTTCAACAGCTCATATTTTTAGCAAATCTAAAAAGCAAAGTGAGAAATACATATCACAGGGAAAACTGAGGATGTTACTAAAGGACATAAGTGAAATATTTCTCCAGTTTAACTCTTAAGAAAGTGAACAGTTTATACACATACACAGGGAGAGACAAAGAAAGAGGAAGAGAAAAGTATATGTACTTATGTATACAGAGAAATATTTAAATGTTATGAATCTATCATTATATGTATGATGACTAAATATTAAAATTTATAAAGTTCCAATAAGAGGTCTTTGGGCAGAAAAAAATAGAATGTTAATAGTGTATCTTTACAATCTAAAAACTCTTAAATCTCAGCACATAATTAGACACTATACAATACATCATCATTAATTGAAATATTCTATTTACTCAGTTATGCAGAGAACATTTTATATAGGTCATTTTTGCTCAATTTCAAAGAAAAATATTTTAAATTTAATTAATAATATCATTAAATATTATCAGAAAGTAATACTTAGCAAGGTTACATTGTGTTTAGCTCTCTGAGTCTGTGGCATGGTATAAGTATTAGCGGTGGGGCTGTGTAGTGTTCTGGATATATATGAGCGCATATTTGGAAAAATTCCAGTGACTTTATAAAATCTGAAACATTTATTTTTTATATATGTAGCACCACATTTAGCTCCTAACAAATTAGCATTTAATTTAGCAGAATAACTTTTCCCATAGAGGCAGCAAAATGTAAAAGTTTGAATTGAGCTTGATTTATAGACTACAACACCCTTTCTTTGTAAGTATAAATATGTTCCCACAGCACTTCTATTTGGTTCCTTTGATTCTTTTTTTTAACTTTTTAAAAAAAATTATTTGTTTTACATCCCAACCTCAGTTTCCCCTCTTTCCTGTCCTTTGATGTCCTCCTCCCCCTTAATCCACTCCTCTTCTGTTTTTATTCAGAATGCGGTAGGCCTCCCATGGGTATCAGCAAAGCATGACATATTAAGTCGCAGTAAGACAAGTCACATAACCCCTTATTAAGGCTGGACAAGCAATCCATATGAGGAATAATTTACCCAAGAGTCAACCAAAGCATCTGGGACGCCTCTACTGCCATAGTTAGGAGTCCCACAAGGAGACCAAGCTACACAACTTCCACATACATGTATAGGGCCTAGGTTGGCCCCATGCAGACTCCCTAGTTTTTGGTTCAGATTCTGTGAGTTCCCATGAGCCAAGTTAGTTTTTTTTTTTTTTTTCTGTGACTTTCATGTAATGTCCTTGACCACTCTGTCTCTTACAATGCTTCTTACCTTCAGTGGCATTCCCTGAGCTTTGCCAATTGTTTTACTGTGGGTCTCTGTTTCCATCAGCTACTGGATGAAGGCTCTCTGATTACTATGTGATAGTCATAAATTTGATTGCATGATTTACAGTTCAGGCTACTTATCCACTACAGCTAGGAGTCTTAGCTGAGGTCATCCTTCTAGATTCCAGGGTGTTTCCCTTGCACCAGGTTTCCACCTGATTCCAAAATGTCACCCTTTCCACTCATCTCTTTTACTACTCTCCCTCTCCATCCACCATGAACTTGATCTCTCAAGTTCCCAATGTCCACCCTTCCCAAGTCCAGGCAAGAGATGCCTGGTATCCCTTTCTCGGGAGATTTATGCATCCTGTCCTCGAGTCCCATGCCCTCCTTGTTACCTATCCCCTCTGGGTCATTGAATTTTAGTATGGTTGTCATTTACATTACATCTAATATCCATTTATGAATGAGTATATATCATGCTTGTCTTTCTGGGTCTGGGTTACCTTACATGGGATGATTTTTTTCTAGTTCTATCTGATTTTGTAAGATGGAAAAATATCTGAATTCCAAGTTTCCCAGTGGAAATTTCTAAAATATCTATTAAAAATAAAATTTTCTAGAAATATTCCATAAATCTTAGAATGTTATAAATATTATGTTCTCCTTCATATTAAAAGTTAAATATCTGAAGGATCACAAATAACAAATGATTTTTAGTGATTGATTAATTTCACAGCTTTTTAGGATGAATTATTTTTAATGCATTCTAATAGAAAGTTAGATAAATGCTAGGCATGTTCTAAATTTACACACACAATCACATACCCTCTCACGTACGCACACACAAACTCTCACACACACTCCCATGAAGTATTATCCCACTCAATAATTACAAAAACTGCAATAACTCTGTCATGAGAAGCTCCGCAATGTTTTAATTTTATACAACAAAACATCAATCTAACATATATTGTTAGAGAAACCTAAAAAAGAATATTTTTTCTTGGTTTGCGTTTATGCTCCTAACTTTTTGAGATTATTCATCCCATTAGAAAGTTTCTACCTATGTTTCAATATGACAAAATCAAGGGAAATATATTGCACATCAACTCAGTATCCATGTTTGTGATGTTGCTCATTCACTAACATTGTTTACAAACTCATTCTTTAGAATTTCTTAAACTTTCCATACTTATTCAACAGATATTTTAAAAAATTCTAGTAAGAAAGCCCTACTCATTTCTTTGTGTGTGTTTTTTTAAGCAGTATTTTTTCTTATTTTCTATATTGTTAGTTTGTGCAACCCAAATACATATGACTTAAAGGATTTTGTATCGATTTATCAAAACTTTTGCGGTAATTTATTATGTGTAGAGAAAAAGTCTAGATACCAAATGAATGTTATTGCTAAGACTGTGGAGTAGGAACTACTTCACTTAGCATTTTATTTTCAGCTTTCTTGCCTGTGTGGATTTCCTTTTTTACAACAGGCTGCAGAATGTGAGCTGGCGTTATTAGATGACTATGAAGGAGTCACTGTGGAAGCAATCTTACATGCCTGTTTCCAGATTCTCTTCTTACGGTCAATAAGGCAGGACTTGTGCTCTCAGTCTAGAGTTTCTGTGTATAAAGAGGTAATGACTCTCAACTACTCAGCCACCATGACCACAGATTAAACTTGTCTCTGTTGGATTTTTATTGGTATCTAGTTCCTGTGCCTTTATGGGGTTGAATTTAGATGATATTCTTTTGGTTGGTAGTTTTACCTGAGTAAACACAAATTCAAGTTACAGTGAGGAGTAGGAACTTTATGCCTTCATCCTCAAAGAGAACTCTTACATGGGAACTTTATTCTTTTTGTCGCAGTCGTCCCTGAGATTCATTTTTGATTTATTAAATGTTTATCAAGATATGTTTAAAATTCCACCATGTATTCCTTTTGGCCAGAAGAAAAAATATTTATAAGTAATGTTATTCCTCCTTTTGAAAAAATGAATAACCACCACAAATGATCTCTATCATTCTTGATATCATCCTAAATTGAAGTCAAAGATGAAATCATATATACGCACACAGAGAAAAAAATAATGAAACTCCAACAATAAGCATGTGTAGTCATTGCATATACTTTAAATTTTTCTGGGTGATATACTTCAATAGTAGATTTCCTACTTCAAGAAAACATTCAATACTAATCAATATTTGTGATTTGCTCCCTAGTTATTATTGGAAAAGGCCACTGCTTTTTACACATATTATAAAACATTTGATCATTATTGAATGTGTCATTATGTTAATTATACTAAAAACTCATAATTAATTATACACAAATCAAGCTAAATTTTTATTTTGTATCCATTAAACTTGGTTTAAATATATTCACCTGAAACTTGTATTTTGTATAATTTAGTTAGTATATGACTAAACAAAATAAAATTTATTATAAATGTGTTTTTATATTGAGATATAAAATTTTATAATGATTTTTAAATGTCTTTTGTTTCTTAATCATTTTAAATAAAATTTTATATAGTGAGAAAAAGGTATAAATCTATCCTTATCATTGAGGGAAAATCATAAATTGCTAATTTAGGTATCTTTAAATTGTCAAAAAAAATTGATACTATGAAAAGTATAAGTTCACCCAGAAAAATGGTTATTTTCTATAATTAACTATCATGTTTACATATAATTATAAAAATAAAGTAAATATTACTTTTATTTCTTTAGAAAGACTCAAGTTTATCATTCTATATGTAAACCCAAAAACCTGTCAGCTTCTTTTTGGATCTCATTTAAAATTTCAGTCTTACTTAAACCATTTACTGTCTTGATTAATGTATTATTGCTGAAAACATTTAAATAAGATGATCATAAATATAAAAAAAGGTACACAGAGGAAACAATCATTATTAACATAATAAGTTCCCCTAGGGAATTTTTAACACTAGTTGTCAAAACCACCAGAGTTTTAAAGAAGTACCAAGTACCCCAGATTAAAAAAAAAAAAAAGCAAGAAAATTTTTTTTAAAAAAAGCAAAGCAAAAAAAGAGTCCTGAGTGATTCCACTTTACATGTAGTATTATGTGCCTTCTCTTAATGACACATAGCTAGTCATTCTTTCTAATATTACTCTATTTTGAAGATCTTGCCTTGTTACGTTTAGATTTTTACGTTAGTCAGTAGTTTGTACAACAAGGGGACTCACATAATTAAATGAGTGGCTTAAGTTTTAACAAAATGCAGTTGTTCAGCTGCACTATCAAACCATAATCACAAATGCATTTTTCAGTAATTCCATTATTTTAATAAAGGCATTGAAACTTCTCTCTCACTCTTTGTGTTTAATAAAGTCATAATCAATATGAAGAAGATGAAGTGGTAATTGTCATCCTCACCTTCTTTATTCAAATATTTTTAAAATAGTCGCATTGACATATTTTTGCTGATGTTTCCTAGAATGAATATAATCAATGTAAATAATGAAATGTGAAATGACTGTATCAAATTCACATTTTGTAAAATTACAGCCATCAGAAAATGAAAGATTTGACTGACATTAACTCATTTCTGTTACATCAATTGCCATCCAGATTTTGCTTAAATCATTTAACTATTAGTATTCTATAAATAGAAGCGCTCATGTCACCTTTGTTCTGAAATACTCAAAGAGGAAAAGCCAAGGCTTCAAGGGCTTCAAAGGGGTTAGAAGGTTGATAACAGCTTTCCGCTGAAACAAAGAAAATCCTGATATAAAGAATAAGACTTTCATAATAATGATCACACCATCAAGAAGGTGCCGTGCTGATTTGAAAAGAATTTGTGTCGGCAAACCCTTCTCCTTTAGTATATTTTCAGAGTCATAGAGAAATCTAGACAAACCAGTAACCAGATGCTATGTCTATTGAGAACATAAGAAGTTCCCTGAAACACTATTAGTATAAGAAAGGATCTGCTATTTTTTTAATTTTCTTTTATCCATCAATAATTGACCATGTTTTGAATATTAACTGAGCATGTTGCCTGTGGAGCACCACATTCATTAATAGCTTTAAATATATATTTATTTTGTGAATAAATTTCTTTTAATATATCTTTTGGATAAGTAATAATAAAATATGCATATTAGTTATCAATGTTTATTAGCTTTTTGTTTATTTAGGGAGAAAGATTGTTTTATTAGTTTTTTTTTGTTGTTGTTGTTGTTGGATTGTTAAGACAAAGTCTCAAAATGCAGTGAAGATACTTTTACCTCCTTACATAGCTAAGACGGGACACCAACGAGAGGTGGTTTTCCTGCTTTGGCCCCTGTAACACCTGGATTGCAAGCACTGAAAACTAAGATTGAACTGCCTTCCTATTTACCTTTCTTGATAGCTATGTGTCACTATAAAAAAAAATGGGAACTAGGGTTTAAAGAGAAAAGCTTATTTTCACTTAAGGCACTGAATCTTGAATCTGTGAGTCAACTGGTTCCCTTGCTTTGAGGCCTTTGGTAAAGCAGAAGCTTGGCAGAGGTTGTGACAGAAGAAGGTTGCTTGCTTCAGAAACTGTCCAGAAGCAAGACATCAGAGAAGCAGAAACTGGAGACAAGATGCACCTTTCAGGTTGTGTGACCTGTTCCCTCTCCCTGAGCCCTGTGTTCTTAGACCCTATTCAGAGCTCACTAGCAGATTAACCCTTTGATGAGCTAAGTGCCCTCCAAATAAACCAGCTTCTCATTTGCACCACAATGTGAGGTCAAACCTTAAATGTTGGAGCCCTTTAGAAAACTTAACACCCGATCATAGCACTACATTTACTTACATATCTGAAATGCCACATGAATAGAGAAAAAATATTATCAAAACTCAGAATTCATTATTCTTTCTACTTAAACCAGTCTATCTGCAAGCAAAGCCTCAGATTTTTTTTGTCTGTTTGTTTTACTTTGTTTTGCTTTTTATGAGTGTGGATTAAGGTCACTAAGTGAAACTAGCAAAAAATTCTAAATTTTAAACCTTTATTTGTAGAATGTGCTTCATACCAAGCACTGTACTCCTGCTATGACGCCTTATTATCCTGTCCAGTAACTGGAACAGATACTGCAGCTTCACTTTAAATCCTGTGTTGTTTACTGATTTTCACTGTTCTACCCAGGACATCTTGAATGAAAGAAAGAGTAAGCTCAAACAAATTGAAATGCATAAAAGTTCAGAGAAAAATAAACGATACCTCATGGATTTAATGGAAATTCTTAAACTTAAGATAGATTTGAGTTAAACCGCAGTTTTTACTTTGAAATCAAATAACAAGATCACTGCTTAAGTACCTCAGTTCAAAAATTTGAGCAAACTGACATAATACAAGCAGTTTCTACCAATGTATCGAATTGTCTCAAGTAAATGGACGCATGTGGGCTCTGGGTCACCCCTTTACATTCAGAGACAATGTCCACTGAGGAGGCTTAAAAAATCCACATACTTAGAAATATTGAGTAGAATACTAAAAACAAATTTTTTATTTTGTAAAATTCCAAAAGTGAATGTTGAAATGATTAACAGGAAAATAAGAACTATGACATCAACACTCACATAAATATATATTCTAGTTGATACAAATCAATTTCGTAAGGATGACATAAATTAATTGCTCATGTATTTTGCACATACAATGGAAACATAAAGTACAAATTATATGTATATGACAATAAGACAGCGTGTATTTAATATATTTCCTTGTATGGTGCTTGAGTATGCATGCATCTGTGCACTTGAATTTTCAAAGGTGTTGTTTACAAACAGTACATAGAATGTACTGTCCACAGTGACTCATCTCAATATAAACCCTCCAGGAATATGCGGTGTCCTTGGGTCTCAGACAAGCAGGTCACAGATAATATGTGAGACTCTATAGGGCTAGAAATCTGTAGAAGTTTAAGGTCAAACAAGTTATTTGGCAAGAAATATTGCACATAAATTGCAATCAACAGGTAGCAACGGCAGGAACCTGGCAAAAAACTAAAACAGAACGGCACTAGAATTAGAATACAAGGTATAAGGGAATGGGATGTTCTGTTGTGGAACAAAGTGGAACAAGAACACTCATTGTGTCTGCATTTTTTATCTTCATGACTTCTATTAAGTCATACTGGTGCCAAGCAAAATCAGAAGTAAAGACTGTGAGAAGTCAACACAACATTGCTTTAGTTTGGTATAGATCTTAGAGGAGAACCTACTAAAGCCAGTTTTTTTTTTTTTCTAAGAGTATGCTTTCTAAGTCTATTCTAAATATGATCCTTATACGGATAGGTAAGTGTAACTCACAGTCTCGCCAAAAGAAACTTTTTTTTTCACTGATGGACACTATTACAGAAAGCCACAACTAGTCAAAAAAAGAGTGGACTAATTATGATGTGTCCATCTTCAAGTGATATATCTACATAATACTTCTATAACAGGAGATCAGGGAACATGGTGGAAGATGGGGAGGAAAGACTGGAAGGACCGTATGCCTGGGAAGACTGCTGCAAAGTTTTGTCTCCTCTATAAGGCAGGATAACTGCATCCAGGAAATCTCAACAATATGACTGCTTAAACAAATGTGACAATGGCAAAACCACTTGACATACCAACATGTGTGGAGGATATTTTATGGGGATCCATATATATATATATATATATATATATTTAAAGAAAATGAGGCCATGTATTTGAGATGGAATTCAAGCGCATTAGAGGGACTGGAATGAGAAGGACAAAGAAAATGATGCGATTATGTATATCTAAATATTAAAAAAAACATTCTAAAATTATAAAGAAAAAATAAAGACACTAAGAGAAAACAATGATTAAATAGTTGTCTGCCAGGTTGTAGTGGAGCACATCTTTAAACCCAGAACTTGGCAGGCAGAGGCTTGCAATCTCTGAGAATTTGAGGCCATCTTTGTTTATGGAGCTAGTTCCAAAACAACCAAGACTGTAATACAGTGAAACCCTGTCTTGCAAAAACAAAAAGCTAGAATATGCAGTAGAGATAATCCAAGTGACATTGTCATTGGCCCCTCAGTCCATCCCAACTGTCAACCACATTCAGAGAGACTACTTTGATTCCATGCTCATTTATTTTTCATCTAGTTGGAGTTTGTGAGCTCCCATTAGCTTGGCACATTGTCTCAGTGGGTGAATCCCTCATGGTCTTGACTTCCTTGTTCATATTCTCCCTCCTTCGGCTCTTCAACTGGAACTTGGGAACTCAGTCCAGTGCTCCAATGTGGGTTTCTGTCTTTATTTCCATCTGTTCTGGTATGAAGATTCTATGGTGATATTTAAGAAAATCATCAGTCTGACCACAGGGCAAGGCCAGTTCAGGCACCCTCTCCTCTATTGCTTAGGGTCTTGGCTATGGTCATCCTTGTAGATTCCTGGGAATTTTTTTAGAGCCAGGTTTTTTGCTAAGCCCAAAATAGCTCCCTCAATCAAGATATCTCTTTTCGTGCTCTCATATCTGTTCTTCCTCCATCTTGACTATCCCATTCCCTCAAGCTCTCCCCAAGCTTCCCCTTCTTCTCTCCTCTTCCTTTTCTCCCCTTCCTTCTACCTCCCACCCTCATGCTCTCAATTTTTTTCAGGCAATCTTGTCTTTTTCCAATCTCCAGGTGAATCTATATATATTTTTCTTTGGGTTCACCTTATTACTTGGCTTCTCTAGGATCATGAACTATAGGCTCAATGTCCTTTGTTTATGGCTAGTATCCACTAATGAGTGAGTACATATCATATTCTTATTTTTGGGTCTGGGTTATCTCATTCAGGATAGTGTTTTCTAATTCCATCGATTTTCATGCAAAATTCATGATGTCATTTCTTTTTTTTACTGTTGAGTAGTACACTTATGTGTAGATGTGCCACACTTTCTTTATCCATTCTTCAGTTGAGAGACATCTAAGTTGTTTCCAGGTTGTTGCTATTACAAATAATGCCGCTATGAACGTAGTTGAGCAAATGCTTTTATAGTATGAATGAGCATCTTTTGGGTATATTCCCAAAAGTGGCATTGCTGGATCCTGAGGTAGGTTGACTCACAATTTTCTGAGAAACAGCCATACTGATTTCCAAAGTGCTTGCACAAGTTTGCATTTCCACCAGCAATGGATGAGTATTCTCCTTACTCCACATCCTCTTCAGCCTAAGCTATCATCTATATAAATCCGACCAGACTGAATCTGATAGAGGAGAAAGTGGGAAGTATCCTTTAATGCATGGGCACAGGAGACCGCTTCTTACATATAACCCCTGTAGCACGGACAATAAGAGCAACAATTAACAAATAGGACCTCCTGAAACTGAGAAGGTTCTGTAAAGCAAAGGACACAATCAATAAGACAAAAAGGCAACCTACTGAATGGGAGATCTTCACCAACCCCACATCAGACAAAGGACTGACCTCCAAAATATATAAAGAACTAAATAAATTAGGCATTACAATTCTAAATAACTCAATTAAAAATGGGGTACTGAACTAAACAGAGAATTCTCAATAGAAGAATTTCAAATGGTCAAAAGATTCTTAAGGACAAGTTCAACTTCCTTAGCTATGAGGAAAATGCAAATCAAAACAATTTTAAGATGCCATCTTACACCTGTCAGAATGGCTAAAATCAAAATTCACTAACTCTTACATCTTAAATTAATCCAATTTTATTCATCTGTGTATCACCAGCAGGCTGTGGACTACTGCTAAGCTTCTGGCATTATTCTCCTTTGGCAGCTACATGGCATGTGTCTATTCTTTGTGTATCTCTTCCAGACCGGCTATATTCTACCTTGTTATAGGTCAAAGCAGTTTCTTTATTAACCAATGGTAATAAAACATATTCATAGCATACAGAGGGAAATCCCACATCATTCTATGAGAGCAGAATCTGTACCTGCTGAGCCATCATTCCAGCCTATAACTCTGAAAATACATCAATCCATTTATTTTTTACAGCAAAAATCTAAATAGACAATATAATAAAATTTAGGAAATTAAAGCTGTTTAGTGTGATAATTGTTTAAAGATCATACAGCTAGTATGTGACTGACCCTGGATTAAACTATAGAATATGAATTCTTAGCCTGTGAATTAAACTAATTCTATGTAATTGGTATTTTAAGGAACCAATTATGTAATTGCTTTTCAGTGTCATAGGCTATCCATAGTTCAGTCTTCTAACAGTGCATTAATATTTGTGATTTAAAATTGATTTAAATACTTAACTCCTAATTATGTTTTCCATGAGAAACTATAATTTAAAAAAAAACATTTAAGAATTATTTTCCCAAAAAAATGTTCAAAGGTGAAGAAAAAATATTCATTCAATTTTGAGCAGGAGAAGCTGCCTTTGCAGGATGGGAATTACATGTAATCATTGACATTCTATGGAAAGATCAAGCTAGAAGCATTTCAAAGAAGTGCAGGCACATGACCCCACAGATAGTGTACTTTTATAATTGGGTAGCAACTAATACCCGAGTTACAACTGAGTATTATTACTAGGAGACCCTCATATGTCTATATGTATAAGAAAGCTTTATATTTTAGTCAAAATAAAAATGAGAAAAATATATTTCATTGTATTTTCGTTCAAGTTCTTTTGGAGTTAGCATCATAGAACCTCTGTTCTTATTGTGACAGGTAACAAGCAATTTTACCCAGCATGCTTTGCAAGAATGAACAAGAAAAGCAGAACAAACCTTCCTTCTCTTGGTTTTCAATTTTCAAGTCTTTTATAATTTTTACTATTTGGCTGAGTCTAAATGAAATCCAGAAGTATAGGTCTCTGGGAGTTCGGAAAAGATGTATTGAAAATACAATGGGGTATAGGTAGGGAACGGTGTAACAGATCTTTTTTTATGCCTTAAATTTCAGTACAACAGGTAGGAAATCTGATCCAAATAGGATGCAACATTTAAAATAATCAAAATCGTATGTTAAGCCTCCTTTAGAAAATAAAGAAGCTGCAGTAGGTAGCAGAGAATTGTTTTGTTACATGTCTACTCATGTCATTATGTCATTCTCAGCTAATAAGACAGTTAGGCATGTTTTGTGCTACTGTTTAAGGCAAGGACTATACATTGCTATAAATAAAAAAAATGATGAAATNACACACACAATCTATTTAAGGCTGGGACATGAATTTTTATCTGTCATATTGCCGAAGACTGGGAAAAGAAAGCATGATTATGGGGATTGCAATTATATTAATAAGAAAGTGCAGCATTTGATAATATCATTGCTATTAGTCAGTTTTGTGATGTTGTAACAAAGTACCTGAGATGAGCAATAAAGAAAAAAACAGCTCCTTTTAGGTCACAGTTTTCGGGATTAAATCTAAGATTGTTGAAGTGATGTGTTTGAGTTTCTTAGCATGATAAGGGGACCAGCCACTGATTACTCCAGTGGTTTCAACCTTCCTTCCTAAAGCTGCAACCCTTTATTACACAGGATATTTGATATGGACCTCTGGGAAAGAGTCCTTTTCCCAACAAAGGGGTCATGACTGACAGGTTGAGAACCACTGGCCTCAATCATAGGCAGAGAAAGACAAAAGGGACCAAGGATAGGCTCTCATAACGCCATTTTGGAGCATGTTTTCAATGATTAAAGAACCTCAATATTGCCCTAACTTAAACATATTAAACATCTTTTGTTCTTCCTCCACAGAGATCTGCTTTTACCCTTGCAACACCAGAGATTATTTAACATCCAAACTATTGAAGGCAAGAGTGAAGATTGCTTCAAACTGGCTTTGTCCATTTATCCTTAAACAGACTCATCAAAAACATAGATTGAGAAGTTTTATGTGCTTTTATAAAACTAGATTGTCTCTACACTGACAACAGTTGCACCTCTAAAAGTCTCTTATGAAATATACATTTGCTTCTTGAATTGAATAATGAAATGTTTCAGGAGCCAAAGAATCATTACCAAAATTCCTTAGAGTTATAACTTTCCTAAAACTTAAGGCATCAGGAACAAAATCCAGAACTCCATATGTTTCCCTAGGAGAAGCAGCTATGTCATGTTTTTTGTATGAAGACAGTATTTAAGGACTTGGTACAATGTGTCCCTCAGAAGATAAAGGGTGAAAACCTCTCAGGAGAACCATAAGGGAGAAATGGAATGAATGGAAGAAAGAACAGTTGGGCATCAAAATATTGATACCTAGGCAAAGAGCCGATTTTGAGAAAGTAGCAGGTGACTTTTGAAGTTCAAATTGAGTTTCTTATTTGAAATAAAAGAAAAAACTGGATGTGACTCAACTCTGAAGTTATAATTAGAGAGGGAAATATATAACAATCATTTTTGCAAACACTTCTAAAAGTGACAGTAGGAAAGATTTTTAAGCAAATAATTTTTTCAGGCCCATTTAAAAGATAATGGAGTGTAGTTCTCTTTTGGCATAGGCAATAGCTTCCTTGGTCCAGAAAATTATAGGGCAGCAAGCAGAACACTTGGACTTCATTAAGAAAAACACAGCATTCTGTGGACTGGGAAGCAAGTCACTCCTAGAAACAGAAAGGCCTGTGAATGCACCCACCCCCTATTTGCCCTTTCATTCAAATAACATTGTAGATGTTTTAAATTATTTTCTAATCTCTGTTTATAATACAGAAAAAGGAACTTCTGGTTTTGAAATGAACCAGCTCTTTATATAGGTTAAGGAAAATGGGATGAGTGGATGTGCATATTTAAACCTAGTACATAAATGAAAAGTTATTTGCAACACAATAATTCAAGCATGTAAACTAGGCAAAACAGAATTCATCTTGTGTTGTGAGGATCTGCGGGCCGCTTCCTTGCCTCCCTAGCTCCCAGCCGCCAGCTAGCTCTAGCTTATGCCCTGAAATAATTACACAGAAACTGTATTCTTTTAAACACTGCCTGGCCCATTAGCTCCAGCCTCTTCTCGGCTAACTCTCGCACCTGGACTAACCCATTTCTAATAATCTGTTTAGCCCACGAGGTGGCTTACCAAGGAAGATCTTAACCTGTGCCTGTCTGGAGTGGGAGAACCATGGCAACTCTTGACTCAGCTTCTTTCTCCCAATTGAGTCCTGGCCTTCAGCTGCTCTTCCCTGTCTAGAGCCTTCTAATTGAAGTTACTAGAAGCTGAGCCTAGCCTAGAGGATCAGAGGATGGGATTTTCACCTGTTGGCCATTGACTGCAGGGTATTTAAGCCTCCGAGGTGCTTTTAAAGAAGGGCTTTTGTACCAGAGATTGAAGGTCCCTGTCTCGGTTTGTCTCTGCCTGTGTTTCCTCAACCTCTGGCCCTTTGCCCGAAGCTTGTAAACTGGGTTCTAGCGCATAGAGCACAGACGGGGGTGGGGAGGGGGGACAAGTTTTACTTTAAGGAATTTTGTTGTTGTTGTTTTTTCGAGACAGGGTTTCTCTCTGGCTTTGGAGCCTGTCCTGGAACTAGCTCTTTAGACCAGGCTGGTTTCGAACTCACAGAGATCCGCCTGACTCTGCCTCCCGAGTGCTGGGATTAAAGGCGAGTGCCACCACCGCCCGGCCTAAGGATTTTTTTTTAATCTCCTAAAACATTTAGAGACTAAGTGAGCCATGATTTCCAATCACTCAAATGAATAAAAATCAAAGAAATAGATTTATACATTTAATTAAACCTCTTCATCCATGGAATTCAACCCTAAAGTAAAAATAACTTTCAAAATTATATTTAAAGCATTACTTGTGTTCCACGTTTTATGAACCAAATTTGACGCTATAAATTTTAACATTTCCAAACAGAACTTTAAGCCAGAACAACTGGGAGACAACTACCAAAGACAAACAAAGAAGGAGCTTAGAATCAGATATTTTCAGTGCCCTTCCAAGCTTTATTCATAAAATGACCTAATAAATATTTTACAAAACCCTCCCCTAGGTATTGGCTATGTTCTGTTTACTCTTGGATAGTTGCATTGACACTGTGAATCTGTTTCACTGCTGAGTTATTCACATGTGTTGGCTGTGGTTATTATACCACGGAATCATGTTCATACTTCTTGCCCCAACTGGGACTCCCTACCATAAAAAAAATGAACAAGAAATATAGACTACAAGTGTTCTTACTTTATAAAGTCACTCTCTGTGACATAGATTAGCATTTTTATTCAGCTGACTTTTTACACCACATTCATACTTAAATTAATAGGATTTCACACTGATGACTGAAAATTTTGATTCTGAATCACATATTGTAATTAGGTAAATTATCAAAGTCAGAAGTAAAATCTCAAGAGCCCTTTTAAATAGAACCTGCTGGACGTTTTCTTATTGCATTAGAAATATAAAAATCATAATAATTCTTAACCCAAGTCATAATTAGTTGCTCAGATTAACCTCATTATATTCACTTCTTTCTTAAATATCCTCAGTGTATTTAAGACAGGTTACATACGTTATAGAAGAAAAGTCTATGAATTTCATATACATACTTTCTAAACAAGTAAACTATAACTTGTTTGTGCTAAAATTCTACTGTCTCTGTGAATCTTTTTATATCTCATAATAAAAGTAGAATTTCTACGAAAGTTCTTTCAATAATCCTTAGCTGGTTAGTTTTATTATGGTCACCCTTCAGGATGAAAACTTTGAAAGTGGAAAAATGAGAGATATTTACTGGATATGCTTCTCTGGAGAACAGTAAATAATACAGATGAAAAGCCTTGGCATTTAAGCCACCTTAAACTGCAGTCATACACAAATATTTTTCACATAAGTAGGGGTTTTATACAAAGGAGAAGCCAGCCATAGGTTACTTACTTTTTTGTTCTGAAATTAGGTTGTATGAAGTTCTGTATATATTTTGTATATTAACAGATTCATGTTTTCTTCTGTTCCTGAGATTATCTGGTCATTTTATTTTTTTTTCTTTCATTAGTAGAAGGATTTTTCATTGGATATAGTCCCATTTATCTATTTATATTATGGTTTCATGCCCATGGCTATTTCGGAAGAGCAACAGGTGGCGATTTTGTTCATGGGATCGCCCGACAGGAAGCAGAGCTCTGATGGATGAATCTTCAATAGACAAAGCCCATAGAGCCTGGGACCCAGAATGTTTCTTACTACTGCTGCGTCTCTGCATTGTCTGCCACTGCCATTTTTCTCTGGTATTGGCACAGTCTGAATGGGCATGGGGAGATTCACACTGCCTTTAATAAAGCGTGATTATCTCTTGGAAATAACCTATTCTACTGGGCATTTTTACCTGTGGATTATTATGAGGATGTTTCCTCCTAATCGGTACTATTTAATTGTAGCAATGATTTTATGCAATAATAGTGTCAGTTTAGGTAGAATTTTGATAATTGAGGGGTTTTAGTAAGTATAGTAAGGATTATGAAGGAGGTTAGTTTAGTGGAAAAATTAACTTAGGTAAAGGTAGGATAAAATGTTGCCCCTCCAGCACTCGGGAGGCAGAGGCAGGCGGATCTCTGTGAGTTCGAGACCAGCCTGGTCTACAGAGCTAGTTCCAGGACAGGCTCCAAAGCCACAGAGAAACCCTGTCTCGAAAAAAACCAAAAAATAAAAAAAAATGTTGCCCCTGCCTCTATAAAGCAGAGGCTGCAGAGGGTAAAAAGTAAGACCAGGAAGAGTATTATGAACTAGAACACATGAGTTTCTATTAAAGAACCAGATAGATGTTGACTTAGCTTAATGATTAAGTAAAACAATTGAGTTCCAGTATCACAGTTAACTTAAAATCTATTAATGTTGGTAGATGTATTCACAGGTTTTGGAGTGCATCATTGCTGAAACAAAGCTTTGAAAGTGGCTTAAGTTTACACTAGGATTTTTTTTTTAAATATAATTTTTTATTGAAAAAAAAATCCCGCCTCCTCCCCCCCTCCCCACTCCCGCCCCCC
>NW_026067949.1:26914139-26916004 GCF_014885135.2 Alexandromys fortis | reverse complement strand
AAAAAAAAAAAAAAAGAAAGAAAGAAAGAAAAAAACGAAGAAAGAAAAAAAAAAAAAGATCCAGATCTGCTGACTCGGGTTGCTTCTCTTCAGTCCTCAAGCAAGCAGAGTGCTGTTGGAGATTGGTCATCATTGCAGACTGGGCATCATGACAGCAGAAGTTTGGGTGCTATCAGTCAATCATTTCCAAGAAGTTATTGCTGAGGCTACTGAAACAAACATTTTTCTTTGTTTTATCCTATATGATTGTCTTAGTTTCAGATTTTATATCTAAGTCTTTCATCCACTTTGACTTGATTTTTGTATATATTTAAACTCCTATCTTTTGTCCTTCCATTTATATGGATAGATTCGAGGGTTACAGAGCTATTAGAAAAGCACTCTGCCATGAGTATCACATCCGGCTTCATCTATTGGTTAGGGTCTTAGTTGTGGTCTTCCTTGTGGATCCATGGGAATTTTTCTAGAGTTAGGTTTCTTGCTAACCCCAAATGGCTCCCTCAATCAAGGTATTTCTTTCCTTGCTTTCATATCTGTCCTTCTGCCATCTCAACCATCCTCAAGCTCTCCTCAATTTTCCCCCTTCTCCTCAATTTTCCCCCTTCTCCCTTCCTTTTCCCCTTTTCCCCTTCCTTCTACCCCACCCCCATGCTCCCAAATTTTGCCAGGAGATATTGTCTACTTCCAGTTTCTAGGTGGATCTATACATGTTTTTCTTTGGACTCATTTTATTTCTTAGCTTCTCTAGGATTATGAACTATAGGCTCAATGTCCTTTGTTTATGGCTAGTAAACACTAATGAGGGAATACATACCAAATTGATCATAAGTGTCTCTGATCCAGTATGCTATGATGCTGTAACAGGTACATGCTGTAACCATACATAGTCATAGATGTTCAAAATGACTTTGGTCACCAGGAATGTGAGTGTCTACAGCCTGTTTATATCTCAGGATTTAATGCTTAACATACTTGACTCGGATACAGTTTTCCATTTCCTTTGACCCTTGAGGTAAAAAAAAAATACTTCACCATCATCAGTATTTTCTGCTAGCATACAAAATTGTTCATTTTTTTTCAAAGTGGTCACTATTTATTCAGAATGCTCTAAAGGAACAGATCTGAGAGACTATAAGAAAATTCCTCACTGACATGTCCAGCTGTTTGGGTTTAATTTGATTCCAAATGTAGTCAAGTTTTGATAAGCAAGATTAGCCATCACATCTACCTGTCTCTTTCTTGCTCTCTATTTCTATAGTTCAGTACTTACAAAAAAAATGACTAACATTTATTACACTATATTTAATTTGACTAGTACTTAAGAAATAATTCTATAAATAATTATACATCTCCAATGTTCAAAATATGAGAGAGGAGGTGCTACACTCACACAGACTTTATTAATGTGATGACTACACAACGGTACTCTTAGCTTGCATAGGTAGAGCATCAGACAGGAAGAAAGTAAAGCATCAGCCATCAGGTTTCCCACAATATGCTTACCTTCTGGGTGCATGGAACCATGCTTCCACATAAATACAATAATATTTCTTCTCCTTGTTGCCTTTGTAACTTCTCAAATAGACACATAAAAACTGGTAAGGCATAAGTAAAGAAAAAAAAAACAGCTGGACAATAAAGAAATGGATAATATAAATGAAATTTTTAATAAAGACTCAACCATTGCATTTTATAATTCTTATAACCGGTATTAAAATTCTAAAATAGTTTGCTAAGTGAACTATTTTAAATTTCCCTTATTTGTCCAAGCCCCGAGTAATATGTAATGTTTGGTGTTTTTTACTCTTCTTTTTTTTTTTTATTGAGAATAAGAAAAAAAAGTTTCCGCCTCCTCCCAGCCTCCC
>NW_026067949.1:26898993-26910907 GCF_014885135.2 Alexandromys fortis | reverse complement strand
AAAAACGTGTCCATTTCTTTTACATTTTCCAGTTTTGTGCCATACAGGCCTTTGTAGTAAGATCTAATGATTCTTTGAATTTCCTCTGTGTCTGTGGTTATGTCCCCCTTTTCATTTCTGATCTTATTAATTTGCATATTCACTCTCTGGCGTTTTATTAGTTTGGATAGAGGTTTATCAATCTTGTTGATTTTCTCCAGGAACCAGCTTTTTGTTTCATTGATTCTTTGGATTGTTTTCTGTGTTTCTATTTTGTTGATTTCAGCCCTCAGTTTGATTATTTCCAGTCTTCTACTCCTCCTAGGTGAGTCTGCTTCTTTGTTTGTTTTTTACTCTTTAATAATAGTTTGAAAAATTGCTCTTCTTCAATTGTAAAGACTCATTTAACTATGCTGTTGGAAGCTATTTGGAATGCAGTGACACATTAAAATGTTTTCTCTTTCAGACGTAGCACCTTACAAGACCTTCTCATTTAACTGCATAGCTATATGAATGTCAAGGGAACCTGAGGGGAAGAACACAAATTTGATGATCTAATGTTCTGTTTTATAACCATTAATATCCTCTTACGGCATAATAAGAGAAAAGTCTAAGAGTGGTTTTGAATGTTGCTTATACAGATGTGACTAATAAGATAAGAGCTTCTCTGCTTCTCTGGAGGTATATGAATCACACTTTAAATATATTCTTATTCTTAGGGAAGATTTGTGTAGCTGTGGAAACCTATTTTCCACATTTTCCTAATCTGAGCAATGCCTTAAATCCTGAAACAAATGAAGCTATGAATTGTGAAGATTGTGCTAATAATTAACTCCCACATTTATTTCAGAACAGTCAATCATCTTTGGCTTGAATCCAAATTTACAGACCAACTTCAATTGCCTATCTCCAAAGCAACCAGTCATAATTAAAGATGATAATGCAGGACTCAAAAAGAGAATCATATTAAAAGTGTTTTTATTATTGCTATTTACTTTTTGTTTTGTTTTAACAGTTTCTTTTCAGTCTCTGCTTTATGTATGTTGCATAAGATATATGACAAGTGCCCAACAATTAAAATAGAGGTGAATATTTAAAGAGCCACCCCAACCTGAATCCTTAGATTCTCTAGGACTTTTATTATGAAGGGAATTTTGGATTTTGTCACATAATTTTTCTGCATCTAACATGATCTTTTGTCATAGATCTGTTTAAGTAGTGAATTGGATTTACTAGTTTACATATGTTGACCCATTCTGCATCTTTGGGGTGGGGATCATTATGGATAATCTTTTTGATGTGTACTTGGATTCGGTTTGCATGTACATTATTGAGAATTTTCAAATGTTTATTCATTAGGGAGATCAGTTGACTTTTTTTAATTTTATTTTGTGTCTCATGTCACTTTCCCACAGTGAAGGTTCAGGAATCCTGGAAGAAAGGTGGTGAAATAAGATTATAAGAGCTTGAGGTACTGGAGAACATAAAAAAGACTGCTTCCTAGATGCATCAAGGAAATTACACTTATAAACTCACAGCATTTTTAACAGCATATAAAGACCTGTGTCAGCTACAACCAAACAAAATCCTACTAAAGTATGGGAAGAGTAGACACAAATATCACAACACTGGATAAAGATCTATAGGTAATTGACAGATTCTGGGAGTAGGGGAATTCAAATTATTTTACTTATGTGACCTTTTATAGGTTGACCATACCCCAGGGCTCAAAGTTGAGTAGGAAGGGATGTGAGGCTGGAGAAGGCATTTATGGGAAGAGTTGGATGAAGTGAATATATTCAAAATATATTGGATGCAATTCTCAGGGTATTATTAAAAATAATGTTTAGAGAGCAAAGGCTTCATTGTTGATGTTTGCTTTTAGTAATAGAACAAAAAGGTCATGTTTAAATCGGTATCATTGTTTAATAAAATTAATTCTCTTGGACAGCATATGATTGACTACCAGGACCCCCCTCATCAACCTAATAGTCACCTGATCTGCCCAGTTTTTCTAGTGTTTGTGTTCACTTCATATTGGCAAGTGTTCAGAAGTCTTTTCAAACGTTACACTACTTGAAAAATCTTTGTGAATGCATAGACATTTACAGTTTTCCCCAAATGAAAATTCTCAGTTTCACTACCATAAAAGTACAGATTTGGCAGAATTACCTATGAGGCATGGTATATTAAGAACTGAGCCATTGTCTATACTGCCAGTTTAAGGAATCTTCCATTCAGGAGATCTTGGTCTTTCTCCTGAGTAAATTGGTAGCATGGGGACCTTGGGGGAGGGTTGATGGAGGGAGGGGAGAGGCAAGGAGGAGAGCAGAGAAAAACATAGATCTCAATAAAAATCAATAAAAATTAATGAAAAAAGGAAAAAAATAAATCCTCCATTCATGTATAGTTCTACTTCTTTTCTGCTTTCACGTCCAATCTTTCATTAATTACTGTCACCATGAAAAACTCTGTGCATAGCTAAACCTGTTAGTATTTTATTTTGTAGTGAAACACTCTGACCAAAAAGCAACTCAAGAAATAAAGTTTCTTTTGGATATAGATCAGAGAGTGCTAGAGTCTGTAAAGGTGAGAAAGGCCTGATAGCAAGTGGCTAGAAAAGGAAGCTGCCTGAGCATATTTCCTCTGTCCAAGGATACAGAGACCTGGAAGTGGGGCAAGGCTCTACATTCTCACAGTCTTACCCTAGTGTCATACTTTCTTCTGTACCACTTTTATTCCTAAATGTATAAATCTCCCCAAACAGCAACAGGGATCAAGTGTTCAAAAACAAGGTCATATGGGTTTTATGTCCATACAAACAACTGTATTAGATAAAAACTAGGACTACTTTTTCTGCTTTTTAGCCTATCCACTTTTATTTTCCTCTGATGATATTGCTCCTTGAATCCCCTTCTCCACCTGCTTCACAAGTTGCTTTCCCCATGTCTCTCCATTCCAGCTGACTATCCATGTCCTGAGAGAGCTCCCTAATCCTTAAATCTATTTATGTCAGGGTACTAGTTAATGAATAATCCCAGAAAAAACTAGCTTCAAATTAAATGTGACGTGGCCTTTATATATGTCCTAAATTAAATCACATTTTATTGACTGTTTACTTTGAGCTTCAAGCACGTTATCTTCCATTCTTCAGAGCTGTTGTCTGACCTTCAGAGGGGCTGTATTTTATCCTTACCTGAAACACCATGCTCCCTTTTCCCACTCTGCCTACTGTAGACCCTTCCAGATATTTCTTCCTTTTTACTTATTCTTTGTATGTTCATCACATCATGTATCTCTATTCCATTCATTTCCCCATTCTGTCCTTGCAACCTCCCCACATCCAAAATAAAACTGTAAGAGCAAAAAGAAGGAAACCAATCCATCTCTTTATGGAAGCTGTAGTGTGACACAGAGAGTCACGTGGTAAGCCCTTTCAGCCACATATCTTTACTTGCAACTCTTCATTGCATAGTCATTGGTCTGGTTTGAAGCCTCTGGTTTCTGCTACACTATTTAATAATGCTGGTCCCTCACTGGGACTCCTCTTGGTCATCTTGCTATTGCCCTGAGTTGTGAAAATTCTACAGCTCTGGGTCTGCAGAACTGATCCCTTCACGCATTCCAGCAGATCACAGATTGGGTGGATGCTGGGGTGGGTCAACTCATAACCCTGATTCTGGGCCTGGGTAGTTGCAAGGTTGGTCAGCCCACCAGCTCTCCCCTGTCCTCACCACCATGGTGAGCTCTCCTGCATAGCTCTGGTGAGTTCACCTCTTGAAGCTATGAACAAGGGGCAGGACCAGTTTTGCTTTCATTTGTTCAGGGTCAGTTCTCCTGCACCTACACCTTCAGGGTCAGTTACTGTGTTGCCCAGGCCTGCCATAGGGGACACTCTCTGGAGTGTTGCAGTTGATGAGGGGCAGGACCAGTTTTCCAACTCATCCGACCTCAGACCTCATGGCCAGCCCTCCTATGTGTCTTAGGTATTAGGAGGTTTATCTCTCCCATGCCGATGCTATTACATGACAGAGTAAAGGGGACAGCTCTTCTATGCTCACAGTTAAGGGGTTAATCTTACCCACACCTCTGCCAACGGATTGGCTCTATTGTGCTGCCCAGGTGAGATGCATGGCTTGCTCTCCTGAATGTTGCATGTAGCTGGTGGGGGCAGGAGCAGGTGTCCCACCCTTGTGACCTCAGGGACAGCTCTCTCCTACCCATGCCTTCAAATGGCAGAGGAGTCATGTGGACCGTTCTCTAGTGCAAAAAAACTTTGGGGCTGGCTCACCCACACCTCCACCAAGGAGTTTAACTCAATTATTGTGCTGCCCACGTGAGGGGAGACCCTTCCAGAAATAGCTTTTATACCTGTGACCTATATGTAAATTATTATATATATTTCCAGTTTTAATTCAAGACTCCTTATAACTGAAAATTAATGTTACTGTATTTAAGATGTGTAGAGAAGTACTTGTTAAATAACTCTACATTTATTTTCTGCCCCCTATAATGTGTCTTTTATTCCAGTGTTGCTAAGACTAATGATCTATGGGTTCTGTGCTTTCTGTAGCTCATTTTAAGCTGTCATTTTAATGACTCTCAAAACTCATAGTTCTTCATACATTATATATTTTAACTGATGTGAATATTTTCTACTTATATCTGTAATGAAAATAACAAGTGGTTAAAATTTATGTATCTTTCTTACATCTTAATTCCATTTTGAATATTTTAAATGCTACAGTCATAGAGTATAATTTATGAACTCCTTTTAAAGAGTTTTCTCAATCTGAAATTAGGGCCTTAACCTATCAAGCTCAGACCACTTGACGTACTAGAAATAACGGAAGACATATAGATTCCCATTTATAGCAACAATCGTATTCGGCCTTGACTATTTCTGAACATCAGCACCACACTTTGAAAATGAGTTCTGACATATGCTATGGTTTGGTTTTGTTTGACATTGAAAAAATACATCAGAAACAAATATTTTCAATGTGATTCAATAATTTTATAATGCTTTTTTAAGAGTAGGCAAATGAAAGAGGAAAGTGCAGTGACTTAAAAATGTCTGCAAGGCAGAAAAGCAATTGAGAGGTAACATTGAAACCAGGACACAAAAATGTTTTAAGTATCTTAAATCATGACCACTGAATCTGTGAGTTAAAATCTGCATTGAATAGCATAACTGAATGTAGGTTTCATGAAAATTTAGCAACTGTAAAATGTTTCTGGATGTGACCAAACATTAACTATCCAAAACATAATATACCTGATTTTTTTTTTCTGGCAGCCTTTGCCCAGGTTGTCTCATGCAACTTCACTGGAGTCTCGGTTCTGAACACTGACCTGCACTTTGTGCCTCACCTGCTTTCATACCACACGCTACCAATGAGTGCTTATGATCAGGTCAGAACATAAACAATTAAATAAATTATATAAACAATAAGGGGTCTCATTCTTAGTAATGGCTAACCTTTCTTTTCACAAATAATCAAAAAAATTACAACACTAAGTATATATGCACCAAGATCTTGTGCACACCGTTTCATAAACAGCAGACTAATAGAATTAAAAATATGCAATAATACAATTCCAAAGATAGTATAGGATTTCAGTACCCCGCTTTTTCCAGTAGATAGGTCATCTGGCACAAAAATGAAGGGACATGCAAGAACTAAATGGCATCTTACATCAAATAGACCTAACAGAGTCTAAAGAATACTTCACACACCAAGAATATGTATGCATCTACCCAGCACCAAATGGAAGCTTCTGTAAACTTCTCAGCTTATTAACTAAAGTATTTTTTAATTTACTTTTCTCAACTTGAGTTTTCATGTAACTGTTGAATTAAGTTGTACTTTGATGTACTTTGTTGGCTATAAATTTTGTTTTCAAGTTTGTGTGTGTGTGTGTCTGTGTTTGTGTCTGTGTGTGTGTAAGTGATAATGCCAGAACTAAAAATGGTAGTCCTAGACTGCAAAGTCCATTAAAACATGTGAGTCTCTAAAACAGTGTGCTGTTACATTGAAAAAATATTTTCTAATAATGCTACAGGAAATGAGAATGTATATTATTTCTGGTCATCCATAATAGGAGGTAACCCAAAGGTTAATTGTCACACTACAAGCACTGAAGTGCTTAGATTTTCAAGCAGGAAGCATCAGGTAATAAGCTTCACTTGAAAGTTTTTAATAGAGTCTCTTGTGAAGGTTGTGTTTGCCCAATCTCTAGATTAGGTAAATATATGATTAAATTTAAAATTATCACTTGAAGAGACCTAAACCCAAGGAATATATTAAATTATATGAAAAAAATATAATTTGTAAGCTGTAGAAGATTTTACTTTGTTACTTGTCCAAACTGTTCAGCCTGGATTTTAAAGATAAGTGTAGCAAAAATTAAATATATTCATGTTTGATGTTTTGTTAATATCAATAAAACAAGGCTGTAGTTATTTCAAAACATATTTCATGTTTACAAAATATAATTTTTCAAGGTTGACCGCATTGAGCTTTAAAAGATTGGTTAAACTTAAACAGGCTAAGTACACCGTAGAGTAACTGGTTAACTCTTAAATCAAGTCACAACTTGTTATTAACTTTTCTGTGGGTTCTGCCAAAGGTTCAGTGTCATTGGAATCAAAAGATATTCTCATAAAGATGTAGCATGACATACAGGACATAGAGTGTAGATATGGAGACTGTTTCTAAAATTTGGTTTAAAATGTTAAAAAAAAACTGTTGTGTTTAAGAAAAGATAAGAGTGGTGTAATTTTATAGGAAGTACAAAATTTACCAGCATGTAGGTAGCAGCTAAAAAGCAAGAAGAATATTAGGCTGGTTGAGCAAAGTCAACTGAGACTAAAGAGTCTGAGACACAAGAGATGAAATTAGAGTTATGGCCGCAGATCCTGCATAGCTCATTAAAAAGCAAGAATAAACAGTTCCTAAAAAAATAATAAACAGTGAATGATCATCTAGAACATACTGTTGATCTTTTAGGATTCTTCTCACCTAGCTGAAATTTATGAATGACTGTTAAGCTTGGATGACTTGTTAGAATAGCTGATATAAAGCAAGGATGGCCTTTTGATTTTATATTCATTCTGTTTTAAGTCAATGTTTCCCAAAAGTACGACAATTATTGTTACGGTGGTAGGAAACATCTTTTGAATCTAATAGACTCTGCGTAAAAGCATAGAATTAGGATGCTGTGAGTGATTCTATTCGGGATGAAAGATAGATGAGAAAGTTTTTAGTTGCTTAACAAATGAAAGCAACGGATGTGGGAAGTTTTTCTGTATATCTATTGATTTTATTGGTTAAGGAATAAAGAAGATGCTTGGGCCTAAGAGAGTTCACAACAGAGCTAGGTGGGAAAAGTAAACTGAATTCTGGAAGAAAGTCGGCAGAGTCAAGGAGATGCTATGTAGCTGTCGAAGGAGAGAGACCCCAGAGAACCTTACCAGAGAAGCCATAGAGTGGATGGAGAGTGGGGGAAAGTGGGGAAGACTACATGGGAGAGTTTGGAGGGAGGAAAAGAAAGCAAGAAATACTAAAATTATACTATTATTTCAAAAGTAAAATAAAAAATTCTATTAAAAAATTAAAATATTTCAGATAAAGTAAATAAATTTCTCATATTCATAATCTAATATTAGGTTGGAGTCTAAGCACAGATTACCTCATGACAATAGCTCAAATTGACATTTTTTATGCTGCAATACATTCAAATATAAACTTCACACTAAAATATCATAAATTTCACTTAGTTTTTATAGGGATGCATGCAAGTGTATGTGTGTGTGTATTTAGTTCAGAAGACATTTTATGGGAGTCAGTTCTCTCTCTCTCTCTCTCTCTCTCTCTCTCTCTCTTTTTTTTTTTTTTTACAATGCAGTCGTCAGGGATCTAGGGATCTAATGTAGGTCATCAAGTAGGGCACCAGGTACCTTCACTCACTTAGTCATCTTGTCAGCCCAACTTTCCACTTTTGTTCCTTAGTCTAGGCTTCCTGAGTATGGATTAGGATTTGATGAGTATATTAAAGCACTATAAATTGTGTTGTAGAAAAATGATTAACTGTAATTTACTAAACTCCCATATATAAAATACAATTTAAGTTGTTAAAAAGTTTTTAACTCCATTATCTTATGTCAAATTAACAATAAATTCGGGCAGGCATTTTGTCACTTGTCATTCATCATAGAATTTCAGGGTAAAGAATGTGTCTTGACACGGGTGGCGGTGAGGTTGGGGGAAAGGGGAGAAGGGAAGAGGGAAGGGAGACGGGAAGGACTGGCAACAGCTTGGGGGAGTGGGAGGGTGGAGATGGAGAAAGGGCGGATATAGGAGCAGGGAAGAAGACACCTACATTAAGGGATCCATTTTAGGGTTGGCAAGAGACTTGGCTCTAGAGGGGATCCCAGGTGTCCACAGGGATGTCCCCGGGTAGGTCCTTGGATAGCAGAGCAGAGGATACTTGAAAGGTCCTTGGCCACTATCACGCTGATGATTATCTTGAATATCACCATAGAATCTTCATCCGGCAACAGATGGAGATAGAGACAGAGACCCTCATCAGAGCAACGGACTGAGCTCCCAGGGTCCAGTTGAAAGGCAGAAGGAGGGAGAAGACGAGCAAAGAAGTCAGGACTGTGAGGGGTTGGTCCACCAACTGAGGCAGTGTGCCTGTTCTAATGGGAGCTCACCAGATCCAGCTGGACCGGATCTGAATGAGCATGTGATCAAACCGGACTCTAATTGTGGCTGACAATGGGGGCTGACTGAGAAGCCATTGATAAAGGCACTGGGACTTGTTTTTACCACATGTTCTGGCTTTTTGGGACCCTAGTCTATATGGATGCACAGCTCCCTAGGCCTGGATGTAGGGGGGAGGATCTTGGACTTCCCACAGGGCAGGGTTCCCTGCCCTCTCTCAAGCAGGGTGGGAAAGGGAAGAGGGAGTGTGGGGGAGTGGGAGGGGATTGGGAGGAGAGAAGGAAGTAGAAATAATTGAATAGAAAAATTAAAAAAAGAATGTATTTTGAATGTCTATATGTTTCTTTCATCACAGTGATTTGGGTGGGTAAAATAGTTCAATATCTGTGAGAAGGTTTCTTGAGATAATAATGTCTAAGCTAAGAATTGTAAAAAAAGAAAAAATCAGGGCAAGAAAAAGCTTCCTTGAAATACTTCTGTATAAAACACATAAATTGAAAAAACTCACAAATGACATTGTCTCACGCATATGCAGGGAATATAGGCACAAACATATTTGAAAGGTTAAAAGACAGAAGTCAATGACCACTTAAATTATGACATAAGTGGAAAGGGAAAATTTTGTTCCTATGGTTCTAACTTTGGAAGCTCAGGGGAAATCTGACACTGGTAGCTGAAGGGTAAAGGAGGCTTTGTGTGTCCTTGGCAAGAACACAGAGGACTGTAAAGGCACTCTTCATGCGTTTGATAAGGTCCTTGGGGATATGAAAGTCTTCATAGTGATCTGGGCTACTCTTAAGGATTTGTAAAGTTGGTCTTTTCAGTAAGAAAGTAAGGAGAGGAAAAGACAATACCAGTGCCCTAACATGGAGGAACACTGCCTTTGTAAGTAGGGCACACTACATGTGCCTCGGTGCACTACCATATGAAGACTGGCCGGATCACCACTTGCCAAAGATTCACAATCTAAATTTCATTCCCCATAACTTCTCAATTACGCTTTCCGGTTGACCTGTTTCTAGTGTGAGGTCATTCGGATATGTTTATTTTGCTGGGTTCATATTGGCAAACGTTGCTCAACTGTAAGAAATATAGATCCAAAATGTGTGTTTATTTTAAATTGTAGGACTATGTTAGTTTTGGTGCAATGACAACGAAAAGAAAGAAACTTAAATTCCTACAGTTGATCTGAATCTTATTCAATCTCAAAAGATTCATAGAGCAATTTCACTTGGGAATAGAACCTCTAGAGGTTAGATAGGCAGAGAGATTTCTTATTATGAAGAAAAGATTCTTCAAAAGCTTCCTCTAACTATCCCTGCTATTTCATTTGTTCTTCAAGGTGATACTATCAATAATTTGAGAATGAAGGGGAAAATAATGTTCTCATACTTAGTGAAATGTTATATTACTTGTATTTTATTACATCGTGTGTGTTTGTGTATGTACATGTGCCCACAGGTGGAGATCAGAGGACAATTTTCAGATGTCCTTCTCCTCACCCCATTTAAAATACAGGGATCAAATTCAGGCATTAGTTTTGGCTATAGCACCTTTACTTGTTTATACTCATATATTTCTATAAAACTAATGAAATTATTTAAGTGACGAAGGTGCATATTATTTCCTATTGTCATTAATTTCCCTCTATTCCATTACTATAAGAAATACACATATGATTATGTGATTGAAATATCTAGTGCTATATTTTTTAAAGTTAGCAGTAATACTATGTAGGAACTAAATACCATGCTTTTTGGAAATAAATCTTCTGCTTCTCTTTAATATATTCAATTTTACAATCAAGTACCGATCAAAGGAATTATTATTTTGACAAACTTTCTTTTAAAAAACACATATGGGGGATGTTATTACAAACCTTTGTCTGAATTCCGTTTGGTTCTGACTCATGATTGTGAATCTGAAGGCTGGGGTACATCACTCTTTTTGACTGTATACAAAGATAAATCTTGAAAGGTTGAAAAATATCATGAATAAAAAGTGTCATGTTTTATTTGTGCACTAGTTTCCATTCTTCTCAAGGTCTCAGGTTACATCCTTTTCAATTGGCTTCCTGAGAAGGAATGAAAGATACAATCTGACATACACAGGTGTGATGATTCATTTGCCCTCTGCTTCTAATCTACTAACCCTACATCAATTTTTCCAATTCCTGCGGAGTCTTTTATATTTTTTTAAAGAAAACAAACTGTCTGTTTTCATTTTATATACCAATCCCAGTGTCCACTCCCTCTCCTCCTCCCATTCCATCCACTCCTCACAGAGTGTAAGGCACATTGTTTTGTGGGGAAGGCCCAAGGCCCTCCCTACTATATCTAGCCTGAACAAGGTGTCTATCCAAAGAGAATGGACTCCCAAAAAAGCCAGTAAAAGCATTAGGGATAATATCTTGGTGCCATTCAGTGGCCCCATAGTGTGCCCCAGCCATACAACTGTCATTCACATTCAGAGTGTCCAGTTTGGTCCTATGCTGGTTCCTTCTCTGGATGAATTTGAAAAGTTCCCATTAGCTCAGGTCAATTATTTCAGTGGTTGTCCCCATCACAGTCTTGACCTCTTTACTCATATTCTCACTCCTCCCACTCTTCAACTCGAGTTTGGAAGCTCAGCCCAGTGCTCAGCTGCAGGTCTCTGCCTCTGTTTTGGTCAGTTGTTGGATGAAGGTTCTATGGTGACATTTAAGATTTTCATCAGTCTGACTACAGGGCAAGGTAGTTTAGGCACCCTATCCACTGTTGCCTAGGGCCTTAGCTGGGATCATCCTTTTGGATTCCTGGGAATTTCTTTAGTGCCAGGTTTCTTGCTAGCCCCATAATGGCTCCCTCAATCAAAATATCTTGTTTCTTGCTCTTCACATCTCTGTCCTTCCTCCATCTTGACTATTCTGTTCCCTCAAGTTTTCCCCCCACACATTTTTTCTCCTGACTTCCCTCCTCCAGCATCCTCATGCTCCCAATTTTGTCAGGGGATCTTGTTTATTTCCCCTTCCCAGGTGGATCTATGCATGTTTTTCTTAGGGTTCACCTTGTTTCTTAGTTTCTCTATGGTTGTGGACTACAGACCCATTCATTATTCTTTACTTTACAGCTAGTATTCACTTATGAATGACGACATACCATATTCATCTTTCTGAGTCTGGGTTACCAGGATGTTTTTTCTACTTCCATCCATTTGCACCCTGC
>NW_026067949.1:26885526-26898903 GCF_014885135.2 Alexandromys fortis | reverse complement strand
TATATATTTCACCTCCACCCTCTCTTTCCATCCCAAATCTGCCTCCCCTCTCTCCTCTCCCCTCCACTTCTCCTCTGTCTCCATTCCTCCCATGGAATCAACAAATCATGGCACATCAATTTAAGGCAGTATTATTTTGCTGTAGAAAAATAGTCATTACAAAATTAGCAAGCAAATGGATGAAACTAGAAAAAATTCATTCTGAGTGAGAAAACTCAGACTCAAAAGGACAAAAGAATATACATATATATTCTTATTTCTTATTTACTGGAGAGTTGATGCATTTGCTAGAGCATGGCTCTGATTATTTCATTAAATCTCCAACTGTGAACATTTTCTAGATTAGAAAATGCAAGACTAAGGTGATTACATAATGACAAATTTCTGAAAACAAAGTTATTGAAAATGGGAATGCAAAGTTTTTGGGGTTTTTCTTAGTTACTTTTGTCATTGTTGCAACCAAATACTTGACTAGAAGAAATTTTGTAAGCAGGGATTTATTTTGGCTCCTAGTTTGATGAGCTTCATGGTGGTAGCAGAAACATCCATCTGAGACCCCCCCTTTATTATTTATCCATGGAACACATAGCAGAACAGATTGCTGGGTATAGTAGGAGGAGCGGCGGGGTGTGTTGGGCCACCTGGCTGGCTTAACCCCTGAAATAATTACACAGAAACTATATTAATTAAATTACTGCCTGGCCCATTATCTCCAGCCTCTTATTGGCTAACTCTCCCATCCCGACTCAACCCATTTCTACCAACCTGTGTAACATCATGAGATTGTGGCTTACCGGGAAAGATTCAGCATGTCTTACATGGAGGCTTCATGGCAGCTATCTGTCTCCTACTTTCTTCCTCCCAGAATACAGTTCTGTCTTCTCCACTTATCTAAGTTCTGCCCTACTAGGCCAAGCAGTTTCTTTATTGATTAACCAATGAAAGCAACACAAATACACAAAAACCTCCTACACCAGCTGGGTTGTTTTTATTTTCCTTTTTATTCAGTCCAGAATCCTACCCCATAATAAGGTTATGCCCATATTAGAAGTACATCTTTCTTGGTCAATATAACAGCTAAAAACACCCAACACATCTGACAAAAGGAGATCTGTTTACTTTGTTATCAGTCTACAGAAGTTGGCAATGAAGGTTGTCATCAAGATTCCATATTACTCCTATTTCCTTCCTTTTTATTTGGGGTTTCACAGGTAACTGTTATGTATAATATTTTTTAAAGCATTTTACAGTGATGAAACTGATATATTCATTGTAATGAAAGTGCTGATCATATCAAGCATGGATTATGTTCTTTACACATGTTAACTAAACACTGTATATGGAATTGGTCTTTCCATCTGCTTTTTAGTTTGCCCAGTATCATCCAACTTATAAATGATAAAACTGATATTAAACCCATAGAACGATTACACCTCTGAATTCCTTTAAGAATTCATCTGACCAAAATATTTTGAAACAATTCAAAGAATTACTCAGATCAGTGTCTCTCAATAATAAATTATTCATTGAGTTGAGGGATAAGCCTTATACCAAATATAAGTAGATTACCCATTTACCTATGTTATAATTACAGATTTTCTAATGTTATGGCTTTTCCTTAAATGAGCACCATGGAGTGAATAAGCTAAAAGCATCTAAAAATTAGAATTAGACTTGGCATACTATCTCTGAAACAATAATGGTATTATCTCTGTTTTATATACTTCTTTTTAATCAAGTTGCTGCCAGCCAGAGAATTGTCTAAAAGCAAATAAGAAATCAGAGGGGTGAGGTTAGAGGCGATATTAAGGAAAACATTTTTTTTTTCTGTTCTGTGTACCAGTTAGCATTTGAAGACAAAAGGAAGTATCTTGATAGTCCAACTGAATGGATGGATATCAATTTTATCTGTATTACAAAGGAGGAGGAATCTCAGCAGACTGCAAGACTTGAAGCATCACAGCTGACATCTGTGTTCCTGTCAGGAGTGTTGATAAGGACCTCCTAATTCAGCAGCATCATTTCTCATCTGAAGCCTCCATCTTATTGACTGTGATTGGCAGTCAGCCATGTAATAGCCTGGGCCATGCTCAAGAAAGGCTGCAGTCCTTTTCTCATGTACTTAACCATTCGTTTTTGTCTTTAATCATAATACATGATCTTGTATTCTTTATAGTTCCTCAAGGCAAAGAAAATCAATTTTGCTATGCACATTGTGTGTAATATAACTTTTTTATAGAGGATGACAGAATTTTTCCTTCAAGAGTGAAATCATTTCTACTTTGGATACTTTGGAAAAGTTTTGTAATTTTTTATTAGTACTTTAAAATAACTCAGCAGACTTCTGATTTTCCAAGATAGAATGTGGATTTGTCAAGAGTCATTTTGCTTGAAATAAATTTATACAGCATATATTTAAAGTCTTACACAGTGATTTTCATAGTCCAAAAATATTCATTAAGAAAGCATGATTAAATTTGAACTTATTTTTTTAAAAGTCATATACATTTTGGCTAATTAGTTAGTGGGTTGGTATGCTTACTGACTACTCATATCTATTAATTGTACATATGAAGAATACACGATTAATTTTGGTATGGTCATTCAAAGAAATAACATGTAGCATGAAGAATGTTTAGAATAAATGATATTATATCTGTACTTATGGATGAAGATAGGTGATTTTATTAGACAATGAAGGGAAGCTAATGCATATATTAATGTGTTTCCAATTGGAAGGTTATTAAATAGTGAGAAAATATGTATAGGATTAATATTATGTTTCTCTCATATATATGTATATTTATATGTGTTAATACATTAATAAATTCATTATTTGATATAAATGAGAGAAGAAACAAATTTATTCATTTCTAAAATGATATGTCTCTAAGTGACAGCTCCCTGTCTATGATATTGAGGACTTAAGTTATGTGAATATGTAGAAATGTCTTATATGTGAATATGAGAATCAGTTCCTTCACCTGATGTAATTCCTCTATGCTTCATAAATTTCCTGAAGAATGGGCATGGGCAGATGAATGCCTTTGAACTCTTCTTGTCTGTATGTATAGATCTTGATAGAAATCAATGTCCCATGCTTATAATAAGGCTGATAGCCTTCAGCAGTTAGGTGACGAGGGGACTGAGTGGAATTACAAGGCAATGCAAGCAAAAGTTTTCCTGACGGGGATTCTGACTCAGCAGATGAAGCAGATGTAGCTCTGTCATTCTCAATTTACCACTGTCTGACTTCCAAAGGTACAAAAACAGAATTTCACACTGTTTTCACTTTGGGCTTTACCCTTGAGTTTGGCTGTATACCAGCTCCCTGAACTGTAATTTTCTAATCTTAGTAGTACTCCATTTTATACTGTTAAATAGTAGAAATTAATCAAGTTGGGATTTGCATCAATCCACTAATTCTATTAATAAATTCCATGGGTTACAGAAGTCAAGAATGAAAGCTGAAACTATCTTTCTGGATAATCTAAAATAAAAAAAAAACACATTAAGTATCACACCACTATACTTAATAGTGTAAAGGTTCATGGTCCTTTACCATCCTAAATAGTACTTGATTTTAAATTATTCAAGTGTGAAAACTGATAAACTGTTTTTTTTTTTTCCCCTACACTATGAGATTCTGAGTTCTACTGTGATGTGGGAGTGTCATCAATCTGTTGATTTCATTGGCTGAGCAATAAAAAAAACTGCTTGGCTGGCCCTGATAGGTTAGAACATAGATGGGAGGAGTAAACAGAATAGAATTCTGGGCAGAAAAGGAAGTGAAGTCAGACTCTGCTCTGCTCCCAGAGAGACCCAACAGCTCTGCGCTCTGGAGCAGAGACACCAGGATGGACGGAGGCTAGACTCTCCGGTAAGCGCACCTTGGGGTGCTTACACACATCATTAGAAATGGGCTAGTCCAGGTGCGAGAATTAGCCTGTAAGGGCTAGAGTTCATGGGCCAAGCAGTTCTTAAATGAATACAGTTTGTGTGTTGTTATTTCGGGCATGAGCTAGCCAAGCGGCCGGGGTGTTGGGGACGCAGCCCCGCCGCTCCTATTTCAACGCTACTGTTGCTTAGAAAATATAGAGTAATTGCCATTGGGATATATCTGTGTCCACCTTTCCTTTTGAGATATCAAAACATGTTAGGACACAACGAATTATCTACACATGTTCACCTTAAGCTCCAGTGTAGTAGGAGCTGCAAGCCTGCCTTTCGTCCTGCCCGGCTCCCTCATGGCTAGCTTCACACCAGAAATAACAACACACAAAGTGTATTCTTTTAAACACTGCTTGGCCCATTATATCTAGCCTCTTCTCAGCTAACTCTCGCACCTGGACTAGCCCATTTCTAATGATCTGTGTAGCAGCAGTCTTACCGGGAAAAATTCAGCATGTCTGACCTGGTGTCTTGCTTCATCGCGTGTGTCTGCCTCAGAGAGCAGAGCTATCGCGTCTGCCCCGGAGAGGGGAGCATGGCATCTCTGCTCCAGAGAGCAGAGCTGTCAAGTCTGAGCTCACTTCCTCTTCCTCCAAGCATTCTGTTCTGTTTACTCCACCCACCTATGTTCTAACCAATAAAATGGGTAAAGGCAGTTTCTTTATTTTTTAACCAATGACCTTCCTCCATCACTCCAGGATGCAGTTCAAGACACAACACTGAATAACGTTTATTGTTTTACGTTTACTTTGATCCTTAATATAAATGTCTTTTTTTAGGACAAATATTTTTGCTTGTGTTGCAGAGTAGCTTTTCTGATGATAATGTTCATTTCTGTACTAAAACAGTATTTGAAATTTATAACAATTATAGAACGGGATCACAAATTTAAGAGATTTTTGTTGCCAAAATTGAAAAAAAAAGAATGAATAAAAGTAAATGTCTTCCAGTTATACCTATTGTCAAGAAATCTTTGGGTCAAAAACTTACAAAACTAAAAATTGCACTGGAAAGTAGGGAGGTGAATGTTCAGAGAGTTAAGAACACTTCAAACTCGCAAAAACAATCAAAAGGAGTTCTAGCATTTGAAAAACCATCTAAGTGTCTTAGTTCTCACGCACTGTTAGACACAGAAGTCCCCAAAATATGTCCCCAAAATGTGCATAGACTTGCCACATAGCCAGATTGCTTGACCTTTGGTACCTTGGGTGCACCTTTCAAATACAAGAATAATAAGCCCAGGCTTAAGTGCCTCAGGGAAGCTTAAGGATAAAATTAGATTAGGGTTGTGACAGCTCTTTGAATTCTTTTTTTCTGTTGCTGGGTACTTCCTGACAAGTATAGTCTCCTACTCTGCTCTCTGACCTGTCTTCACTCATGGGAATCATTGTGTCTAACTTGGGACTCTTTGTGCTTTTGTTAACTCAGTCTGGACCATTGCCACACTACACACTCTGGAGGCTTCTCCCTGATTCATTGCTACAATTTCCAGAAGGAAGGAAAAGACAAGTTTACTGGAGGAACAGACATGCAGAAAAGTGATGCAAAATGTTAAGGTATTTCCTTCTGAACTCCCCTATCAAGACCTTGATTGCTGAATGTTGAAGCAGCGGATTATTTTCATATATACTGCCTGCTTCAATCTTGTTTTTCTCCTGGTATTTCCCATTTCTATTTTTTAAGCAGTTTTCATTTTGGTATGTTAGAAATTAATTAAGAAATTCTGCATGCTCAAAGAAAGTTATTTTACAAACATGCAGTCATCATGTGATTGTGATCGTGGAAGCAGTCCTACAATTCTGTCTAGCACACATTTAGGGTAATTTTTCAAGTTAAGTCTGCTAAAAACTAGATGTTTTTTTTTTTTTTTATGGATCTTTTAGATCTTTAGAGAATCCCAATTTAATCAACTTTTTGTATCTTTTCAGCCAATGTTTCATTAGTAATTAAGCTTAATTCCTTTCTTATCTATTTTTTTCCTTTTCCTTTTCCTTTTATTGTTTTTAATTTGATTTTCCTGTTTGGTTAGAGTAGTCTTTAATATTCCTGTTTTAAAAAATCTTACGGTTGTCTCAGGCTTATTCATTCAATAATACCGTTTTCATTGTTTGTTTTAAAATGCCAAATTTTGTATATAAGAAGTTTTGTTCACAATGTATCCCCTCACTAAAGTCTAATACCACATAATGAAGCTGATATTTTCTACAGCATTAAATTTTTAGAAAAATTCTAATTTCTTAGATGAATTGTTTCTCTTCATTCTTATGTTTCTCAGGTTTTTCTCATGTGTTTTTGTTTTATACATATGTTAAGAAAATTTAGGAACCAAAAATATTAGTTTCATACATGAAAGATGATAGATAACTTTAAAAGAATCAACACCATTGGATATTAATTGAAGCAAAACTCAATCTGTAAAAGTATTATGAAATTCATAGAATAAGTTTCATTCTAGTCAAATTTTATTTATATACCTTAGTCAAATTAGATTTTCTTCCTCATTGTCTCATTTTACTTATTAATGGCATGGTCTTCCATACCAGACTGTCTTATTGAAATATGATTAAACTAATCCACTGTGTGGCACTGAGTTTGTGAACTCAACCTCTCTTTGACTCTTAAATGACTACAACCCATTACAGAGCTATAATAATGATTTAATCATAAGTACATGAAGTCATAGTGCTTGTAAATAACAAGAACCCAGTAAATATTTGCTCCCTTAACATAATCCAAGAATCTCTGTAAGAGAATTATTTCCTGGAATGAGTATAGCAAAAATAAAAAGCAGACCTATCATGATATGTACTCACTGGGAAGCAAGATTTAGCCTGAAGTGGAACAACTTATTGTCTTACAATTAGAATGAATAGTCCTTTGCTGAAATAGAATCTTCTTTTATATATAGACTGTGGAACCAATTCCCACTAGTATTATCATTAAGTTTACTAAGTGTGTACTTTACTACCATTTTTAAAACTATAAGAACTTCTGAGATTTTAACGAACACTTGTGAACCCCCGGTTTCAGATAAAGTGTCACTATCTCTGTTTACAATAGGCATGAGTTTGAATACGACATATTTTACTCATGTCATCTTTGATTCACAAACCCAGATTAGAAATCTTATTACATATTGCAGCTCTCTCCCACATAATTTTGTCCTAGAATTTTCACAATACATCTGCGCATGAAATATATATTCTAGTACCCAATACATTAACTATAACATTGAAGAAGTTCAGAAAGTACCTATACATATGATAGCTAGAACATTCCTGCACCAACACAAGTCACCATAACATTTAGTGCTTGCTCTGGAGATTTTCTTTTCTGCCTGGAATACAATAAAGAAAGAAGCACAATTTGTAATACATGCAGAAATGAGACAGGAATATGACATTAGAATCAATTTAATAATGTTTATAAAGAATTGAGGATATCCACCAAATTGTACAGGGCATTTTAGAGTCATCTTTTGGATTCTGATAGTTGACAGTACCCATGTCAGAGAAGCAGCGGGTGACAATTGAAGTTCAGGTGTCAGCCCACCAGGAGGAAAATTCCTGATGGGTAAATCTCAGATAGGCAAGGTCCACAGCCTCCAGAATGTCTGTTTCTGCTGTGCCTTCGCATGTTTACCACTGCCATCTTTCTCTGGTATTCTGTGAATGGATGTGGGAAGATCCTGTCTGTCTGTAATGTAGTATGCTCATCTCATGGAAACACTCCATTCCATGGGAAACTTTTACCTGTGGATTATTATGAAGATGATTTCTTCCTAAGATGTGTTGTCTAACTGGTAATAATAATAATGTAGCTTAGAGTCTTGTTGATAAAAAATAAAACACAGAAGTGTCACACAGAAAGAACTCATAAGTTTCTATTGAGAAGCTATATATACTGTGGTTTAAGTTAATTATTAAGATTTAAGATTCACTTGATAGTATTTAGATCAACAGCCAGAGGAATAGCATTTACTGCATTAAAAAGACATTGTTGATTGGAATTTCTAAAGAAATGTTCGCGCTCTCTTATTGTATAGTTCCAGTGTATAGTTCCAAATTTATTTTATTCAAAATATAAACATATGTGTATCAAAATATCAATAACCCTGTCCACTTGAGTTAAAATAGATGCCATGAGCAAGCAGTACAAGGCTAAACATTAGCTCCCTCATACCTTCAGACCTCAGACTGCTATTCTGAAACCATAGGCTTTTGGTTCAATACTTTGATATCTTGAATTGAAATGCTTATTTTTTTGTGGAGTTGTTTGGAAGCTTACTTTCATTTTTTTAAAAAAAATCAACAATAAATTGTGTTTTGCTGTTTGACAAAGAAATAGCATTGACTTTTATGATTTAGTAGCTACAGTAAGGTCATTTCTTTGTCCACAATATGTCATTAATAACCCACTGAACTTTTTGAGTGAAAAAGAAACTGTAGATAAATATAGAATTTTTATTTATTATATATTTAAATGAAAATAGGTTTTGTTCATACAATATATTCTGATTATGGTTGCCTCTCCTTAACTCCTAGATCCTACCCAACTCCCCACCCACCCAAATTCATACTCTTTCTGAATCTCCCTCATTAGAAAGCAAACACAGCTCTATAAAAAGATAAAAAAAAAGGAAACAAACTTGAATAGGACAAACAGAATTAACAAGCAGAATAGCAAAGGGCCAAGGGGAAAAAAAACACAAGAAACAAATATAGATACAGAGCTATCATCATTACAAACACAGAAATGATATTAAAAGCCATTATCAAAAACTATAATATATATTTAAAAAAAAACCCATAGGATTACAAAACAAAAAAAATGCCCAGGTAGTGCATTTGAGACACAAAACTTCAAAAACATCATTTAGTTCATTTTGTTTGGCCATTTACTGCTGAGTCTGGCCTGAAGAGCAGTTTGTTTCCCTAGTGATACTCTGTTGGAAAAACCCAGAATTTTTTTTTTCATTTCCTAGTGGTTATTGATAGGATATAACTTCTAGAGTAGAGATGTGGCTTATATTCATTTTTAATTGCAGAAATGGATCAAATCCTGTCTAGAACTGTGAAAGCCCTATGCATGCTGCCACAGTCTCTCTGAATTCATATTTGCAATGATCTTGCTATTTAGAGGGCCTTGTTTTATTGGTTCACCACCACCTCTGCCTCTTAAAATCGTTGTGTCTCCACTTCCTCAGAGTTCCATAAACCAAAGGAAGGAGGAATTGATTTAAAAAAAAAAAAACATATCATTTGAGACAGCATTCCAAGGTCTCTCACTTTCTGCATCTTGTGCAGCTATAGGGCTTTGTAATTAATTTTATTGATAGTATGAGAAAGCTTCTCTGATGATTTCTGAACAAGACACTAATCTATGAGCATAGTGAATGTCACTAGGAATCATTCATTTTGTGGCTGCACTATTTTAGCATAATAGTATTATTTGGTTTGCCCTAGGTCCATAGCCTATTTAGTCTTAGGTTTTAGGCACATGAAGAATTTCAGAGATGGGTTATATCTTATGGAATGGGTCTTAAATCCAATCAGATATATCAGATATATGTTAAAGGAGCTGTGGGCTGCATTCCTGCTGCCCAGCTCGGCTGCCTGGCTAGCTTACGCCCCAAAATAACAACACACAAACTGTATTCTTTTCTATTAATGTGTATAGCACCAAGGTGCGCTTACAGGGAAGATTCTAGCCTACATCCATCCTGGGTCAGAGCTTCATCACATCTGCCCCAGAGAGCAGAGCTAAGGCTTATGAGCTCACTTCCTCTTCCCCCCATCATTCTGTTCTGTTTTCTCCACCCACCTAAAGGCTGGGCCTATTTAATGGGCCAAGGCAGTTTCTTTATTAGCCAATGACCTTCCTCCACCAGATATAGGTTGCTTGGTCCCGTGAGTTTTGCACCACTGTTGTACCAGAATACCTTGCAGACAGGTCACCATTGTAGATCAAAAGATTTACAGCTGAGTTGATATTACGTTTTTCTTATGGTAGCCTTCAGAGTACCTTCCAGTGCTAAGAGCTTCAGTCTACATGAGTGAAGGCTCTAGGTAGCATCAACTCACCTCTTCATGTTTAGAGAGTTTTGTAGATATTGTCTTAAGAAAAAGGGCCTTGGGATCTGTTTATAGAAAACAGCAAGTAGAGTTGAAAATAGCCTGGGTTGTTTGTGCTTTACTATGAAGTTCCTTTGGCCAACAACTAAATTAGATGTAATCCATTCTTATAACTGGAGACTTCATTTGGAGATGAGAGATGTCAGCTGGGGCTCTGTCTCCCTCATTTGGAGATTACACTGAGATCACTTTCATATATGTATGCTTTAGGAAGCTTCTATGCTATCCATTTTCCAAATGGCCCTCAAATGGTTCTTAGTGTTAGTTTTCTCTCCTCTTATTCCCTTGTTCATCCTCCATTTCTTTCACATGCCCAGTTTGATCCTCCCTTTCAGTGCTCCAGCTTCACACCCAATCCATCGATTACTGTCTATTGTATTTGCCCTTTATAGGCTGATATAACTCTTCTGCAATCCCTTCCTCTGTTCCCAGTCTTTGTTGTTATATGGATTGTAGGCTGCTTATTGAAGACTTAACAGCTGGCATCTGTGGTATCTCAGAGTTTGTAGAACATCTTTCCAGGCCCTTCTGACTTTTAGAGTTTCTTTTAGAAATTCAGGTGTAATTATATAGTCTCAGCATTGGTAACTGAGACAGAGGGATGGATTAAGGAAGGAGTTCTATTGGAGAGAAGCTACTCAGTTCCATGGGAGTGGGGCAAAGAAGAAAGAGAAGGTACAGCAGGTGGTCTGCTCCAAAGATGAAGTTAAGACTGGCAAATTGGGATAGAATGTCAAGAAAGTGATTATGTGATTGCTTGTCTCGGGTAACCAGTGGGTTTCTAGGGAGATTCAGTCTTGGGTATTAAAGGGAGGGCAAGACTTTTTATATTTTTATAATTTCTTCATTGGATTCTTAGACATTATTTAATATTCTGTCAGGTTGTGGCTATAAGTTTCTGAATAGAAAAAGAGAAACATGTTACAGATTTCAAGGAACAGATAGAGGCAATTATTTTCACATAGCCTTTAACAACCAAGTCACAATTGCAGGGAGAAGTTTAAGGTCAATCTCACTTTCATGTTCATATTAAGTGTCTTTGATTCATATGAATATGTGTTTTTCATGCACAGTTATATTACATTTGTTTCATTACCTAAGGACTTTCAGGCTTTCATAAACTGGTATGTGCTGAACATAAAGACTACGTGATGTTTTAGGTATTAACTAGGTAGTAACCCAGCGCCTCTGATGTAGAAGAGATAGCATTTTCATGCTTTTAATGTTTTTAATCTTATACTGACAATGAAGCTGGAGTTCTCATCATTTTATAAATAAGAATATTTAAATAAGGCTATTAAAAAAGAGTATTAAAAACTATAAAATTCCAGCAATAATTTTGTATTTGGGAAGTCATCCAAAGGCCCAGGTTGCAACAGCTTAAACTAATGAAAGGTCTATTGTGACGTTTTCTGTTCATTAGGTTCATGCCCTTTAGGAAATCAGTCCTGAACCCCTAATTCTTTCTTTCTTATCTCACTTCCTGGCCATGAAATGGACAGTTTTTCTTTTCTTTTCTTTTTTAGTTATGTGGCTCCTCATATAACTAAAACATCAGGGTCAAAGAACATAGACAAAAATTCTTCAAACATTTAGTAAAAAATGCACATTTGGACTTTATAATTTGATTATCTCAGACAGTTTTATGTTTGAGAGTTAGCAGTAAAGCTCACCAAATTTACAAGCACTTATTTGTGTGTTTAAGTAATTCCACATCAATATATGGGTCATCTATCTGTTTGTCTGTCTATCTATCTGTCTGTCTATAATCTATCTCTCTATGATCATTTATCATATGTCTATTTATGAGCACCCTCTTCTACTTATTGAATGTTTTACTATTTACCTACCTGACCATCTTTCCCAAACAAATTCATGAACAATAAGTGCAAGTTTCCTTTTCTCTTTGTCTTTAGCTGTTTTCTATTTACCCTTCCGATCTTAGGGCGCATTCTCATTTATTAGGGTTGGCAAGAGACTTGACTCTAGAAGGGTTCCCAGCTGTCCAAGGAAACGTCCCCAGCTTGTCCCTTGGGCAGCTGAGGAGAGGGCGCCTGAACTGGCCTTATCCTATAGCCACACTGATGAGTATCTTGCATATCACCATAGAACCTTCATCTGGCGATGGATGGAGAGAGAGACAGAGACCCACATTCGAGCACTGGACTGAGCTCCCAAGGTTCAAATGAGGAGCAGAAAAAGGGAGAACATGAGCAAGGAAGTCAGGACCGCGAGGGGTGCGCCCACCCACTGAGACTGTTGGGCTGATCTAATGGGAGCTCACCAAGGACAGCTGGACTGGGATTGATGGAGCACATGATCAAACCGGACTCTCCGAATGTGGCTGACAATGAGGGCTGACTGAGGAACCACGGACAATGGCACTGGGTTTTGATTCTACTGCATGGACTGACTTTGTGGGAGCCTAGTCTGTTTGGATGTTCACCTTCCTAGATCTGGATGGAGGGGGGAGGACCTTGGACTTCCCACAGGGCAGGGAACCCTGACTGCTCTTTGGAATGGAGAAGGAGGAGGAGGGGAGATGGGGGAGGGGAGGGAAATGGCAGGAGGGGAGAAGGTGGAAATTTTTAATAAAAAAAAGAATTCTATAAATTCATAAGATGATCCATTTGTTTGAAACTCATACTATGAGCACATTGGCTTGAATAAGGAGTATCTCCTGGAAATTTGGTGTAAATATGAATTAACTTCTAAATTCTTGGTGGGAAAGTTTTTCTTCAGTCACAGTGCTATTTGCAAGGCTTTTGGACATATAGGAGGTGAGCATTACATGGCAGAAGTCCTTCACTGAGAACGGGGCTTTGAAGACTATAATGAGCCTCTGACTCTTGGCTTCTTGGAGGTGTTCTAAATGCTTTTTTTGCTCAGAGTGAAGGAAAGAGTGCTTAAAACACTCCTGCAGACATGAGCTGCCCTGCTCTGTCATGCCTTCTCTGCTTAATAGACTAAAACTCGCCAAGCAAACAGTCAAACTAATGCTCTCTTTTCTTTTAAGTTGCTACTGTTGTGCATAGAAACATTAGAACAGCTAACAACACGATTTAAAATACTATTTTCTTTTTCATATACCCATAGTTTAGTGGGATTTCTTTCCTGATGAGCTAGAAGTGATGTGTGTATGAATGTGTATGTGTGCAAACTTTTATTTATTTTTTTTAATTAAAATAAATCTTTTTTTTTCATTTTTTTTATTTTATTGAGAATAAGAAAAAAAAAGTTTCCGCCTCCTCCCAGCCTCCCATTTCCCTCCCCCTCCCCCACTCTTCTCCCC
>NW_026067949.1:26807019-26885483 GCF_014885135.2 Alexandromys fortis | reverse complement strand
CCTGTGGAAAGTCCAAGGTCCTCCCCCCTCCCTCCATGTCTAGGAAGGTGAACATCCAAACTGGCTGGGCTCCCACCAAGCCAGAACATGAAGTAGGATCAAAACCCCTTGCCATTGACCTTGTCTTCTCATCAGTCCTCATTGTTCGCCATGATCAGAGAGTCCGGTTTTATCCCATGCTGTTTCAGTCACAGTCCAGCTGGCTTTGGTGAGCTCCCAATAGATCAGCCCCACTGTGTGCAAACTTTTATAACCATCTTATTCTTCACTGATTTCTACAAAAACCATTGTAATTTTTCTGTATTTCTTATAAATTGCAGTATAATAAGTGTTCACATTATTTGATTTTGTACCTGGGGACACCAAAAAATCAAAGAGGTTAAAAGGTACATATCCCAGAGCTTCCATGCCAAAGCTTGGGAAATAAAACTTCAACTTATATATTCACTGTGCTTGTGCTAAGCTTTCCCCACAGACTGAACACAATTATTGTAGGAACGAAGTGACTGCTGAGAGGCTTCTTGGGGTGGAGAAAATGAGGTTAGAACATAAACTGTGGTTAAGAGATGCGTAAAATGATTGACTTAAAATTCATGCTTGCCTGGATACAGCATTTATCAAATCAAGCAGATTTCCTGTTACCATGCATCTATGTTCGTATTGTCCATTTGGGGGTAATTTGTGCAGTCTCTCATATTAAGATACCCCATCAAATTTCTCAGACATTATTGCTAGTAAGTAATCTTTCTTTATTGTAGTATGTGCTCATCTTGAACAAATTCTTATCCCATACTTGTAAATACTGGAAGGTTATTCATCTGAATTCTTTTTAAGAGGCAAAACTGATTCTTTTCAGAGGCACCTTCTTTAGATCGTATGCTACTCACACAGATTGCAAACTGCTGACTATCATATACATTGGTAGAAATATAGAAAGTAAAGGAAGTTTTGATAGAATACAATACTCTGAAATGTGTTTAAAATTTTAGGCTGCAATAAATTAATTTTACCAACTCTTCGGTGGCAAAGTTTTCATGCTAAATTGAGATGTTATCTGCATGTCATTGTGATGTTCAAAAGTGGCATTGACATATATTCTGCTTTACTATGGCTCTGTGACTTGCTTTGGCTAATGGGATTTGCATATTTTTTCTTCATGGAAATTAAATTAAATTAAAATTCAGCATATTGTTAATCATTGTTTATTTCCCTTGCCATGATAAATATAAAAGAAATTTGAGACAGCATTTTTGTCCGCACAAGTCTCTGAGAGCCTACAATGAACAGAGCTATTCTGCTGATAAGTGTTTTACCTGGGGTGTAAATGACAAATATGGTGGTTGTCCAATTCTAGTGTCTATTGTGTCTGTAGTATCACAGATCCTTTAATGCCAGGTACACAGAACTTGAAAATTGTTTATTTACATATGATAATTAGTATTTCAAGGTATACAGAACATTCTGCATTATAATGAATGTTGGTTTCACTTTAAAAACAGGTTTACTTCCTAGATCCATGTTTTTGCTATTCCTGAAGTATATATACATGTATGTGCAGTTATATTCTTAAATACATAAAAGCAACATGCTCAGTCTTTATAATGCTCCTTATAGTATTTTTTCAGAGCTGATAATTTGGTACTGAATAACCAATTGATATACTTGTCTTTTTGGGGAAATTATTTCCCCTGTTCTCAACATTTCTTAGTTGTCTTTAGCTTTTTGTATAAGCTTCTCCTCTACATATCAGCCAGTCTGTTACTCTTGTTCTTGTTCAGTTTATGTTTATGAAGCCATGTTGGTGAGATTATATGTTGTCCGATGAGAACAAACAGAAGTGGGAAGGTAAATAGCAGGGTTTGGAGAGAGGAAAAGAAAGGGGGGATGATGTGATTATAGTATAATCTCAAAAATAAAGGAAATATTTTTTAAAACTACCTCTTGGTATTGTGTGTATGTTTGTACATTTGTAAGTGTTTGTCAGTGTGTTTGTTTGGGGGTAGTTATATGGGTGTGTTTATGTATCAGTGTTTTTTTCTGTGTGTGTTCGTTTGGTAAGTAATTTGCTTCTGTGTATTTGTATATATGTGTCTCTGTGTGGGATATTTTGTGTGTATGATACATTTACAAATACATGGATTTATGCGGCATGACACATTTTTGGAAGTCAGAATAAAACCCTGTACATGTTGGTTTTCTTCCATTTTCCATGAACTCTGTGGATGTAACTCAGGTTGTCAGACAAATGCTTTTGCCCTGGAGCCAAAACATTAGCCCATGGCTTTTAGTTTTCTCTTAAAATAAAAACAAGCATATGGTTTATTCTTTTAAAAGAATTAAGGATTGTGAATCATAACTAAGTTATTTTATATGTGACTTTTAGATTTGTTGGAAAATAGTGTTTTTAATCAAAGCATGCAACTCTAACATTAATCTACTTCATTACGTATAAAGTATTCATTTATGGTGCGTTGATGTGTTCACATGACTTGATATTATCCAGAATTTAATGCTAATAGTAAATATTATGTTTACAAATGCTCAAAAGTACATCTCTATTATGGTTAATAGATGTTCAGCATGTCCTCTAATACAAAGGATACTCAACATATGTTCATTAGCCTACCAGGTATTAAGCATGCCCCAGTGTTACTGTTATAGAAATGACCATCTTACCTGCTATATCCCCATTTTCTATAACAACATAATTAGTTTCATTTTTCTAAATAACGTATAAATATGGAAGAAAAAGACAACAGCAATAATAATGATGTTGCTTTATTTAAAATAGCACCATATTGTAAATCTTTGAGCTTTGCCATTTCTATCCAGAAACCATTCACATTATAACAAATGTCTACTATATTTTCTTCTACTACCATTTTATTTGTGACCTTCAACATTTCACACAGAATTGGCCAAAGTTTCTTAGAGCAGAATTACTGTTGATAGTTCCTCATCCTCTGACGTACTGCACATTGAATTACTAAAGTAAGCTAGCTCCCAGATCCTATACAGATAAGATAAAAGAGGAGTAAAGCAATCATTGGGGCCAACACAATGGCAAACACCAAAACTCTTACGAAAAATTTAAAGCAAAATACTTACAATGGTTAACAATGGGTAAGTAGTTAACAAAAGTATGATGCATATACATAGCAGAATATTATTTCTCTATAAATGAATGGTATGGTGTAATTTTCAGGAAAATAAAGGGTATCATATTAAGTGAAATAATTCAGACATTCAAAGAAAAATATCCTATCTAACACAGGAATATGAAAAAAGTTGTATAAATTTACGCATCATTACAAATAGGGAAGTGAGTTACAGGGAGACTAGAAAATAGCCTTGAAAACACAGACAGAGGTAATGAGTCCTCATGTTCTACATAACAGTAGAAGGATGATAGATTACAATTATCCAGAGTATATTGAATGATTAACTAGCAGATAGAAAGTCAATGATGCTGAACACAAAACTATCTATTATAGAGAAGCAAAATCATTGATTGTGCTGATTTTATCTGTGAAAAAAATTAATCACAGATATCCCTATATGAGTGAAATTACTATATATTAAGCAAAATATGAAAAAAATATAATTTCTAATAAAATAAAATGATGATTACTCTGATTTAAACATTTAAAATATTCATTCCTATAGATTTACCAGTTTATTCCATAATATATACAAGTAAACTGATGATTAATATAAATAACAGCCACTTTTGAATTCACCATTGCTATTTCACCAAATAATCAGTTTATGATGTGAACCTTAGGGGTGTTTACATTTTTATATGCTGACTATCTTCTGTAATATAGGGATTCATGTAGAGAACAATATCCAATCACAAAGATCATTTGCTAGCTGCTTTCTGTGGTAGAGTATTATGAACACATTAGCACTGTGTCCACATGTTGTTTCTCTGCAGTCTGGAAAGTCAGTGAAGGCATATGTTATGTGCCCTGTCAGAATACTATGCAACTTAATAGATTCTTTTATTTTTGATTCTAATTGTTTATATACTTACTCTGTTTAGAACACAAGGAAAGGGATTGCAATAGAAAAATTTATAACATTTACTCTCACAAATGATGAACAATATTCCTGTAGTTTAACTATTAAAACTACACAAATATTTCATGTTCTCAAGTCTGCAGATTGTTTGCAGCCTTGAAGTTACATTTTTGGCATAAGCAGTCAATAAGAGAAGTGCTGTCTCTTCTCATGTCTAACCTTCAGTTTGACCTTTATAAATCATCCCAAAACCAGGTGACTTCCACGTCAGTGTAATAATATTATTTGCGGGAGCATAATCCATGTATCAAAATATTCTGAAGAAGAGAAAAATGCTTTTTAAAAGATGAGGAATATTTGCTTTTCTCAAACAAGCAGCAAAGGTAGTGAGAGGCTTCCATTTTATCACAGAGCAGATCTCTGCGCCAATAAGACAATAAGAATGGTGCCTGAATACCTAGACCTCCAAATAAATAGCCAATGAAAATGTAGAGAAATCACAGCATCTAAGGAATATGAACACTTGCCTGCAGGTGAGGTGAAATCAAACGTGTGGAAGGATATTGCTATTATTTTGAACAAATCTATCAAGTAGAAAATTGCATAATTAGGAAATAAAAATTCATGAATTCAGCATTTCTTTAGCTTTTTGAGACCATAGTAAATTACATATTTCCCTTCCTCTTTTCTCCCCTCAAAATCTTCCATACACAGAGATCTATGCTCTCTTTCAAACACATGTTCTATTTTTCACTATTAGTAGTTACACACAAAAACACACATGAACACACAAGTAACAACTATATGTGTATGCCCACAGACACAAATAGATAAATAAAATAAGTTTTTAATTGAAATAGAATTATGCAACTTCAACTTTCCCCTTCCACTTCTTCCCTTCATCCCCTTTTAGGAATCTTGTCTCCAGCATCTCTCATGCCCCTCTCTCAAGTACAATCTCCTCTTTCTTTTGATTATTGCACACATATATAATTACAACCTGCTTAAATTATTTATGAGTGTGAAGTCGGTGCTTTTACTTCTCTGTGACACCACAGGTGTAGACGAAGAAAGGAAAGCATTTCGTTGTTCAAAGACAAACTATTCAATAATTAAGTAGAGAAGAAAATTAAAATTTGTATTTTAAAAGTTGTCCAGTAAGTCACTTCTTACTAAAGGGTCACATTATAAGATTAACAATTGTAAATTAATAATTGTATAATGTTTGATTCCATATGGATAAAAATAATTTTGAGATATTTTTGTGAGTTGAGAAAACACATTTGATTATTTAAATACAAAAAAAAAAACAAAAGAAACAAAAACATTCAAGGTACAACTCTACTGGATTAAAGTCATAATCTGCTCACAGGTTCAATTTTCTGAAGCCCAGCATACAGAGGGAAGTTTTATCTCCTCTTACAGACTGCTGAGTTGGTTGGTGTCATGTGTATAAAGTTTACCAGTTTAGACCTCTGGTCTTTTTGTAGATTGATCCCTAACAATTAACCTTGACTTAATTCAACTGCTCAACATAAAAATTCCAGACTGCATTTAAAGTACTAACGATTTATTTTTTTTAGCAACAATAATTATTCTACTAAAAGAGTCAAGAATAAATTAAGTTAACCTTCAATTTATAGATGGGTTACTGGATATTGACAGGTTGAAAGAATAGGAACAACATTGAGTTTTCTCAAGCACTTTATGGGAAGATTGAAAGATATTACCTTCCACTACTAGAATTTTTATTAGGGTGCATTATCTTTATTTCCAAAGTAGTAACTGTAGCCTAACAGGATACGGATAAAGTCTCTGGAAGTTTGGTCCGGATATGAATTTGTGAAATCACATGAGACCAAGCCATGGCACAGGGCAGGTTTCCTATTCTGCTCACCTTCTCTCCTTTTCTAACTGACCCAAGGCAAATCCTTCAAGCAGAGTGCCCTGTTTTATTACTTATTGTCTTATTTCTCGACTACAAATACCCTTGGCTATGCCCCCAGTCAGTTCTCTTGTGAAGTATCCAGTTTTGTCATAATGACTAATGAAACACTCTACAACTTTCGTATGTTATCAGCACTATCTTTTGCTTCCTTTTAAAACAGTAAAGAAGAATGTTTATTGTACAATCTCCACATTCCCCATAGTCATAATTCATCTTTGAATTCAACTTTGATAAAAAAAAACTACTGAAATACAATGGTGGTAGTAACATAAATAACATTTATGTGGCTACTATGTAAAAGGTTTAAAATAAAATATGACTTTAAATACTTTTCATTTGCTGTTGAAACATGAACAAAAATAACCCATAGAGAACCCTTGTCACTGTGGCGGCAAGATTCATAGCTAGAGACACCTACTGGAATGCCTAAGCTGATAAATATTAGTAAGAGAATATATATATATATATATATATATATATTCACACCATCATATATATCTATATATACATACATACACACACACACAAGACTTAAGACTTAAGACTTCTGGCTCTCTAGATCACTGTGCCTAGTGAGAAACAGAATAAATGGAGTTTATTCTCAAGTAAATTTAAAAAAAATAATTTCAGAGTTTTATTTTATAGACCATTCTCCAATACACATTTCTCCTAAGTATTTCCTAATCCTTACATTATAGTTAAGATCATGTTAATCTGTATGCTAAAACCTTATCCATGCTAAGCCTTAGATTTTCCTTTTGAGTTTGATTTTTGTTTCTGTTATGATATGGTTCTGCCATGATGGTAATATCTATACAAGACAGGTTATGTTATACTATGTTTCAGTGGTATGTTATGATATTATTGCTGAACACTATAAGTTACACAGAAATTTCTTCAGAATGCAGCAAATTTTTCCATGTTAAAAAATAAAAACTGTGAGAAAAATTCTAGGAACTCCACTCTTGAATTCCTTTTTTCTAAGAAAATGTTTGAATTTTGATATTTTTTCTTCTTGCTAAATGTACAGATCTTCCATCCCCTTGATTCATATTTGCTTTGTTTTCCATCCTTTCTTTTTGCTTAACTGATATCACATCACCACGTGTTTAATCTTATTATGATATACTTGGAGGGACAGAAAGGTTTTCTCATCTCCTAGTTTTGGTTAAGATTTTGAGATACTTACAGTGTATAACAACCATCTATATCTTAGCAAACAAAACAATCATTATCAAATTGATTGACATAGGGGATTGTCTCTCTTAATATTTATGGAACTCTTTTCTAGAAATATGATAAAAAATACATTTTTTGTAACTGTGTCCTTTTCCCCTTAGCAAACCAGATGAATTTCTATAAAATTTGAATTTAGAAATAACATAAAAAGGAGGTGTACAAACTTTTTTCTACCCTCTCTTACTCTATCTTTTGCTGATGGAAAATTAGGGATACAGTTTTGAGCTCATAATGATGGAGGATTCTCAGTGCATGGTTGTTACAGATAATTGCTCTTGAAGTCAATGATTGTATTAGTGCCTGTATCATTCTTCAGCTTCTTACTAAGAGAAGTTTAGGCAGTGATTCCTAAAGGTTTACCACTGTTTCGATAGTTCTTCTTGTTTGCCATCCTAAAGAAATTTTCAAACATCCAATAGCACAACATCACTGAACAATAAAAGGATATTTTTATTCATTGATTTTTTTTGTATCTTGCTGTTATAATGCAAAATTTCTATGAAAACAAGTACTCTATCTGGTTCATTATTTTGTACAAACACCATGATAGGTGTATTAAAACAGAGCAACATATAAAAACACTCTAAAATTGTTTCATCCATAAATACATACTGTGAAAAATATGTTATGTTTGAGTTGTCGTTTTGAAAATACAGATGAGCCATCATTGCATTTCCTTAGCAGTAAATAATTTTAAAATAATGCTTAGCTTAAATTACCATAAAACATGGACAGTACATTGAAACAGGCCCGCTAAGACACATTAAGAATATCAATTATATCAATAGAGTGGAAGGTAACTCAATGCTCATGCCTGGGTGACAAACTAAATCCAATTTATATCACATTTGGAAACAAAACTATGTCATACAAATTAAATCTATTTAAATGAATATTTTGAGCATTTTAATAGAAAAGATTTACTCTGCAATTTCCCTGTGCATTCATCACTGGCAGCATGACCTAAGTGATGGTTTAATTAGATTAAGAAATCTTTCAAATTAACTGAAGAGGAAAATACGGAATTCAGAAAGAACCATACTTGCGACAGAATCCTTAATCTTTAATTATCTTCTAAAATAGCATATATTTCAGTAATTATAACTACATTAATCATTAAATTTAAGCTGTTTTTACAAAGCCATGCAGAATTGTAAGTATGTTTTCAAAATTGTTTTTAAAAGAGTCAAGAAAAGTTTCCATATTTATTACGTCACTAATCCATTGTACTTGTTTAACTATACATACATTTTTTTTCCCCTCAGAATCCTCACCGCAGCTCAATCATAGCAGCCCAGATGTGTTTGGGTTGGAACATGGTGCTGGCATGTGAGATCTCAAATGGTTTATTATGAAAATGTACACATAGGCATGCACATAAACATTATTTAAATGAATTTTGGTTTATTAACAGTTTTGGAAAAATTTCAGGGAAAAGATTAACAGCAGTAAATAGGGAAATCAGGCCCAATGACCCATGAACTCATTTCACCCATTTTAAGTGTCTATTTCTATCTTCTTTGTACACTGAGATTCATGAAGAGTTTGACTTGGAGTGTAAAGTTTCACAGCAAATTGAGAACAATTAATTGTTTTAACATTTTTTTAATGGCTGGTATAGTTCAAGGTCTACATTTTCAGGGAGGTAAACCAAGTCTATAATAGTCCTTTGATTAATGTTAAGGACATCACGTAAGACCATTTCTTCCTTTATTACCTGTTCCTCTTTATGAAGCACCTCATTGCATTTATTTGTGGTGGTCTTTATTCATTCATATTATATTCAATTTATTTTTAAAAGCTTTGGGCCCCAGCTGTATTCTATCCCATGCACAATGCTAAGCACTAGAGACATGAAGATGAATAGTGCTCAATTCTCTCCTCAGATTCTCAGTTTACTGAGAAGGCAGGAGCTAAATATAAATTTTCAAATACAGTGGCAAATGCTCCCGTGATGTTCAGCATACTTAAACAGATCAAGGCTTTTAAAAACAGAAATACTTCAGTGTACTCAAATAGAATTAAAGCCTTTGAAGGCAAAATTATTCTTGGGTTTTTACACTCTGCATAGCAGATCTTGATTCTAGCATTCACATAAGGCCTTTATGGTTCATACATCAATATGCAACAGTATCTAAATATACTCATTTTCTTCCTAACTCAAAACTTTTGGAAGCTGATAATATTTTTTGTTCATTTATGAAAAATACATGGAATTTATTACACCATTCTGTATAGTGAACTGTGAGAAAGAATATTTGTTGTTATCAATATCTAGTTCTTCATATGTACTAATTAATAATATTTATATTTTTATTTAAAAAACAACAGAAATAAAATATCTGGTACAGTTTTTACCGCCTTTCCTTTTTCCCTGATTAGAGCATGGGGTTCTTTTGTTCATCTTTTGGTTTATGCTGAAATGTAAGTATCTTTCTCCTAACTGCACAGAAATGATTGATTTATATCTGGATAATTGTGCTTCTGGAATCTCCACCAGACCTGTATACTCTCTTGGCTATCACTTTCTGTCTGCTAGCTCAATATGGATATCTTAGAATTTCTATTGCAGTGATAAAACACCATGTCCAAAGCAAACTGGGGAAGAAAGTGTTAATTTTGCTTATACTTTAGGAAACAGTCTATCACTGAGGAAGTCAGAACAGGAGCTTGAGGCAGTAAGATGGAGGCAGGAACTCTTTGCAGAGACAAGGGAAAGAGTTGCTCACAGACTTGATCCCCATTGCTTACTAAGTCTGTTTCCTTGTAACACAGAGAAACACAAACTCAGGGGTAGCCCTGCCCACATGGCTTTCTTACTTATTTATTATTTATTTTCCATCCTGTCTGTAGTTTTTACTCCTTCCTCTCCTCCAAGCCCCCACCCAACACCTTCCCTCTGCACCACTGTCCACTCCTCCTCCATTTCTTTTCAGAAAAGAGATGGCCACCCATGGATATCAACAAAATATGTTGATATCAAATTGCAGTAATACAAGCACCTCATCTTGTGTTAAGATTGGGACAAGGCAATACGATATGAAAAACAGGATCCCAAAAGCCAGCAAGAGAGTCAGAGATAGCCCCTACTCCCACTTTTAGGAGCTCCATAAAGGGACCAAGCTATACAACTGTAACAAATATGCCTAGTGCCTAGGTTAGTCTCATTCAGGTTCCCTGGTTGTAGGTACAGTCTCCATGATCCCCTAAGAGCCCAGGTTAGTTGGCTCTGTGTGCATCTTGTGCTGTCCTTGACCATTTTGTCTCCTACAGTGAATCCCTTTTCCTCCTCTTCTGCAGGATCTGTGAGCCCTGCCTAATGTGTGACTGGATCTCTGCACCTGTTTCTGATAACAATTGTGCTAGGCAGAAATCTCTGAATACAACAGATTATCTTTAAGGCACCATTACATTGACTCCCCCACCTCCCGACCCCACAGTTGTGTTTGGTTCTATCCTATGTCTTCAGGCCACGCAGCCTGTGATTCCTGGTGTTCTACATAGTGTGTGTGTCTGTGGGGGACTCACTCTTATGCCAAATCTCAGGATGGACAATTTCTTTGTTGGCCATTTCTACAATCTCTGTGCCAGACTTACATAGGCAGGACAGACTGTAGGTCAAAGATCATGTGGTGTCTTAGTCTCTCCCATTGCAGTCTTGCCTGGACACAGGAGATGGACAGTTCTGGCTACTTATCTGCAATTGCTAGGAGTCTTAGCTGTGGTCATCCTTGCAGATTCCTTGGAGTTTCTCTTGGACCATTTCTACCTGACCCCAAAATGCCCCTCTTTTTCAGTCAGCTCTTTCAGTGCTCTCCCCTGATCCTTCATGTTTCCATCCCTACCTGCCTCCAGTGCACCCACGAAATCTCTTCTGTTTGTCCTTCTCGGGCTTATCTGAGTGTCTCCCCTGGGCCCTCCTTGTTATCTAGTTTATCTAAGTCTGTGGATTTTTTAACACAGTTATCCTTTACTTTGCAGCTAATACCCACTTAAAAGTGAGGTAGGGTTTTTTTTTGTTTGTTTGTTTGTTTTTTTTTGTTTTGTTTTTTTTTTGTTTTTTTGTTTTTTTTTTTTTTGCAAGACAGTTTTGTTTTGCAAAACTACCTTCTCTGTAGGGAGTTTTGGAGTCTGTCTTGGAACTAGCTCTTGTAGACCAGGCCAGACTCAAATCCCCAGAGATTTGCCAGCCTTGAACTCCCAGAGATCTACCAGCCTTGACCTCTTGAATGCTTGGATTAAAGGCGTGTATCATCACCTCCCGGCTAAGTGAGGGTTTTCTTACACCAATCATGCATCAAGAAAATGAACCACAGGTCAATCTGATGGGACATTTTATCAATTGATATTTCTTCTTCCCAAATGACTCTAACTTGTGTAAAGTTGATATAAAAAAATGTGAGGATGATGGGCTTAATTCAAGTCTCATTTCCTGTAAGATTCTGCTCCATATAAAATGGAATCCACATTGTGCACCATGGTTACTGTCAATGTTTCAGAATTGACCCTTTAATCATGTTTTATTCAATAACGCATGGACCACATGCAAGGGAAAATTCAATGTAAATGTAAATTACCAGAATATACAGCAGATTTTACTGGGAACCTTGTCCTGCTGGGAAATCTTACAACCTGACAGTCTTCACTGTTTCGTATTATACACAGCACTAGCTTCAAATATCTTTGAGATATTACCAGGCATGCATTTTACTACCACAGAATGTCTTAAGGCTTCAGAGACCATAGCTTATTTGCTTATATGATTGATTTTTTTCTTTGTACTATTCCCTGTAGTCATCTTTACTGCTTGTATTTCTATGCTTGATAAATTATGTTCATCTCTATAACACAGTGGCCGTTTAATCTTGTCTCTGAGTAAGTCTGTGATGTCTCTGATGAGAGAATATAATAAAGACACTTGAACTGATGTGTGTGAGACCGATTGCTTAATTAATAAATAGCGATGCCCTGAATTTAATCTGCAATCATAAAGTCCTGTTAATGAACCCATGCATGTAATAAGAAAATTAGAAAGAACAAAGGGAACCGTGGAGGGGCTATCCTTAAAATTTAGATGGCAAAGGTAGTTTTAGTTACTTAAGTATTCAAGTCCCACATTCCTTCATGATTACAGAAATCGATGCTTCCTGTACCATTAATATCCAATTTGCAATTTTCTTCTTTGATGTTTTTCTAGCATCATGTTACTTAAATAAAGCAAATGTGCTTTTAGCTTAAAGCAGCCTCTTAAATTCTTTGAAGTGTGGAGGAAATCAGTAGGGTGTTGTAGCTGGAAAGCCAGATATTCAAATATCAGTTTCACTATTAGACGCTGTGGAACCTTAGGCAACTAATTCAACTTCTCTAGGTCTCTGTGACTCTATCAAGAAAATTATTGTAATAATGTCACAATATCTTTCTAGTGACTGATGAACGTAATAAACCTATGAAAGAAAACAACACAGATCCCATCAAGAACAATTATCACTTTAATAACATCTATTATTATTTTTATCTACTGGCATATTAAATCTTTATTTGCTTTGGATGTGAATATTTTAGAATAATGTATTGACTATCTGTGATGTTTATTTAGAATATTCTAGAATATTTCAATTAGTATTATGGAGTTGGTTTTCTTCTTGTTTCTCAAACTTGTCTTTCAATTTTGAAGATTACTTTATTCTTACATAGAAAGATATGAAACTAGAAAGGCAAAATATAAGTGCTAAACCAGTACTGTTTGGATACCCTTGGTTGTGAGGACATGGAAAGAAGATTCTATTATAAATCCATTTTTACCATAACAAAAGAATTTTATATATTATAATAAAGTACCTTATATTGTAATATTTTCACAGTAAAAAGTGACAAATATATTAAGAAAAAATAGATATGAGGAGATGACTAGAGAAAGCAAAATTTAATAAATACCTCTAAATTAGAAAGCAAATTCTATCATTAGTGCTAAATATTAACTATATCTCCTAGATATTTATAGGGCATATGTAACTTTTATTATTTCTATAGAAAAGATACTTAAGACCCCTTTGTAACTTTCTGAATTAAGTATTTTTCAAATATTCTCTTGATATAATTTTTATAACCATGAGAGTTTTAGGGAATTTCTTTTAAGACTTGTTGGAAAATCTTTCTGTAAGTTTTTGACCTTAGACCCTTTTGGAGATGGAGCTGGGTTGTTTAATGATCAGTGTGGATTACATCTACACATATCACCATCACTCTATGTATTCAATCCTGTTATCTTGATTATAGGCAGAATCTTTTCTAATAGAACCACAAATTTCAGCTTATCTTTTAAGATATTGGTGACAAAAAGAAATGCTAGTTATTCAACCAAGTGAAATTAAATGGTTAAACAAACATTCTAATTAGAGGATTAATCACAGGATTTATGTTTGTGGAGATAAGGCAATTGAGTAAGAAAGAGTTATGGGTCTTTGAATTGAAGTAGGATGCAGAATTTTAAAATATTTATGTAGTATAATTATTCAAACACCAGGATACTTTATATACTTACTGTATGCTTGTGCTTGTGGTGTGTTATACACCTGGTTCTAAATGGGGCATGAGTATCAGAACTAAGGCCGCCATACTTGTAAGACAAAAGCTTTTCTTTTTGTTTTTCAGTTGTTTTATTGGCAATAAAAAGTGCAACTAGTCATGTGTCTAAAGAATTTGCTTACAATAAAGTATGTATCTATTTCCAGTAGAATACAAGCACCTTGGTTCTCTAATACAAACATGGCATACTTCATATAAAATGGCTATGGGACAGGAAAGCCATCTTTGAGTGGAGTGCTTACTTGGGTTGTTACAAACACTTCGAAGAATGAGATACCATCTTTTACTTAGTAATCTCACACATCACCATCTTTACATGTTAACCCATTTAAATTCTTCTAAGAAGACCTTCTAACCATCTTCCTTAAAAGCCAAGGCTTGTTCACAGTGTCTCTTTCTGTTTAAAGACCAAGGAAATTGGAGCTTGCAGTCATTTTATTTGCCCAGTACTGATGCAGGAGGGTTGGTTAAGACGCTATTGTTTAGCTGAGTCTGTTCCCACCAATAATATCTGAAGTCAAAACTAACTGTACTTATTTGCTCTAAGGCACCAAATCAAAGGGTACAAATCCTATGCCTGTGCATAAAAAGCTTTCTCTCTGTAGTTGTAACTGCCTAGACAAGCTGTGGGAGTGTTACCTACTAGATGTCACCAGAGAAAGATCTACAAGTGTGCAGATATGTTCAAACTGCCTAGTTTAATCCTTAGATGGTCTTGTTATGCTTATGATACTGAAGATTGAATCCACAGACTTCATCCTCATCCATTTAAGTGTTTGGAGCTTACTAACAATGTTAGAAAGAGTATATTACTCTGTAATGCATACTATGTAGGAATTCAGTATGTGGTATGTAGTTTATTACATTTCATTTCTGATTCGGAAGCAATAAAGTCAAATAATCAATGATGACCCAGACTATGGCTTTTCTTTCCCTAACACTATATTGGTTATAGTGTTATATCCACCTGTAATTGATATTTCTAACCCTGAGGACTAACTTTGTTGGCAGAGAGGACATCGTCTTCTAAAATTACTTCCAGCTGTCATGGGGGTGATGTTCTTCCTATGGAATCCTGTAAAATTAAAATGATGGTTACACTTCAAGATTACTATCTAATATAATTACAAATAGTCTCTGAGTATTAAGTAGGGATTTTCTTAAGTTTTTATTTGAAGTTCTGGCCAGAATGTTGTATGAAAGTGCACCATTTCAGCTAACCAAGTTGGAATCACTTTGGGCAGCTGTTACCCAAAACTGATTTTACAGCAGTGCTATCAACATTATGATGTCATACCAACCACAATTATTGTTGGGGGTCCCATCTTCTTCCTGGAAACTTCAAAGATTACCGCAGGAAAATTCATTGTTTACTGTGGAAAGCTTAAAAATCATCCATATAGACATAATGGAAGGTATGATAGAGACAAAAATAGGTATGGATAGAAGTAATATTTTTTTCTAAATTCTTTATTCTTTATGTCCCAAACCAGATGGCTCCTGACATGAGACAGAACTCTGGTGTAGGAGATCCCTCTGTTTAGGTATTGCTTTCATTGGTTGAATAAAGAAACTGCCTTGGCCTTCTGACAGGGCAGAACTGAGGTAGGTGGAGTAGACAGAATTGAATGCTGGGAAGAAGAGCAGAGTCAGAGAGAGCTGCCATGGAGACACCAGGTCAGACATGCTGAATTTTTGAATTTTTCCTGGTAAGTCACGACCTCATGGTGACTTACAGATTATTAGAAATGGTTTAAATCAAGATGTGAGAGTTAGCTAATAGGAGGCTAGAGCTAATGGCCACGCCATATTTTAATTAATACAGTTTCTGTGTGAATATTTCAGGTGTAAGTTAGCTGGGCGGCCAGGACAAAAAAGCAGGCCCACTCCCTATGTCAACAGAACTCTGAATTTTTCTTGGATTTGAGAAGGATAGACATTGTCCAACTCCAAAACCAGCTTTAATTTTTAAGTAGAAATATATCACCTATCCTAATAGGTCATATTTCTCTAGCTTGGTGATCCCTTCTGGGTAGTTTTATTTTATCCTTTAAGCATCTGTATATCCAAGGTCTCTGGATGTTTCGTTGATGTGTATTTTTCTGTAAAGAAAAGAAGAGAAGAACCCTGTCCCAAGTTTTATGAGGTTTCCATATCACCTGCATGATTGTCACCTCAGTGAATGAACTCTCATATCTGTATCAAGAGGTTTCTCTTTTTCAAACAGAATCTTTATTAATTTTGATGGTATCCATAGTTTTTCTTCTCCTGTGTAAAAAAGAGCAAAACCCCTTCCCCAATGTAGCACATCTCCTGGTTTCCATTGTAAGGACAACACATACTCAAAATACATCAGCTGATTTAATTCCGAAGTTTTTTTTTTCTTCTATTATCCAGTGTCTCTCTGCTGTCACTGTTTCTTTCTCATTAGTACTGAGAAAATTCAAGGTCAAAAAGCATTATGCAATCTTTCTAAGAAGATATTTTCTATCTCTTTATGTTTGATAATCATATCATTTATAGTTAAATTTGACCTTCCTATAACTGCTTGACCTACAGGATTGTTTGGTATACCTATAATATGTTTTATATTATACTAAGCAGGAAACGGTTTCATTTTCTTAGAGACATATGCTGGACCATTATTTTTTCTTTATTTGTGCAGGTATACCCAAGATGACCATTATTAATAATGTAATAAATCTGAGCTCAAAGCAGTTGTCCATTGAAAACCGGAATAAGTGTCAATGATATGGTGCACATATCTTAATTTTCCAAAACACATCTATTTGCCAGATTTCATTCCTTTGAGTACCATTTAGATTATTCCCTGCAAGGATCTGTGTTTGTCTATAGAAAGAGCAAAAAGGATATCCCTTTATAATCCCCTTAGCTTGTTACCATGTAATAGAAAACTATTTCTTTAAACATTTGCTATTGACATGATGTTTCTTACGAAATTTTGAGGCCTTCAGCAGGCTTCCAATCAATAATCAATCAATTTCTGCATTACCATTTGATAGAGGACCTGGCAAACCCATATGAGTTCGGATGTTTGTTATGTATATGGGACAAAGCCTATTCCTAATTATATCTTGAACCAGAATGAATAATGAAGTCAATTCTGTATCATCTTGTATAAAATCAGTGGTTTCAATATGCAAAACAACTCTTTCTGCATACTGCAAATGAGTAACTATATTGAGAGGTTCTTTAAAATCCCTTAGTACCATGAGAATAGCATATAATTCTGCCTTTTAGACAGAATTAAAAGGGCTTTATTCTGCCCTTTTTGTTCTTATTTGGAACCTACCTTTCCTTATTTGCTTCAGTATAGAATGTGTGGTGTCCAGTTATTAGTATGTCATATACAATGTGGGGAAAGATCCAAGTAGTTCTCTTTATAAGGTTAATTCTATCACTTTTGGGATAATTGCTATTAATATCTCCTAAAAAAGTTAAAACAAGTTCTTTGCCAACGTTAATTGTTTTCCCATATTTTTTTAAATTTTCACNCACTTTTGGGATAATTGCTATTAATATCTCCTAAAAAAGTTAAAACAAGTTCTTTGCCAACGTTAATTGTTTTCCCATATTTTTTTAAATTTTTTTTTAGAAGTAAAAGGTACTATAACCTTAGTTGGGTCTATTCTTGCTAGTTGACAAAGTCTCAATTTTCTTTTTATAATTAATTTGAAGACATTTTCACATAAGCTCTTAATTTTTCACTTGTCTTATGTCCTAAAAATATCCATTCTAAAAATAATCTTTCTTCTACATCAAAATTCCTATAGAATAAATTCTGGAGGGCAATATGACTAAATGCAATTAAGATTTAAATACACCTGATCCACATGTGCCTTCTGTAATTTCTCTTCAACCAAAGTTAATTGATTCTCAGTATCTGATTCATTTTTCCTAGTTCTTGAAATCTGTTCCATACAAATAATATTTATGTGTGGTACAGAGACAAAATGTGTTCATCGTAAAGAGTTTGAACTTATGGCTCAGCATATGGGCCCTTGCAAAGAATTTCATCTTGACAAGCCTCAAATCCTTTTGCTTTTCCCTATTGTTCTAGAATGTTTGCCTCTTCTTGCTAGTAGTATTTCCACAGTAGTTGTGGAATATCTTTTTGTACTGCTGAAACTAATTGAAGCAAATTGTCTTATTGCTAGAAACCAATGTCTTTCCAACTCCCTAACAAATGATGAATGCACCATAAGATACTACTGCTTTGTTAATCATTTTTAGATTATTCAGACCTATAAGCTTCCATCTACATTCTTTTGATACTTTTAGGCATGTAGTACTTGATGATTTGTCAGAGGTGATTATGGGGTAAATAGTTAAAACCCTTGGTAAGTCATCTCTGACTCTGACATGTACTGGTGATATTAAATCCTATCCTTGTACCTTCTCTCCCTGCTCATCAGTTCTGATAGTATTCTTAATTGTTTCAAATATTTCTAACATTGTCATTTTAAAGCCTAAATATCTTGACCTGTAACTATTTCTAATTATTTCATTGATGCACATAACCTCTGGTTTTCATTCTGCAATATGATTCCAAGGTATGAAAATTTTTCTATTTTGGTAACTTATCATTTTTGGATATTATTTGGATGGCATGCAGATTACCTTCCTGGAGAGATACTCTATCTGCTAACTTATCATAACTTTTAAACAGATTTTATTTGTCAAATTCAACAGTGTGAGTTCATTCGGATAAGTTTTAGCACCTTTTACATGGATTGAATCCTGTCTGTCAAATTAATGTTATCATTTTCAATGCCATTAATTTTTCAGCTAACTTGATTTTCAGTGGTATTAATCCTGTCAGCTAGCTGTTAATATTTAGTGTGTAAAGATTGTATCATTTCTAAAAGTACATAATTCTTGGTTCTGTGGTTTGGGAAAATTGTCTGTATTCTGTCAATCATGTTTTAAATAAATGCTGATTGGTCAGGCAGGAAGTATAGCAGGTAAGCCAGACAGGAAGTAGAGGTGGGGCAATGAGAAGAATGCTAGAAAGGAGGAAGCCCATTCCCACCAGTCCAGCCCAGACCACCGAAGAAGCAAGATGTGACCTACCCTGCTGAGAAAGTTACCTAGCCATGTGGCTAACATAGATAAGAAAAATGGGTTAATATAAGCTACAAGAGCTAATAAGTAGCCTGAACTAATAGGCCAATCAGTCAATAATATTATGGAGACCTCTGTGTGATTTTCTTTGGGGCTAAATAGCTTCAGGAACCGGGCAGGACAGAAACCCCAACGAGCAGGCCCACATGCTACAGTTCTGTTATCAAACCATTTTTCTAAGAATGTAGTATGAAAAACAAAGCTGCATCCTAGTACCCAATAAATGGATGTATCAGAAAGCCATATAAGCCTTGCAGAATATCATCCATAGTATAATCAAAAAGGTAATTAAATTAAAAATGGTGATATGGTTTGCCATTATATAACTTTTAAATTTATTTATTTATTAATCAAAAATTACCTCCATTATGAGATTTCAGTAAATTGTTGTAGGTGTAATAATCTTTACTGGTCTGCAGGTGTTGCAGTTGTAGTCACATGGCAGAAAGATGTGACTGGTGGTGGGGTATACAGTCCCTTTAAGTTCCACATTGGTGCCTGCTTAAATACTGACAAATACACTTTAGTTGAAAAATTAAGAGCAATTAAATCAATTCCATACACAGAGAGTTTTATGGTGACCGGAATATTAAGGAACCCTGAGTTTGAGAAATGGGAACACAAACTGGAAGCTCTGCAAGTCATTATGTGACAGGGAAGGGGATGTTGGAAGGAAGCTGCTTGTTGGTTCCTGGCTACTATCTGCTTGGTCATCCAGGCCACCAAGAACCAAATAATCACACAGAAACTGTATTAACTAAATCACTGATTGGCCCATTATCTCTAGTTTCATAATGCTAACAAGGAGGATCACATAGAGGGATGCATGGATTTCCCTGGCAAGAGGAAATAAATGACATCTCCCAGGTAGCCTAGGAGTGCATGTGATGGGAACATTAGGGATCTGCTTGGGGCTTGGGAAGAGGGGAGAGTAATGAAAAAGATGTCTTGACAGAAGCAGCATTTTGGGATCAGATAGAACCCTGGTACAAGGCAAACTCCCATGATTCTACCAAAGTTATCTTTTTGCTATCATATGACTTTTTCCAAGGAATTATAAAGTTAGAATCAATGTGTCCTAATTCCAGAGTCTGGTTTAACTCCATCTACACATCTAATAACTGATAGTTTTTTCCTTTGGACAACAAAGACTAGGGAGTAAATATACAGGATAACATTTTTGTTTGTGTAACTGCATTGTGTCTCCTTTTATTAGAATACCCTGTAGACTGATGAGGGGTAACAGAAATAGGTAAAATATCCTAGACTTTATTATAGTAATTCAGATGATACATTTCATTATCATACTGTGATAATGCTTTTCCTCCTGTATTCATCAAATAGAATGATCTTTTACTTATAAACACACATGAACAATAAAAAAATCTATCATAGTTTCACAGTTTCAGCTAGTATCACAGAATATCAAAGAATGAGTAAGTAACTTCAACATCAAACACATGTTTTTTAAAATTCTGTGGGTTAGAAAATACAGACTCATAAAGACTTTAGATCTGTTGTCTGGTAAAAACCTATCTTCTAGTTGTTTCTTCAGATACCAAGGTAAATTTTCTCTGCCATGTTTCTCCTTGTAAGGGTATAAATCTCATTTGCAATGACTCCACCATCAAACTAGTTACATCACAATTGTTCCTCTTTTTTATATTATCAAATTGGTCAGATTTTCAAACTTAATGTATTTTAGGGAGAAAAACAAACACTATGCTATTGCATCACTCTCTGTGTGTCTAGATATCAAACCCATAGCCTCACCATGAAACACCAACATTCCATGCACTGAGTTATATCCACAGCTCCTATATAAAACACTTTTGTTCTTCAAATTATGATGACTACTTTGTTTGCTCTGCTGTGCATTGCTGCAACCAAACATACATTGGCTCCAGTAATTTCTACTCCTGCAGTTCTCTAAGATCGTCATCCCAATGAATGCGGGAAACTTCATTATCTTGATTCAGAAGTATTTCCCAATGGCAATCTTGATATATGGGCAATAACTGTTACAGTGTTTTTATAATCTGGTGGGACTTGTTTCATAGCACATTTAGGCTAACAAAGTATGTTTAGAAAACACAAGTGGGTACATGGGGGTTGCCTAGCAAGTCTTACAAAACTTGAAAATCTAATCATTTCTCCTTAGAACTTTGGGAAGGGACTTTTTGTCCAATGGCATTTCAATTTAATTAGTATAGGTTTCCCTATACTAATATAGGAAAACAGTAAAGCAAACAGTTAAGAGACACTCTTACTCCCTGTTGTAACAGGTTTTTTTTTTTTTATGATTTCAGGAGTAATGTTCCCCCAAAGACCCATGTGTTAAAACATATTCTTTAACTTGTGCTGGATTTTGAGATGCTCTGGAAACTTAGGCAAGTTTTTCTAGGTGGAAGATATGGGTAATTTGAGGCATGCCCATGAGGGAAGGTTCAAAATGTTTTAGTCATTTTACCACGAGGTGAATAGTCAGGTTATCCAAATACATTTGCCACAGTGATACACATTCTGCCTCTATAGTGGAAGCTTCCATGGAGCAAAGGGATAAGCATTAATCTTGTTGACATCATGAGCAAAAATAAATATCCCTGCAGTTGTTTAACTCGAGTGTTTTATCCCAGTAATGCAATACTAATATAATATCAAATGCACATCTCTCCTCCATGTATTCACCCTTCAATACCTTTTGTCAATTGAGTATTGCAATCCTTCCATGTTGTTCTAATACTTTTAGAAGGAATTCTCACAGGACCTTCCCAGACTTCTCTATGTAAGGTCTATCAACTCTTTTTTGTGTTTATGGCATCTCCCTAATGGACTAAACAGACTTGATAATAATAATTATTTCATTACAATTTTAGTGCAATATTTATGTTTCTTAGTGAGCCAATGACAGAATAAATGAGATGAAAATATTAAGTAGAATCTCTCTTCCTCTCTCAGTTGTTCAGTATTCTCTCTGTCATAATGATCATGAGAAATTGTTATTCTTCAGCTGCTAGTCAAAGTCACATAGATAGGCATGTTATGGGCTATAAGCCTGATGAGTAGGGAGTTAGGTATTGGCTAGGACCCATCAGAGGTGCCCTGGAGGCTACTATTTCAATGTAGATCTACTAGTAAGACATTTTAAAAATAAAATATATTAGCCTCTATACGAGGTGAGTTGAGTAATTATATAATAAAGTTCCATCAAATCCCTGAGGGTTTTCATTAAATGTCAGGCTACAATAAATCTTCCAGTAGTGGACCTCTTTCCTGTTACTGTCCTGTAACTTAAACAGTACTGTATACCTTTGAAAAATAGCTGATTGAAGGTCATTCTTCTGAAACCCTTTCTCACTTTTGACATTTTTAGGCAATGACCCTTTAAAGTTGAAATATGAAGGGTTTTCATGTCAAATATCGTCTAAAATGTAGTCACTGTAGTAACAGTACTGGTTAACCAGAGGAGGAAAGATAGAATTGGAAGAACTGTGAAACATTTTTTTAGAAGCATGTGCCATAATTCTTTTGTAGAGGGTACTATGTAGCAATTCCAGACATGAATTCAGAAACATTATTCTCTAGGTTCAAATTCTGTTTCTGTCTGTCACTTAATAACCCAGGAAAATTAGCTCTCCCTTCTCAGAAATCTCATATGAAACATAAAGAAAAATAATAATAGACAATCAATAGAAATTTGAAAATATTTCAATATGCAAAGCTATCCCAATCAAATAGAAGAACCAGTCCTCAGTCAACTACGCATATTTACCAACTGTCAGCTCTTGCAAGTTAGACATCAGAAAAAGAAAAGTAGTACAAGATCCTGATACTCAAACTAGAATAATCTAGATAATAGATACCTGTCAAATTAATGATTGTGAGCAAATTTTACAACAAAGCTACATCACAATTTAAGGAATACTATGGAATGTGATAGAATGATTATTTTGTTTCTATTAGAATCTTTAGCATATTAAAGAGTTCTTGAGTCCCAGGTGTTCTGTGGCCTTCTTGACTTAACTGAATTAATAAACTGTTATAAGACAGTAGGGTCAGGAAGGAAATGTGCTGAGTGCCATTAGATGTTGTAATTGGAGGATTAATTTACTTTGAGATGCCAGAATTTCTCAGAGGATAGATTCTAAGAATTTAGGAAATGACTGAATAGTTTAAACAAAATAAAAATTTCAGATTTTTATTTTTAAAATAAATATTCTTGCCAATATATTCTAATAAATATAGACAAAACAGGAAATAAACAGTGTTTTAAATGACTCAGTAGGAGCTGTAGCTACTTCAAGTAATTGTCAATAGAAGTCTAAAAAGTTCGGTGATAAAATTCATAATTAATATTAGTATATGCAGATATTGATGTGGGTGATATTGGAAAAGGTGAGATGTTGGTATAATAAGAAAATAAGCTGAACTGATATTTCACAAAAAACAAAAATATTAATATTAAGAAGATGGAAGTGCATTTCATGAAGACTGAAACACGGACAATCACATGTAGAAATGGGAGAACAAGATATTATAAATATTGGACTTTGAAAAGGAGATTGTCAGCTGGTTCCAGTGCAGATGAGGGACCATACCAGAATTTTCCACTGGTTTTATCAGCAGTTAAACATCAGTGTCACAGAAACCAAAACCAAAAGAGAGTGTTTAGTGAATGAACATAAAATGAAGCAGGAGAAAGAGGAATTTTCTTCCAATAGAAGTTTGAAAATATTTCAATATACAAAGCTATCCAAATCAAATAGAAGAACTAGTCCTCAGTAAACTACACATATTGACCAACTGTCAGCTTCAGCTCTTCCAGGAATTGCTAGTAACATCTCTTGTTGAAGACAACATAGTGAACTCATAGAATAGAGAGATCAAGTTGGCACTGATGAAGAATCTTTATTTTTCTATATAAAGGTATAATGAATACTATTGTAGGACAAATTTACCATAAATATTTCTCATCACTGAAACTTCTGAGCTACTAGAATGTCCAACCTGTTATACCAGTGGCACATATATTATGGAAGTAACCATACATGGTATGCATGAGGATCTATTTGCATGTTAATTAAAAACTAGCTTTAACACAGGACCTACAAGATGGAATGCCAGTTTTATTTTCTAGAATCTATGTCTAGCTAGCACATAGATCCTATGTCAAGAACTATTCTCATGTTAAATGGACATAGTATTAAAATGACTGTAGTGGTGTATTGTTATACCCATGAATTGTGCATCTTTCGGCCTTTATCAGAGAATAAGAAAACACAGTCTTCCGTCTTAAAAAGTACATACCCATAACACTCCTTCTTCCAGAGCTCAAAGGAAGAGAATGAGAAAGGAAGAGAAAGGAAATGAAAGAGAGGGCAAAGTGGTTTTAAGAGGTGATAGATAAATTCAAGGAAACACGGTTTACTGCCCAAACATTGCAGTTTCACGCATTAATACATATTGCTGAGAGCATGCACAAGATCTGAGCAAGATCATGCTAAATTAAATCCCATCTTAGAGAAAAGGGGCAGACTTGTAATCTAACACCTATCTGAGGTGCTATTGGTATATAATGGCTGAAGAGAAAAAGAGGAGAGAGAGGGAGAGAGAGAGAGAGAGAGAGAGAGAGAGAGAGAGAGAGAGAGAGAGAGAGAAGAGAGATACAGGACATCTACAAAACTCCAAAGGACACCACAATTAACGACTGGTGACAGTGCTGTCCCTTAACTCAATAGGTTAAGAAAAAAATGAAAACATAAAGTTTGGTGAGTAGGAAGTTGGGGTAAATTTTGGTGGAGCTGAATGATGGAACAAATAGGGTAAACATGCAAAAATAAATTGTCTGAAACACTCAAAGAATGAATGAAAATACTATAGAAAATTGTCACATACACCCCTGAAAGCTTGAAAGCTCAAGACTGTGCCCTTGGTTTGTAGAAGTAACCACTAAAAAGTTAGTGAAAATTGAGGGCTTAATTAGCAAAATATTCTTCTGGTAGAAATAGAATCTGATGTGATTATTTGGGGTTTGATGTACTAGAAGGGTGAGTCTGGTTTAAGAAATTGGTTACTGGGAGCCAACAGTTGAAGACTATATTTTGATTCTAGATTTTTATTCCCAACTCTTAGATGGGAACTTCATTTTTTTAATCCTCATGGCAAAAATAATGTATTCTTTGCAAATTATTTATCATATTTATTTATTTATTGTGGGACAAACAGTTATGGAAATCAGATGCTGGAGCTGTTTGTCTCCTTCTAGCATGTGGGCCTCAGGGATCAAACTCAGATCATCTGGCATCTATCAACTGAGCAATTTGCCCCTGAGTTAGCTTTTAATATGAACAAGGTGCTTTATTCCTATAAAGATAAAGAAAGGGCTAGAGTAAATATTTGGTGGGATAACTCAGCAGGAAAAAGGAGTGTGGACCTGCTTAGAATCCCTGGAACTTATAGGAGAAACGAGTAATTAACACCAAAGTTTGTTCTCTGACACCGATAGGCAACACACTAATCAGAAAACAAAAACAAAAAGAACAAAGGTCAACACATTTATAAAAAACAAACTAATGAAAAGTTCAAACACACACCAGAAAATGAAATAAATTCAAATGATAAAAATAACTTTTAAATAAACAATATAAAAATAATTTTTTCTTAAATCTATGCTTTTGTAAATTTTGTGTTTTTTTTTTACTTGTCACTCCCCACCGAGTCTTTGCTTCTGACAGCCATGAGGCGATCAGATTTCTCTGCTATATTATACACAATGATATTCTGTCCCCTTTTATCAACCATTTATGGACTGTATTCTCAAAAGCTGTGAACCAGAAAATCTTTTCTCTTTTAGCTGTCATTTGCAAACTATTTTTCATAGTGACAAAAAGAACTAACACAAATGAACATGTGTAGCCAGTACTCAAAATGTCATATGTCTGTCCTATATTTCAGAATATTCTTCAGTGAGAAATTAATAATTATTTCTCAGAAAAATGACAATTAGATAAATGAAGTGTCATGCTGACAATGGAGGTGGGAGTCCCATAGCCTAAGAGGGAGGATATGCAATAGAAGAAAATACTGTGCTGTTTAGTGGTTAAGTTTAGAGTCATGGGGTTCATAAAAGAAACATAGCTTTACAAATAAAAATTAAATAAAAATTTACCTTTTCTCTGGAGAAGTCAGATATAGAGATAATGTTGAGGGCATGCATAATGTGGTCATTTTCATTCACCTTCTTTAGAACTTCAGACTCTAACTGTACTATCAGTTAGACAAACTTAATTATATTTTAAATATACCATGAATTAGGTATAGCAACAATAACAAATAACAAAATTTGAACTTATTTCTATTCTAAAGGCAATTAGTTATATGAATAACTCAATGTAATCCTGAAAGCAACTTGTGCTCTAGGTAGAATTGACACACACACACACACACACACACACACACNCTAACACCTATCTGAGGTGCTATTGGTATATAATGACTGAAGAGAAAAGAGAGAGAGAGAGAGAGAGAGAGAGAGAGAGAGAGAGAGAGAGAGAGAGAGAGAGAGAGAGAGAGAAGAGAAACAGAGTTTTTGTTAAGAGCTTTAAAGCAACTCCTCATCTAAGAATATTTGAGCAGCACAAATTGGGTTCAATAGGTTAAGAAAAAAATGAAAACATAAAGTTTGGTGAGTAGGAAGTTGGGGTAAATTTTGGTGGAGCTGAATGATGGAACAAATAGGGTAAACATGCAAAAATAAATTGTCTGAAACACTCAAAGAATGAATGAAAATACTATAGAAAATTGTCACATACACCCCTGAAAGCTTGAAAGCTCAAGACTGTGCCCTTGGTTTGTAGAAGTAACCACTAAAAAGTTAGTGAAAATTGAGGGCTTAATTAGCAAAATATTCTTCTGGTAGAAATAGAATCTGATGTGATTATTTGGGGTTTGATGTACTAGAAGGGTGAGTCTGGTTTAAGAAATTGGTTACTGGGAGCCAACAGTTGAAGACTATATTTTGATTCTAGATTTTTATTCCCAACTCTTAGATGGGAACTTCATTTTTTTAATCCTCATGGCAAAAATAATGTATTCTTTGCAAATTATTTATCATATTTATTTATTTATTGTGGGACAAACAGTTATGGAAATCAGATGCTGGAGCTGTTTGTCTCCTTCTAGCATGTGGGCCTCAGGGATCAAACTCAGATCATCTGGCATCTATCAACTGAGCAATTTGCCCCTGAGTTAGCTTTTAATATGAACAAGGTGCTTTATTCCTATAAAGATAAAGAAAGGGCTAGAGTAAATATTTGGTGGGATAACTCAGCAGGAAAAAGGAGTGTGGACCTGCTTAGAATCCCTGGAACTTATAGGAGAAACGAGTAATTAACACCAAAGTTTGTTCTCTGACACCGATAGGCAACACACTAATCAGAAAACAAAAACAAAAAGAACAAAGGTCAACACATTTATAAAAAACAAACTAATGAAAAGTTCAAACACACACCAGAAAATGAAATAAATTCAAATGATAAAAATAACTTTTAAATAAACAATATAAAAATAATTTTTTCTTAAATCTATGCTTTTGTAAATTTTGTGTTTTTTTTTTACTTGTCACTCCCCACCGAGTCTTTGCTTCTGACAGCCATGAGGCGATCAGATTTCTCTGCTATATTATACACAATGATATTCTGTCCCCTTTTATCAACCATTTATGGACTGTATTCTCAAAAGCTGTGAACCAGAAAATCTTTTCTCTTTTAGCTGTCATTTGCAAACTATTTTTCATAGTGACAAAAAGAACTAACACAAATGAACATGTGTAGCCAGTACTCAAAATGTCATATGTCTGTCCTATATTTCAGAATATTCTTCAGTGAGAAATTAATAATTATTTCTCAGAAAAATGACAATTAGATAAATGAAGTGTCATGCTGACAATGGAGGTGGGAGTCCCATAGCCTAAGAGGGAGGATATGCAATAGAAGAAAATACTGTGCTGTTTAGTGGTTAAGTTTAGAGTCATGGGGTTCATAAAAGAAACATAGCTTTACAAATAAAAATTAAATAAAAATTTACCTTTTCTCTGGAGAAGTCAGATATAGAGATAATGTTGAGGGCATGCATAATGTGGTCATTTTCATTCACCTTCTTTAGAACTTCAGACTCTAACTGTACTATCAGTTAGACAAACTTAATTATATTTTAAATATACCATGAATTAGGTATAGCAACAATAACAAATAACAAAATTTGAACTTATTTCTATTCTAAAGGCAATTAGTTATATGAATAACTCAATGTAATCCTGAAAGCAACTTGTGCTCTAGGTAGAATTGACACACACACACACACACACACACACACACGTGTGTGTGTGTGTGTATGTATCAAAGATCTTCCTGCTTAGTAAGAGACATTGTCTCAAAAAATAAGGCAGACCATGAGAGAAGTAGTCATCTGTTGTTGAGCTCTGGCCTCCACAAGTCAGTATATATCTGTACTTGCACATACACACACACACAAACACACACACACACAATCATGGGGAAATACCGTTCCGCACAGAAAAACTAAAGCAACAAAAGAAAGAAACTAGGGCATAAATCTGTACTTTCGTCACCATTGTATTTTAAAATCAGTCTTTGTATCTCGACCATAGTTTATGAATGACAGGTTGGATCTTTAGTATTTCTTGTCTGCTTAGTGTCAGGGCTGCATGTGGCACCATCATGTCACCGTATCACTAGTCATTTTACAAGATGACAGAATGGCAATGACTCCCAAATTCTGGTATGTGAAAACATGAAGTGTTTATTATTGTAACACCTAGTCCATTAGGTCCAGAGTGAACTCTTTGTACCACCTGTAGGTATGACAACTGTTTTAAAGTGATAGCATAATAAAAATAACCCACAAAACTTTCTAAAATGAAAGTAGTATGACAAGTTGATAGTCATTGCACATAGATATGAAACTAATAGATATGCAATAGGTATGAGTATAGGATTCTGTGGGATAATACTCTTGTAGATTGTAAACTTTTGTCACTTGTATTAGTTTAATAAAATGCTGATTGATCAGTAACCAGGCAGTAAATATAGGTGGGGTGACCAGACTGGGAGAATTCTGGGAAGAGGGAAGACAGAGATGAAATCACTAGCCAGATGCAGAGGAAGCAAGATGAAATGCGGCACTGAGAAAATGTAGCAAGCCATGTGCTTAAATACAGGTAAGGATTGTGGGTTAAATTCAGTTGCAAGAGCCAGTTAACAATAAATCTGAGCTAATAGATCAAGCAGTTTATAACTAATAAAAACCTCTGTAAGTTTCTTTGGATTAACTGGCTGTGGGACTGGGCAGGACAAAAATTTTTATCTACAAAGCAATATATCATTAGAAGTTACTTTATGGCTTTGTGCCTTTCATAATAAGATCAGATAATCGTTCAACCCCCATTGTGATCAAAGCTTATTTTGCTGACAATGGTAATTAGCACAAGGACATACAGTTGACAACATATAAAGACTGAGTTTCTGGAACACTCAGCACTGTGCCAGTGGGGTGGATGACTCCAAGGAAACTCCGGATACAAAAAAGCTGCTGAGCATAAGATTTAAGAGAGACTGTGAGGGTACACACAGAACTTGTACAGGCTCAAAACAGACAGATTTCTAGGACAGAAAATAAGAAGTAGACCCGAAGTCTTACCATCACTAAGAAGCTTTTCTTTTTCAGTTGATAGTTGCTGGGAGAGAAAACAAAATCACAATTGACTAATGGAGTGTTACTGAGTATGTCAACCATATTCCAGGTCAGGCTCCATGCCAAGTAGCAGTAATATTTTTTTTTATTTTAAATACAAAATATCTTAGTATGTGTAATGTTTTTTGCCTTTTTTGTTTAACTTGTTGTGATATTTTGTCTTATTTTTGAGAAAAAGGAAGAAGTTGGATGATAAGAAAGTAGGGATGATCTTTGAGTGAAAATATGCTCAAGTATATCATATGAAAGCTGTTTTAAATAATAAAAAATTTAACAGGTAATGATTGTGGTCCAGTCATTCAAATGAATGAGAAAGAGAAGAGTGACTTTAATGACAGTCAATGAAAAAAATAATATATAACTATGGTATAGAATATTTATCCATCCCCTTCACTCCCCTTCTTTTCCTTGGCACCACAGAGAGTTTATGTTTGAGTTTTTCATCATTGGATGAGTTTTTGTATATTTCAGAGTATAAACAAAATATTAGCTTCCACTTAATAACATTCAATAGTTGACTACAACCCATCTTCACTCCACAACTGCAACAACAACAAAAAATGTCTCCCAAGTTTAACAAATCTCATGTGGTCAAAATTGCCCTGAAATGAAAATCACCACCACAATGTTCTCTCTCCAGTTGCTCACCTATAGCTACTTCTGGCCTCAACCTTGAAGTCTAGGACACATGGCCTGTCCTTCCCAAGTGTGTCCTCCTGTGAAAAGGTGGTTAATTTGATGGATACAGTGGAGCTTACTGTATTTATTCACAACCTAGGCCCCCTAGTCACTAGTCACACCATATGCATATGGCTATTTTATCTTGTCCAAAAAAAAAAAAAGACTTTTAGAGTCAAATTATCAAGTTGTAACAGTACACACTATAATGGCTTTTTTTTTTCAGATAACAAAGTGCTTACATCCATTTTACATAGATTAGAATGAACTATAATTTACCATTCTAGCTACAGAGAGTGAGACTTTTTTAATCCACTACCTCAGCACATTTTGGGGAAATTTTATTTTGGAAAGTGTAGAAAACTCCCATTGTCATATCCCTTTCCGTTTTATGAGTGTAAGTATACCATCCAAGGAAACATCCTTCACCTTTCCTTTCCATTAATTTCTGGGAACTGCTGTCAGCTCTTTCCAGTAACGTATGCAAATAACAAAACCTTTTTGAAAGTTTTTGGTAGGATGGTCTAAGATTACTGTTGTAGAACGTTAGACTGTATCATCTTTCCATTAAAATGTGGAAAAACCCCATTTAATATTAGGAAATGCCAGGAGTAACCAGAAAGTATTTGCTATCCACTAGTTATTTCCAGGGAATTAATTCCTGCCTCACTGGTTAATCATATCCTTGAATTTATGTGTCCACCCTGTGAAATAGTTAAATAATAATGCACAACACATTGTTAATCGACATAGAAAAATAAATAAAAACAGCTTATTTATATGGACGTCACAGGCTACGTAAATACACTTGCTCCAGAATCTATTATAATGTACTTTAATTGCTATTTGTATTATTATTAGGTATGAGCTGCTTTAATTAACATACTTTATGGAAGAGAAAAATGCTAAATAGCGTGGAGTAAGAGAATAGGAACAAGGAAGATCACTACATCTTTTTTAGATGATAGGGAGTCAGAGAAAAGAAAAATACTGCAATATCTGCTATTCTGGGCAACAAGAGAGGAAGAAAAAAAGGGAGAGAGACAAAGAAAGTCTATCAGTCTGTAACCCCGTTATGCTCATCTGGTTCCTTTAATGGATTTCAGAGGCTGTTGTAGCAACAGTTCCCTTGCTGCCGCCGTGCATGCACAAACAGTTACTTCTGCCTTGAACTGTCTGCTTCTCAAGTAACTACACGGTACATTTCATCTCATCTCTGAATTTGGGCATTTCCAGGTGGTGCGGAGTGATTAATGATGAAGCCTAGGACCCCCATCCTTGGGCGACATCCCTGGGAAGCAGGGATTTAGCAAGGCGTAAAGGCAGAAGATGGCTGGGCACTGAGCCCTTTTCTCCATAGCCACGGTCTTTGCAGTACAGTTGTTCCAGCTGCCAGAGGCTTTCCGGTTGCCATGGCAACCCTTGGGCTCTGTTGAGAACTCAAAGCAGAGCCTCTGAAGTTAGGAACCAAACACAGAAGCTCCACAAATGCAAATGAAATGCACTTGAGCAGGGGAAACACAACAAGAATCGCCCGTGTCATATGCTAGGACGTCTTTGACGGCGGAAGCTAGTACAGTCAGTTTTGTGTTTGTAAAACGAGAGAGTTCTTGCCTGGTATTCTTCATTACTGACATCTTCCCGTGATGGGAGATAATGCGTTGCAAATCGGCACACTAGAGCGCAGGCAGTAGCAGGGGGAGGGACCGAAACGTGCTTAACGGGAAGGCACCCAGACGGCTCATTCATTCACTTGAGTTTTACATTGTCCACCTCTAGAGAGCTCATTTGTGCAGGGCATTGTGTCCCGTCCCACATCTGCAAAAAGAAACAAGACACTGTCCCGGAATCAAAATTAAGTAACGATAATTACTCAAAAATAACAGGATTCTCGCGAGCCCGAAGAAAGTCTATTAAGCTCTTTCCACAGAGGGAGAGTTCCCTGGGCGTTCTTTTGAAGGCAATTTAAAAAAAATTAAATGAATAAATAAGTAACTAAAAGCATAAATAAATAATTCCTAACTCAGGAGAGGGGAGAGGTAGTGACCAGATACATTCCAATATACGGAAGGGCAGCAAAATAGCGGCGTTTCCCTTGGGAGCCCAACTGTCAAGGCCACGCCAATATTTCTTATAGGCGCTGGAACGGAGAAGAGGTTTATTTTTCTTTCATTAAAAAAAAAAAAAAAAAAGCGGAGCTCTTTTCCCCCACTGGGCTGGGCTTGATTTCTAGTATGGTAAACCCCGCCTTTCCGGAACACTGATTGGTCCAACTCGTTTTGAGATAATTTATGCCGGCGTCCTCCTCGTCTGATTGGCTCCTTGGCTCAGTTCTTCTGGGAGTCGCATCCTACCTGGTTAGGAGGTGTCCTGTCTTTCCACACTCTCCCTTGTACTCACTGGGAGGCTGCTGAGGCTTGAGACAAACTCTGGGCTCGGGGACTGAGCTAGCAGAAGAGGGACCATAAAAGCGACCTGATGGGTTCTAGGAAAACCTTCCTCTTCTCTCCTTCGCTCCTGTGGAGTCAAACTAGAGGAGTGAGGTTGATGTTCCTGTTACTAACCCTGCATTTGGGAAACTGGTGAGTAAATTCAACGACTTGAAACTGTCTCCTTTAATTTATTTATTTATTTTGTCCCACAATCATTATAAGAAATTTGGATTTTCCCGGGAACATGTGCAATGTTTGCCGTCATTGTATTTTCTGATCTATCTGTTTACTTGGAGACAACATGAAATCAGCCTTTTCTGAAGCCGGGGTGTTCACTTGTTTTTGAGTTCTATCAGGTTATAAACTAATAGAGGAACTAGAAGTAGAAATGACTTTCCTGCTGTATTTGGAATCAAATACTGTTGACAAACTTTATGCATTTTAAATAATTTCAGAAACTTCTTGTTACATGTTATCATGTATATACTATTTGTATATAAGCCAATATTGTGATTTTTTTTCTCATTCGTGTTGGGGTAACTTTCTTAATTAAGTCAATCTTTTATATGCTGTATTTGACCACGTATCTATCAGCTATGAAAAAAACCACATATCTCAGAAAGAGTTCTGTGTGTTTCATTAGAATCACTTTTGAAAGTCTTCACTGTAATCGGTTGCCTACTAATTGAAATTAATAATACTCTGAATGTCTTAGCTGCATTTTTGTGTGATCATACCAAGCACAAATCTGCAGTCTGACAGGAACAAGAGAGGACTGTAAAACATATCAAAAACTTTGAAGTTGTGCTGATAGTGAAAGAAAAAGCTCACACTTGGACTAGGAGCAAGCAAAGTGTGGAAGAAGTTGCAACGTTTGCTTAAGACATATACTCTTTAATAGCTTTTTAAAAATGTACTATCCATGCATTGCATTATTTGTTTTATATACATTTACGTTCAAGGTTGTGGCATTTGATGCTTTAGTGCTGTTTAGAACTCCAGTAAAGCCAAATTACTACGAAGATAATTTTATGTAGATTTTCCTTCTCTTTACCAGTAGATAGAACATCTGCAAACCCTCAGAATGTAGGCACTGAATACGATCATAATTAAAAGTGGCCTTCCTGGATTCAAAATTTGATATTTGGTATGTTTGTGTTTCATTTGGGAATTGCAATTTTGTTTATATTTCTGCCTGCGTATTTTAAATGTTCTCAATGTACAGACAATGCAATAAATGTTTCATCCTATCTAATGTCCAGTAATGGGTTATGTCCTTGAATATATCACATTTATAGATGGTATTTAAGTAGAATGGGTACTTTTGCACCACTGAACAAGTAAAATCAGATTGGCCCACTGGTTTTCTGGAGTAACAACTTGCATGCTCTTTTTGTCTTTATAGCTGCACATTTCTATGTAATCGTGTAAGGATACTGTCTCACAGAGAGCGTATTGTCATCCCCAATAGATGCTTCGTTTGGAAGAGTTTTACATTGCATTCATTGTTGCCAGCTTCCAAACTCTCATCAAGCTGATACAGGGTAAAGTGTGCTGTGGTGCAGTGGGCAGGGCACTCACTGGGTGTCCTACTCTTAGGTGCCACAGCTCTTTAAACACATTCCATACAACAGTTTCTTCTGTAACATGTATTATAGCAGTAGACCACGATGACATCTCCGATTTGCAATGAAATATGCAGTGATTGAAGGGTCTCTTCACAGGCCTGAGCAGTAGTAAAGAGGAAAATTCTAATATGACTACCACTCCCTATTTTTTACTGTATGTTTGAAAGACTGAAATTAAGTTACAAGGTTCAAATTTATGAATAATTTATTTTATCTTTATTGTATATATAAACTGGATTTCTTTGTCAGATGAACAAATAAATATTGAAACAAATATATATATGTATACATAAACACACATATATATGTTGCTACTATAACTATGGTTTGAGTACTTGGGTTATGAGTTTTTATGACTTCGTTTTATATAGCAGACAAATTTGTTACAAATTTTATATTCTTTCAATATAGATTTGGAGAAAATTGGCATCAATACTTATAAACTATGTATGATCATATATATATATATTGTGCCCTCTTTGTGTGTTCATTTGTGGCTTCTTTTTATAGCAAATCACAGACAGTTCTGTTGGAAGGAATTTCAATGTCATACTAGTTTTAAAATACACACTCAATGCCATCTATTTGGAGATTAGTAAGTTGGATTCTTTTTATATAAATTCAATGGGCAGGTCTTGTCTCCATTAGTTTCCGTGAAGAGTGAAGGGAGACAGTGTATTGACTTTCCTCATTGCTGAATTATGAAAACGGATCCTAAAATCTCTGACCTGTTGTATCTAAAAGCTCTGACCATGGATGCTGTTCTTCATTCTCCAGGAGAATCTGTGGCATCCTGACAACTTGGTTCATATTTCATCTGCTTGATTTCACTCTTTGTAATCTTGAGACAAATATGAGTGTAATCAAGTTTAGAAAGAGTTTGAAAAGTATCTTGAGATCTTAGGTGTTCTAAAATGTAATCTAAATAGTAATCTTTGTCTAAGAAGTTACTTGAGTAGAAAACCAAAGAAATTCAACATATTCATCCAGTTTTCAATATTAAGTTCAAATGCACTTACTTTTAAAATGTATTATTTTAGGTTATTTCATAAATAAGTTTTTGGGTGTTGTGCTTAATAAATGATTTTTCTTCATGTTTCTGGCTTTTAAAAACTTACTTTTGTAGTATAAACCAATGCAAATGTTACACAATTACTTGTTCAAAGGACCCAAGGAAAAACCGATTTTGAGATAAGATTGCAATTGATAAAAGTCCCCAATTGAAAATCTTTTAAATTACCCAAACACAAAATCCAGGCCAGTTGCTTTCCATTCTACAGATTGAAACACCTGTTGGCTAAGCAGAAGAGGAAATGCTTCATACTGCATTCAAATTTCATAAACATTTTGTATGTATATTCATGTTATTATGCTTGTTTATGAGTATAAGAATAAAGGTAGAGCCACAAGGAGCTAGAGGAAAGAAGGTAGGATATAAAGCTGAATAAGGGCTGTGGAGGTCGTGGTAAAATGAAGGTCGCATGTGGCAAGTGACTTCCTAGATGAAAGGGAATGAGTGGGAACAAGCTAAATGAAATATTTTAGATGAAAATTGTACATGGGAGGTATCAAATGAGAATTCTGATCTTTGTTGTCCAGTTTCAATTTCAGTTCCACTGTCACTTCTTCCTGAATGATTTCAGACAAACTTTTGGGGCACAGAGAACTCATTTTTCAAAATTATTTCAAGAACATTAAAAATATTCAGGAACAGGACACAACAATTTGGGAAGGACATAGTAAAAATATTCTATAGACTCATCATAATTCTCATATTATTTATCTTTGTTAAAGTGGTTTGAAATACAATAGAATTGAATATCGAATATTAGATATTATTAAGTACCCAAATGGAGTATGTTTCTTTGCTTGGTTCTATATGTGGTATATTAAAGAAATGTATCTTTCTTATTGTTCTTCCCTTAATGGTGAGATCTTGTAACATGTCCCTTACCAATGTTGGGATGATAAATGAAATTTATTATTTAAATTCTGTTTGAGAAACTATATGGTTGAAATTTCATGGGTGCGGCTTCCCTGTCACATCTAAAGGACCCTATCTAGCAGAAGGTGTCCTGATTCTTTGGCTTTAACAATCTTTCATCTCCTCTTCTTCCATTTTCCCTTAGCCTTAGTGTATGGGTTGCATTGTACATGTGTTAACTGGTGATGAGGTACTCCATGGTTTCTGCATTTTGGTCAGTTGTTTATCTCTACAATCTTTTTAATTTGTTGGAAAAGGAAGCTATTTGATGAGCATATACTCTTACTCCTGAGTATAAAAACAATTATTGAGAATACAGCTAACTATTATATTAGTTTAGGAAAAACTGCTAGGAGGCACTCCTCTAGTGTTTATGATGTCGTCAGTCAAGGGTAGTTGGCTAGGTTGTAGAATCAGTCATTAATTCCCTCCTATTGAGTAGGCCTTAAGTATGATTAGACAGCTGTTGGTTACCCTCTAATTAAATAACTCATTATTATACCAGCAGTGGTTTCTCATCAGTTGGTAATTGTTGTGGCTAGCTGGCTTTATGATGGATAGGAACAGCAATTGCTTTTCTCTCTTGGCAGGTTACACAGCAATTTCTGATAATACAGGAGCTAGCACTCAAAGAGGCTTTCAGAACACTCCCAGCTTGGTTGCCTCAAGTCCTGTGACTGAACTGAATGTTGTCTTACCTTTGAAGTAAGCCAAGAGTAATGGTAATAACCTATGATGTTTCAAGAGTCTATTTGACCCACCTGACTAACTCAACAGGCAGTGTCTCCTTACTGATATGGGAGTTTTGTTAGATAGTCTGTGGCTACTCATTATAACCTCATAATGAGTAGCATTATGAACATTGCCTCATTCAGGATAATTTTTCTAGTTCCATCCATTTGTCTGAAAATATTATGATATTTAATTTTTAATAACTGAATAATACTCCATTGTGTAAATGTACCACTTTTTTTTTACTCATTCTTCAGGTAAGGGACATCTAGGTTGTTTCCAGGTACTGGCTATTATGAATAAAGCTTCTAAGAACACAGTTGAACAAGTGTCCTAGTGGTAGGATGGAGCATTATTTGGCTATATGCCCAAGAGTAGTATAGCTGCATCTTGAAGTAGATTTTTTTTTCTCAAATTTTTGAGAAACTGTCAATTTCCAAAATAGCTGTACAAGTTTGCATTCCCACCAGTAATGGAAGAGTTTTCCCTTTGTTCCACATCCTCACCAGCATGAACTGTCACTTGTGGTTTTGATCTTAGCCATTCTGACAGGTGTAAGATGGAATCTCTAGGTTGTTTTGATTTGCATTTCCCTGATGGCTAAGGATGTTGAACATCTCTTTAAGTGTTTCTTGGTTGTTTCAGATTCAAATGTTAAAAATTCTTTGTTTAGATCTGTACCCCATTTTTAAATTGGACTGTTTGGTTTGTTGTGTCTAGTTTCTTGGGTTTTTTACATATTTTGTGTATTAGCTCCTCTGTCAGATGTGGAATTGAGAATTTATTTCCCATTCTGTAGACTGTCATTTTCTCTCATTGATGGTATTCTTTCCTTTTTAGTTGCATGAGGTCTCATTTATTAATTGTTGATATTAGTGTCAGGCTATTGTTGATCTGTTCAGGAAGTTAAGTCAGAGAAAGTGAAAATTAATTTTCTCCATGAAAGAGCTTCCTCTTAGTTTATCTAATCTGACTTCTCAGCCATTGTATATAAGACCAATCCTTAGTAGATTCAATTAGATATGCATATATGTAGTAGAATTTGTGGCTTCTCTAATTATGAAGAGCCTAGCCATATACATATAGTAAGGAAATCAAATAAGAAAAAGGATAAGATTTTGAATACTGCTATTTGCCTCATTTTACAAAAGGAAAGAGAAAGGCACAGATACTTTTAGAATATGTTAAGAGTTATAGTTTACTTAAGTGACGAAGTCAAGACAGAAACTCACATGTCTGCCCAGAACCTACATTCTTTTTTTCCGAAGAGCAGGTTTTATTGTTTTTATTGAGCTATACATATTTACCACTCCCTTTCCTTTCTCCTCTCTCACCTTCTAGGAGTGTGCCCTGCATCCCACACTCCTAATTTACTCAGGACATCTTGTCTTTTTCTCCTTCCTAAGTGGATTCATGTATGTCTGTCTTAGGGTTCTCTTTGTTGTCTGTGTTCTCTAGAGTTATATACTGTAGACTGGTTATCCTTTGCTTTATGTCTAATATCCACTTATGAGAGAGCATATACAATATTTATCTTTCTGGGTCTGGGTTAGCTCACCTAGTATGGTTTTTTCCTACTTCTGACTATTTGCTTGCTAATTTCAAGATGTCATTATTTTTTAGCACTGAGTAGTATTCCATTGTGTAAAAGTATCATATTCCTTATTCATTCTTTGAATGATGAGCATCTAGGTTGTTTCCAGGCTCTGAATATTTTAAATAATACTGCTATTAACATAGTTGAACAAATGACCTTGTAGTATGAGTATGCATTCTTTTAGTATTTGCCCAAGAGAGGTGTTGCTAGGTCTTGAAGTAGATTAATTCCCAATTTTCTAAGAAACTGCTGTGCTGATTTCCAAAGCAGATATATAAATTTGTACTACCACCAGTAATGGAGGAATGTTCTCCTTACTCCACATCCTCTTCAGCATAAGCTGTCCTTAGTGTTTTTGTTCTTGACCATTTTTATAGGTGCTATCTCAGAGTTGTTTTGATTTGCATTTTTTGATGACTAAGAAAGCTGAACATTTCCTTAAGTGTTTTTTGGCTATTTGAGATTCATCTATTAAGAATTCTTTGTCAAGAGCTGTACCCCATATTCTAATTGGATTATTTGGTATGTCTAAGTTTTTATATATTTTAGAGATAAGTTCTCTGTCGGATGTGGATATGATGAAGATCTTTTCCCATTTTATAGGCTGCTGTTTAGTATTGTTGACTATATCCTTTGCTTTACAGAAACTTCTCAGTTTTATGAGGTTCTATTTATTAATTGTTGCTCCCAGTGACTGTGATACTGGAGTTATAGTTAAGAAATGCTTCTTGTTTTGTACCAATGCATTCAAGGGACATTCCAACTCTTTCTGACATGAGGTTCAGTGTGGTTCGTTTCATGTCGAGGTCGTTGGTCCATTTGGAGTTGAGTTTTGTGCATGGTGCAATAAGTATGATTCTATTTGCATTTTTCTAAATGTTGACATCCAGTTATGCCATCACCATTTGTGGAAGATGTTTTCTTTTTTCCATTTTATGATTTTAACTTCTTTGTCAAAAATCAGGTGTTCATAGTTGTGTGGATTGACATCTGGTTCTTTGATGCTATTCCATTAATCCCCACCCGTTTTTATGCCAATACCAAGCTGTTTACATTATTGTAGCTCTGTAGTAGAGTTTGAAGTCAGGGATGGTAATGCCTCCAGAAGATACTTTATTGTACAGGATTGTTTTTGGCTATCATGTTATTTTGTTTTTCTGTATGAAATCAAGTATCTTTCTTTTGAGGTCTGTGAAGAGTTGTGCTAGGATTTTGATGGGTATTGAATTGAATCTGTAGATTGCTTTTGGTAAGCTTGCCATTTATACAGTATTAATCATATCTGTACAAGAACATGAGAGCTCTTCCCATTTTCTGATGTCTTCTTTCATTTCTTTCTCCAAAAATTTAGTACAGGTCCTTCATTTGTTTGGTTAGAATTTCCCCAATATATTTTATGATATTTGGGGCTGTTTTAAAGGGTGAAGCTTCTCTGCTTTCTTTTTCAGGCTATTTATCATCTGTATGTAGGAGAACTACTAATTTTCTTTGAGTTACTCTTGTATCGTGATACATTACTTTTACTTTTTCTATTTGTATCTCTTTGATTGCCTTTTGTTGTCTTATATTTCTAGCTAGAATGTCAAGTACTATGTTAAATAGATATGGAGAGAGTATGCAGCTTTGTCTTGTCCTTAATCTCAGTGGGACTGCTTTGAGTTTCTTTCCATTTAGTTTGATGTTGATTGTTGGCTTGCTGTATATTGCCTTTATTATATTTAGGTATATTCCTTATATTTCTGCTCTATCCAAGACTTTTATCACAAAGGAAAGTTGTGTTTTCTCAAAGACTTTTCAGCATCTAGTTAGATGATCATGTGGTTTTTCTCTTTCAGTTTATTTATATGGTAGATTGCATTGATAGATTTTTTTCGTATGCTGAACTTTCCCTGCATCTCTGTGATGAAGCCAACTTGGTCATAGTGGATGACTTTTTTGATGTATTTTTGGATTCAGTTTGCCAGTATTTCATCGTGTATTTTTGCATCAATGTTCATGAATGAGACTGATCTGTAATTCTATTTCTTGATTGAGTCTTGGTGTGGTTTTTGTATCAGGGTAACTGTAGCCCACCAAAAGAGTTTGAAAATGTTCCTCCTTTTTCTATTGTGTAGAACAACTTTAAGAATGTTGGTATTAGCTTTTCTTTGAAGTTCTTATAGAATTCTTCACTGAAAACAGCTGACCATTGCATTTATTTATTTATTGGAGACTTTTGATGACTGTTTCTATTTACTTAGAGGTTATAGGTCTATTTGCTTATCTGGTTTTGATTTAATTTTGGTAAGTGATATTTATCAAAATATTCATCCAATCCCTTTGTTCTCCAATTTTGTGGAGTACAGGTGTTTGAAGTATAACCTGATAATTATCTGATTACCTCTCTATCTATTTTTATCTCTCCCTTTTCATTTCTGATTTTGTTAATTCAAAAATTTTCCCTTTGTCTTTTGGTTAGTTTGGATAAGGGTTTGTTTATTTTGCTGATTTTCTGGAAGGACCAAATCTTTGTCTTATTGGGTCTTTGTCTTGTTTTCTTTGTTTCTATTTTGTTGATTTCAGCTCTTAATTTGATTATTTCTTGTTATCTAGACATCCTGGGTGAGTTTGCTTCTTTTTATTCTATAGCTTTCAATTTCTCTTCTCCTTTCTTTCTTTCTTTCTTTCTTTCTTTCTTTCTTTCTTTCTTTCTTTCTTTCTTTCTTTTTTGTTAATTTGCTAGTGTGGGATTTTTCAACTTCTTTATGTAGGCACTTAGTGCTTATGAACTTTCCTCTTTGCACTGCTTTCATTGTGTCCCATAGGTTTGAGTATGTTGTGCAGTCATTTTCATTGAATTTTAGGAAGTCTTTCATTTCTTCCTTAGCCCAGTGGTGATACATTTAAGCATTGTTCAGTTTCCATGTCTTGGTAGGCTTTCTGCAATTAGTGTTGTTGTTGAATTCTAGCTTTAAGCAATAATGATCCAATAAGATACAAGGGGTTATTCCAATTTTTTTTTTGTGTGTGTGTGTGTGTGTCTGTTAAGATTTGATTTGTTACTGAGCACCAGGAGAGGAAGCCTCAGGAACATAGTAAGCCATGCCAATAGGAGTGGCCTCTGGAGATTGTCTGACCACCAGTGCCTCATCCTCAATGCCGACTACAACCGGAGGAACAACTAGAGGTGCAATAGTCATGCCTGTACCAGAAGGAATGCCCATCTGAGTCGGGGGCCTGTAGGCACCCGGAGTAATGATTCCAGAAGGCTCTGCCTTGCTTATACTTCAAGGAAACTTTAAGGGAACCACAGCCCCCAGCTATAACAACTGGAGGTAAAGAGACACTCCTGAAATGTAAACCCCATCTGTTCCAATTGGAGGAAGAGATGAGTAGACAACAGGGTAAGAATACACCCAACAACCATAAATAACAATAAATAACAAACACCAGAAACTAGTGTTTGTACAACAGCAAGACATAAGCATCTTAACACAGATGAAGCAGAAGAAAATGACCATAAAAATAATTTTATGAAGATGATTGAGGCCCTTCAAGAGGAAATGAAAAATTCCCTTAAAGCAATGGATGAAAAGGCAAATAAAAATTATAAAACATCAGCAAAACCCTTAAATAAAACCAAGAAAAAGAAATCAAACAGGTTAAAAAATGCCTCCATACCTGAAAAGGTGAAATAGAGGCAATAAAGAAAAAACAAACTGAGGGAAATCTGGAAATTGAAAATCTAGGTAAATAATCAGAAACTACAGAAGCAAATACAAACAACAGGATATAAGATGAGAGAGAGAGAGAGAGAGAGAGAGAGAGAGAGAGAGAGAGAGAGAGAGAGAGAGAACATGGAGTGTTGAAGATATGATCGAGGAAATAGATACGTTGGTCAAAGAAAATGTTAAATCCAACAAATCCTTACTAAAAAGTATCCAGGAAATCTGGGACACCTAGAAATAACTGAACCTAAGAATAATAGGGATAGAAAAAGAAGTTCAACTTAAAGGCACAGAAATATATTTAATAAAATGATAGATGTATAATTTCCCAACCTAAAAAGGACATGCTTATGATGATACAAGAAAATTACAGAACACCAAATAGACTAGACCTGCCTTCCTTTAAAAAAGTCCCTTTGCCACATAACAATCAAAACACTAAACATGCAAAGCAAAGAAAGAATATTAAGATCTGGAAAGAAAAATGGCCAACTAACATATAAAGGCAGACCCATTATAATTATGCTCGACTTCTCAGTGGAAACAATGAAAGCCAGAACTTCCCGGTCAGGCAGCATTCAGACACTAAGAGACCACATACGCCAGCTCAGACTATTATATCTGGCAAAGCTTTCAGTCAATATAGACAGAGAAAACAAGATATTCCATAACATAACCAGATTAAACCAAAGCTGTTCTCAAATCCAGTCTTATAGAGAGTAGTAGAAGGAAAACTCCAATTTTCCTGGAAGTTAGCTACACCCACAAAAAACACAGGAAATAGAAAAGTCCACATCAGAAAACCCCAAAGAAGAGAAAAGCACGCACAATACCACCACCACCAACAACAACAACAACAACAAAAAACCAAATATAACAGAAACTAGCAATCACTGGTCATTAATATTACTTAATATAAATAGGTTCAACTCACTTATAAAAATACACAGGCTAACAGATTGGATACAAAAACAGAACTCATCTTTCTGCTGAATACAAGAAATACACCTCAACTTCAAAGACAGGCATCACCTCAGAGTAAAGCGGTGTTAAAAGATTTTACAATCAAATGAACCTAAGAAACAAGCTGGTGTAGCTATTCTAACATCTAACAAAATAGACTTCAAATTAAAATTAGGCAATAGAGAGGATGAAAGTCATTATATATTTATCACAAGAAAAATTCACAAAGATGAAATCTCAATCACAACAGAAATATTACTAAAGTTTAAATCATGCTTCCAGCCCCACACATTAATAGCGGGACACTTCAGTATCCGATTCTCACCACTGGATAGGTCTACCAGACAGAAACTTAACTGATAAATAAAGGAACTAACAAATGTCATGGCTCAAATGGACTTAACAGATATCTGTAGAATATTTTAGCCAAGCACAAAAGAATATGCCTTCTCAGCATCTTATGGATCCTTCCCAGTACCTAAATTCTAAACCAAACATTTCATATCACAAATACTTTGTAAGTCAGATCAATGGGTGTGGTTCTGAATGGAGGTAACTGGGGAGAGAAGAAAGAGACAATGAACATACTATATAATATCTTTATTTCATAATTTTAGGAGAAAAGGGGAGAAGAGAGAGTAATGAAAACCTATGGTAGTATAGTTGTGGGTTCATTGAAGCAAGCAAGGTAGGAAATCTATTATGTACCTATCACATGGTTCACTGACTCTCTTATGCAATGCTAGGTTCATTGTTTATGGAAAATGTTCTGCAACCTAGAGTACTTGATCATTAAAAATTTGCCACAGCGAAAAGAATTAAAAGTAAGAACTTACATTTTCGGTACATTTTGTTTTAAGAAGTGGTTACTTATTTCTCGGGGTTCTATAGAAACTTATGGTGAAATTTGTTAGGTATGGGTATACGACACACTAAACCAATAATGAAAGTAACAGGAATCAGAGTTTCGCTACACAGAGATAAAGGATGGCTCATCACCAGACCCATTCAAGCAGAAGCTTGTTAGAATGTTCCTGTACTCAGTGGGAGGCTGATGAGATTTATGGGTTTTATCTATTTTTAAGCAGTATCTAATTTTCTCAGTACTAAAATAGTTTGGCCAATTGAATTCTAATGCTTTAACAAATAGCCTTAGCTATTAATCCAGTCAATGAGTATTTCTTGTCCATTATTCATCCAACAACTATTTACTCAGTGCTCACCATGGGTTAAGCAGCATTTTGGAACCTGGTGCTAAAGTGGTAATCAAAAAGAAATAAAAAAAATAAAAAAAAAGAAATCCTTAGGTGACTTGTGGTTTTAAGGAATAAAAAAGGACATAGATGATACTCAAATGCCAGATGCCAATGGCAGAGATGTGGTGTGTTATTACTATAGAGCCTGAGTTCTCTTGCTCTGTGGATTGGTGATTTGTTGATAGAAATATGTAAAGCGGTGTTCCATATGCTCAAGGAGGTACAGCGCTAATGGTGAATACTCTGCCATCAATGCAAAGCCGAACAAAGACCATATTCTATGAGCTTTGTTAAAGCTGAGTTCAGGACAGAGTTCAGAAAGAAAACTTATGTGTGGGAGGTGATGTCAGTGTGTTTGGTAGTAGCGGTAACTTTATTTTGATCTTCTCATGTGGCATTAAGCATCAGCAGCCTTACAATATGGGTTTTTTAATTTTCTGTCAGTGAGGTTCTGATTTATAGGAATTATTTTCTCCCAGAAACAGCGTATTATGCAATTTGATATTTCTCTTTATGTTTTAATAACTGAATAGCAATGTTAAGAGACTGTAACAAGCATAGGAACATGGAAACACACTTAGAGATTCTGGACTCTAACTTTTGGCTGCTTGCATAGGTCAGAAAATCAGTGCTTTTAACTGGGTTTGAAGACCATTCCCTATGGATGGATTCCTTACTCTGTCTTGGTAAAGGGGGAATGGCCTGGTCCTGCCTCAGCTTGATATGCCAGACATTGCTAACTACCCATGGGAGTCCTTACCTATCCTGAGGGTTAGGTGGGAAGAGTATGGGAGGTGGCAAACTGGGATTTGGAGGAGGGGAGGGAGGGGGAACTATGGTTAGTATGTAAAATGAAAAACAAACTTTTAAATAAAATAAAAAGAAAATTAATACTTAAAATATGTTGGGTTTAATATTTACATTTTACTCTTGGTGTGACCAAGTTTCTGAAATATTTTTAGAAGTATTAGAAGGAGGGTTCTGGCAACTCATTAATGACTGCGTGCATTCTGAGATGCTCTCTTACGGTTGTGTGATGTCTGAATAGTATAAATGTAGAGATGCATCTGGTCCTTAGTCGTCTTAGATGCATGTACTCACGGAAGACTCATCTAATATGTGTAATTCAGGGTCTTCAAAAAAGAGTACATTTTCTATAAAGTAGCCATATTGACTAGATTGAATCTGATCTCAGACAACTGCACTCTATTAGGTAGTTAGTTATTTGAGCAACTGATGTGTAAATAAATGCTTATTTCAAGGATTTGCTTAATAGCATTTCCTTCACAGCCTCAGACTGCCACAATTAGCATAGATGAAGAAGAAGGATTGCATGTTGCTGCTGTACTCATTTGTCTCCCTTGCCTTCTGAAGGGAGTGCTCCAAGAGTATCTTATGCTAATGAATATTGTATTCTTATTTTAGATCCCAAGACAATAAAATGGTGCGGGCCTCTTATTTGGATATATCCATGCTCAATTCTTTCACTTTTATGATATTTCAAATTGTTCTGTAATCGAATAAGAATCAACATGATGCCTTTACACAATTCTTGCAGACTTAAAGCATTTATCTGATGCATAAAAGCATCAAAGATTTAGAAAATGTGAATATCGTTAAGGATTGCATCACATATAAATCTAATTTATGTCCTGTCAGGCTCTCTGGATATAAATTGAAATGGTGACTTGGCTGTTTATTTTAATATAATTTATACACAGTGGTAACTTAAAAAATACTGTACTAAAGATTATGCTAGCTTTCTCTTCCTCAAAAAAGCATGATAATGCTTACATGGAAATACTTACAAAAGATATTTATAATATTTGGGTATTTACCATATCCCTGAACACTTTTCATAAGACACGTAATTGTTCACTTTCTAAAGTTGATTGATTTCAGAGAGTTCTCAGAAGATCAAAGTTCAGTTCTTAGAATTCATATTGAGTGGCTGGAAACTTGAAATCCATCTGCACTCCAGTGTGTTCATTTCCTGTCCTGTCTTCCAGAGGTACATGTGCTTGTTTGTGTAGTAAGGAGGAAGCTGCTTGTTGGTTCCCAGCAGCCGGCTAGCTTAGACCAAAAATCACCACACAGAAACTGTATTAATAAAATTACTGTTTGGCCCATTAGCTCTAGCTTCCTATTGGCTAACTCTTACATTTTAATTTAACCCATTTCTATTAATCTGTGTATGGTCACGTGACAGGAGTTTACGGCTAAAGTTCTCAGCTTCTGTCTCCAGTGGCTCGATTGCTTCTCTCTGACTCTGCCCTTCTTTCTTCCAGCATTCAGTGCAGCTTTCCCTGCCTACCTAACTTTTGCCTTGATATAGGTACAAAACCTATTTCTTATTCATTAGTGGTAATCACAGCACACAGAGGGAACTTGCACATCATGTGTGTATACCCCACCTCCACATATACAGAATTAAAAATAACCTTTCATTTAAAGGACAGAGTTAACACAGAAAATAAACAAAACATAGACAAAAATAAAAATGTTGGTAAGTTGCATGTTTTATTAGTAAGATTTGTTATGATATATGGATAGCTGTTAGTATGTTATAATAGTATTTTTTCAATAAAGAAAAGATAAATTTCAGAATTATTATCTAAAATATTAAGAAAAGTATTTTTATCATTTGATCTTTTTAATCTTATTCCTAAATATATGCCTATCATCATGACATTTTTTAAGAAAATTTACTCTCCTATTATTTTGTCTCTTTCTCATTAGCAAAAAAGTTTTCAATATGATAGCTCTAATATGATTAAATAATCTCTGTTGCAAAAGCTTAGGAATTGTCCAAAATCTTTTCTAAAACAACAGTGACCTATGAAGGCTCCACTCCTGTGGGAGAAGCTATGAGTGGTTGGTAGATGCTACAAGAAGGAGATTCACTTGCCTGGCTGCTGGTCGGCTGCTTGAGCCCCATTGGACAGACACATATCTGCGTGTACAAGAGGAGCACTAATAGTACTTTCCAGGTTTTAAAAATAAAAACAAAATACAAAAAGAGGACAAGAAGCTTGGGAAGGAGGTAGAATGAGCCTCACCAAATCCCCCATCCCACTCCCCATTCATTCCTCAGAGAGGACAAGGGGAGTCATCAAAGTCTGTGATACCAAGTAGAGGGAGGACCAAGCCCCTTCCCACTGAATCAGGCTGGGCAAAGTATCCCACCATGGGTAATGGGCTCCAAACAGCCAGTTCATGTACCTGGGATAAGTCCTGGTCCTACTGCCAGAACCCCCACTCCCACTTAAGTATATCAAGCCACATAACTATCCACATTCAGAGGGCCTAGTTAGGTCCCATGCAGGTTACCCAGATATCAGGCAAGAGTCCCTTAGCTACCCCTAGATGGGGCTGGCTGTCTTTGCGGTTTTTCCCATCACAATCTTGACCATCCTTGCTCATATGATCCTTCCTCCATCTGTTCAGCTGAACTCCAGGAGGTCAGCCCAGTGCTTAGCTCTGGATCACTGCATTGTCTTCCATCAGTTACAGGATATAGATTCTATGATGAGAGTCAGGTTGGTCAGTAATATGATTACAGGGGAAGGACAGTTCGAGGACTCTCTGAATTATTTTTAGGAGTCTTAGCTGGAGTCATCCTTGTTGACTCCTGGGAGTTTCCCTAGCATGAAGTTTCTCCCTAATGCAATATGACTCCTTCTATCACGATATTTCTTTCATTGCTCCCCTGCTCCGTTCCTTGCTTATCTTTGCCATCTGGATCCCTCATGTTCCCTTCCCCATCCCCTCCCTTCTAACAGCCTCACAGTTTATGCGAGAGATCCTAACTATTTCTCCTTCCTGGCATCTTCCTTGTGTATCCTTCTTAGTGTCCTCCTTTTTTACCTAGCTTCTCTGGGACTATGGATTATAGCCTGGTTATCCTTTGCTGTACATCTGACATCCACTTATGAGGGAGTAAATATGGTGTTGTCTTTCTGGGACTGGATTACCTAACTCAGGATGGTTTTCTCTAGTTCCATATATTTGCCTGCACATTTGCAAATTTAAGATGTCATTTTTTTTTTTTACCACTGAGTACATGTACCCAAAGGAAGCACATTCATACCACAAGGACATTTGCTAAACTATGTTCTAAGCAGCATTATTCATAATAGCCAGAGCCGGGAAACAACCTACATGCCCCTCAATAGAAGAATGGATAAAGAAATATTATACATTTACACAAGTATTACTCAGCAGTAAAAAACACAAGATGAATTTGAAAAAAAAAACACAGCATTGAAAGGGGAGGTAGGCTTGAAATCTCACTTCTAATGAGGAGTTATTAGCAACGGATAGCTTCTGGAAGAGGGAAAGTCAGTTTTCTTACATGGCGTTGACTCTGGTAGTTAAACCTTACTCCAGTGGAGGGTCATACATCCGAAGGAATATGAGCAACACAGTTTGGATTCAAAGGGGGATGGGAATGACACTGAGTTATCTCTGTGGGGAAAGAAGTGACTCAGTGGAACTTTAATAGGGTGTTGAATATGACCAAAATGCATTGTTTAAAATTTTCAAAGATCTAATATAAATGAAAATAAACAAAGTTTGTTTGTTTTTCTAGAGCAGCAGATCACTGGTAGGATCTGTGGAAGAAATGCAAATTTATGAATTCAGAAAATTTTGCTCAAATATTTAAATGTGATCTGTTACCTAAATTGTTATTTTGGAGATTGATATTTAATAAGGGGAAAATTAATATACATTGAATATGTATGATGCATACACATGTATGTGTGTATTTATATGTGTATATATACATATATATTCATAAGCATACATCAAATGTTTTCTGTGTTGATATAATTTTAATCTGAATTAAGTATTTAATTATGTGTGTGGATTTTAGAAAGATACTGGGGTTTTAAAATAAAAAACAATACCTTAGCCATGGAGGTATGGAATTTGTAGGCCAAATTAAAATTTCACAGAAAATGATCAAATATTTCATAAACAATAAAAGTAGCTGAAACGTTATGCAAGATAAATAAATGTTTGACAAGAAAGACGTTGGGAGACTAGATTGTGTGGTCTGTGGGAGTTGCTCTTAGTTACATAGAAAACCATCACACTAAGATCCAGTACTCTGAAAATGTAGAATTCATATATATATAAGTTGATATATGTGTGTATATACATGTATGTATACATGAATATATGTATGTATATACACACATATATTTTTATATAAGTATATATTTATATATACTCTGATATCTGTGCCTGTATTTTTAGAGCATTTCAGTTGTTATTATGTTTTTCTTTGAGTACAGGGATACAAGAGTTGAAATAGAGATATCTATAAAAATGCCATCACAATTTGGGACTTTCTAGTGAATTCTGTCTTGCAACTAGAAATGTGAATTTGGGTTAGTTCTTCACACCTTTCAGAAAGTCCTTATATTTACTTATAAAATTAGGCCATAGGATATCCCTTGTGTAGGGTGCATACACATTTATTCAGTTATGGAGCAAATAATGAGAGCCTTTTTTTTCTTTTGCCATAGAGTATCATAGACAATGAGCCTGCATCAGAAAACAAAACAGTCAAACTCCAACAGACAGGGTTGCTTTGAGAGTGCATGCTTAGAAATCAGAAGAGAGTTTATGTTTTAAGATTGTCTTGAAGATGTGAATTCATTTCAATTTAAACAACTTCCAAAATCCTCAGGGGGAAGAATTGTGTACATTTATCTACGACTTGCTGAATGTATACGTGCACAGCAGTAAGAAAACATGGACTGAATAAGACTGAGCTGCAGTTACAAAGCCTGAGTCTACAACTGCTGCTCAGAGATTTACTCTCACAAAGGAGATTATCCTGACAAAATCATGGCACATATAAAGAGCAGGACCTTAAAATTTTTGGATTTACTCAGACTATATAATTTCTTTCTTTAAATAAGAATATCTACAAGAAAAATTTCGACACCTAATAATTATTAAGCATAAAATATTGAGTATGCCCAGATTAGTTAAGATGAGCGAAATAGAACCAATACCTCTTAAAATTAGCTTAAGAAAAAGATATGTATTAAAAAATATGAACTCACTTTGTTTTTCAATTAAATGTTTCCCCAGTAGTAAAAGAATCTGAGTAATTATATATTCTACACTTCTCATTGTCTGCTACACAAAATCTTGTTAAATATTTCCAATTGTTTATGGAGTAAGGAGCATTTCTAACACTACTTTTGAAATATTTACATGTTCAATGAATGCTCAGAATGTGCTAGGAAATTCATTCTTTTGTTACACTTATATTTCATGTTTTGGAATCATGTCTCTTTTGCTTCTCCCCTACCAATAAATATAAGACAGTTCGCATATCTTTTTTCCCTTAATTTGTTTGTTTGTCTGTCAATATGTTTTGAACTATATAATTATACTCATCCTAAAACAAACTGCATTCATACAAACCAAATAAGTCAAGTATATGCACATGGTCTACATAGAAGTGGTGATGTGATGATTATAAGAGCCATAGCTAGCTACTCCAAGGAAAAAGGCTCTTCCTGACACAATAAGGTTGATGAACATGCAAATTCACAAAGAATATAGTATGCACAAGACATGCACAAAGTCAAACAAAATCACAGCTGGAAAGGGGGAAGGAGGCACAAAGTTCCACACCAACCAGGAAGATATTACGATTGATCTTGGAGGAGAAAAATTCGTTTTCTTCAATGTGATACTTTGAGTGTATCTAAACACTCAAGAACAGACATTGTGTTAGTGAACTATTCAATAACACAACACACATGTGTGTATGTGAGTGCACTGTGTTTGTGCATGAGTGCTGTTATATTTGATACTTTCTTGGTTTTCATATTGTGTTTTTGAGAGAGAGTGAGCAAGAGTGAAGTTCGGTGGTTTTTGAAAAGGCAGGATTTGGAAGGACTTGGAGAAGGGGTAAAAGAATGATCCAAATATATTTAGCATATTAAATGAAAGAAAATATTAGCCATTTAGCAAGGGACAACAAGGTGCTATAGAACTCTGAGGAAAAATAATTCTATTCAATTCCTTGTTTAAATTTGACCTTTTGTAGAATCTGTTTGAGCAATTGCATACAAATTCACAAAATGTAGTTTCTTAAAACTGGAAGTTTGTGTGCCTGGGAGAAGCGTTGTGGTATTGATCAAGTCCCTATGTATTATTTACACACACACACACACACACACACACACACACACACACACACACACCAGTTTAGTGTTGTTATGGAATTACTAAGTGTACAATGAATAAGTCTCTGATTCTTCTGCCTTCTCTCTCTCCTTTTTGACCTTCCCTTAGTTTGTTATGCCCAATTTCAATATGTTTTGTTTTTACCTTCTCTTTTATATTTTATTGTACTATTATCCATGAAAACCTGTTTGTTCTCTAATGAGACAGAAATGGCATGGTTCTGAATGGAAAGGGACGTGGGATATGATCTGGGGGATTAGAGGGAGGGGAAGCTGTTTTCAATAATTGGGAAAAACGAATTCATGAAACTGAAATAATTGTCTTTTAAAATTTTATGTTTTAAATATAATAATTACTATTTTTTCCAACTACTCTGCACATCATTTATGTATGCAGGCAGCAATGTTAGGCAGCTATAGGGCTCCTCATATTACAGCCCCTCTCCTGCTTCAGTAAAAACAGCTGTGTATGCTATGGCTGTTATCCTCTGCTGTTCTTTCAGATTCACTGAATTATCTTCAATTTTATTTTGCTTTATGCAAGTGAGTTTCAGAAAGGACCCATATCTGCTGCCCGTTCATTTGTCTGAGTCTTTATGGAGGGTTTACCACCAACTACAGAAAGGACCATCCTCTAGATTCCCAGATGGGCACAACCCCATTTCTCATTGCATAGTCTGGGTTTTAGAAATCTCCTTTCTAGGCAACAGTAGTACTTGGGAAACACTTGCCCACTTTATTACTTCTGATTGGATTCTGAGAAACACAGAGTACCATAAAACTGTACCTTTAAAAATACAGTATTCGTCCATTTCTAAAGGTTTTCAAATACATAAAATATAAAATAATGAGTTATTTAATTAAAATATAAGAACTCTGTGTCAAAAAATTTTAATGCCTTGTTAAAGCCTCACAATTTCATTAAACAATTAGTACTAATACAGACTCTAAACCTTCTATCTCCAGCTTTCCTCTGTATTATTTATTCATCCTTATATGCTCATCATTCAAAAATAGGACAAGTCCATAATAATTACCCAATAGTTATTTTAAGTAATATAATTGGTTATAATACAATGTATAATAATGTATCATTTGTTATATTATAAATAATTGTAAATATAATCATATACAATTATATATCATTTGTTAAAGTAGTATTAAAATTGAAGATGGACTATAATTCACAGAAGCTCAGTTGTCTAAGCAATTTTTCCAAATAAATTGGTGCTATATGTTGAACATTATTCTATTTCACTCATGTATTATTATCAGTGACCCATTTTCCTAGCATTTAATGGAATTATGTATTATTCATATTCACATGAATTATGTGATTATATGCATCAATATATAGTATGTGAAATCAGGCCCTCACACTTGAGTAATTAACATTTTTCACAGTGAATTATCCCTAAGTCTGCAAGTTGACAATTTAATGCCTACAAAACCATTGAGGAAATTATTTGTGCCCTATATTTAATTATCATTTAAATTAAATTAAGAAGAATGTTTTATAAAAACAGTAAAATGTGTAAAACCCTTATTTTGATACTCTCCTCTTCTTGAAAGCATATTTAATCACAATGCCTTTTTCAGCTCAATAAACCAACACTAATGGCTACACCAAATTATCTAGTTTTATTTATTAATACTGACATTATTTAAGATAAAAAGTTCATATAATTAAATATACAAACGATGTTAAAATAAGATTAAAACTTGTCACAATATCTGAGGTTATTATTTTTTCTTTGAAAATATGGAATGGTGTCAACTCAGGTTTACTGTTCAAGTACACTTTTCCTTCATCACTTAATATTTGTTACTCATTCTTATTTCTGGAGGGTCAAGTTAGTTTAATATCAAAAAATAATACTAATGATAATGTAAATTATGAAATTCGGTATTTTTATAAGCTTAGTAGCAGGAGTAGTACTTTTTCTTGTGATGGTATAGTAGTTATCACTGAATTAGTTTCAGAGTGTTAAAGTATGAGTAACAATAGAAAAATATGTATTGTATTTGTTACCCTGAGATTTTTTTCATATATACTCAATACAATAGACTGTAATGAGCCTGTCTTTTCCCAGAAAATATATCGGGAATACCTATATGAAATTTATGGCCATGTCGGCGGATGTCACTTGAAATTATAACCTTTGTTCAAACTATGGGAAGCAGGCAGATCAATACTCCTTCAAAGTTTAGAGAAATTCCTTAGGCAATTCATTAAACTGGTCTGGATTACACCCTGTTTCCTTGTAGATTAATGGGAGAGGTTCCCTCGTGTGTCAGAATCAGAACACACTGCCCTTTTTAGGTGTGCTATCTATGGAGTTGCTCTATAATTCATCATCCAAACTAGGTCATCTTGTAAGTGAGAGGGAGGTGCCTGAATGATTCCAGGGAAACAGGTCTACAACCGTCTTGTCTTGAGAAAACTTAAGAATATTCATCTTCTATGTGAGCATTGGTCTGCAGCAGTTGCCTGATTTGCTTTAGGCGCATGCATGTTGCCATAGTGATAAACTAGGCCCATCTCTTCATTTGCCTTTACTTAAATTGTTGCTTAAATTCCAGGTAAAAGCACTTACGATATGAAAAATAGTAATATAGCCGTCAAAGTAGTTTTTATGCATCAGAACATTGCATAGTGCTTTACAGGAAGAGCTTAGAAAGCCATGATCCATATGACTCAAAAACTTTCGCTAGTAACTAGTTGTAACGAACTGTAGAAGCAGAAGCTTCAGAGTATAATACCGTTGTCAAAATGAGACAAGAGATGTTTGAGACATCTGAGTGAAAGGTATGGGAAAAGTTAACGGGACGGGAAACATAAAGGAGAGAGAAGCTTTGTGCAAAAGCACAATTTTTCCTATCTGTGACGCTGGAGAGGGAAGAGGAAGTTTAGGATGGAGGACTCAAGAGGACATTGCCCTGCTAAGAACCTTAGCAGATATGCAAGATATTCGTCAGTATTGCTATAGGATAGGGTCATTTCAGGTTCCCTATCCTCAGCTTCCCAAGGGACTAACTGGGGACATCGCCTTGGGCTCCTGGGAGCCACTCTAGGTTCAAGTCTCTTGCCAACCCTAAGATGGCTCCCTTAACTAAGATATGTGCTTCCCTGCTCCCCTATCCAACCTTCCTTTATCCCAATCTTCCTGTTTCCCCAAGTTCCCCCAATCCTCCCCTTCTCACTTTTCTCTCCCCGTCCCCCCTTATCCCGAATCCACCCCACCCCCAAGATCTCAATTTTCTCCCCGGCAATTTTGTCTAATTCCCATAGCCAAGAGGATAACTATATGTTTTTCCTTGGGTTCACCTTCTTATTTAGCTTCTTTAGGTTCACCAGGTATACACTCCGTGACCTTTATTTATGGCTAGAAACCAATTATGAGTGAGTACATCCCATCTGGTGATGGATGGAGATAGAGACAGAGACCCACACTGGAGCACTGGACTGAGCTCCTAAGGTCCCAATGAGGAGCGGAAGGAGGGAGAACATGAGCAAGGATGTCAGGACCACGAGGGGTGCACCCACCCACTGAGACAATGGGGCTGATCTATTGGGAGCTCACCAAGGCCAGCTGGACTGGGACTGAAAAAGCATGGGATAAAACCGGACTCTGATCATGGTGAACAAAGAGGGCTGATGAGAAGCCAAGGACAATGGCACTGGGTTTTGATCCTACTTCATGTTCTGGCTTGGTGGGAGCCTAGCCAGTTTGGATGTTCACCTTCCTAGACATGGACGGAGGGGGGAAGACCTTGGACTTTCCACAGGGCAGGGAACCCTAGCTGCTCTTTGGACTGGAGAGGGAGGGGAAAGAAGGGGGAGGGGGAGAAGGGTGGGAGGAGGGGGAAGGAAATGGGAGGCTGGGAGGAGGCGGAAACTTTTTTTTTTCCTTTTCTCAATAAAAAAAATAAAAAAATAAATAAAAAATTAAAAAAAAAGAACCTTAGCAGAGGGAGGCATAAGGCAAGCGTGGCTACACTATGGTACCTTCACGTTCAATTATTGCCTGACAGCAGCTTTGATAGCAATGGTCTGCATAGTCTCAGGGCTGCTCCCAGGTGCCAGCAGCTGGATAGCCTGAAGAGCAGTGTTCCCAGGCCAGTGAGCAAACAGTCAATTTCAGGGCTGTCATGACAATTTGTTGACAGAAAAAACGTTCTATCTCTCCTGCAAAAAGGCTCCCTTTAATTATTTATTTTTTAAGATTAGAAATTCATTTCAGAACAGTTTTTGATATAGATAGAGCAGCAGTTTATTTTTAGGTTAGGATGTCTATTATATTAACTCCTTCCTGTGTATTAATATTATAAATTATGTGCTGGAAAATTGTATAATACTATTGAATAAAAAAGCTTCTATAGTTCTTCTGATGTAGAATATTAAGTATTTTTCTTATCTGTTTCTTCACAAAACATTTATAATCATTTTACACATAAAGGATGATAGCAGCTCACTTCTTACTGTTATTTTTCCTATGATAGTGTGATTATAATATCATATCTAATAGACTTGATTAAGTAATGGTATGTAGAAAGATTTTTCTTTTCCACCTGCCTGTTCCCAAATAATTGAAACATGGACTGAATATTAATTATAAATATTCAACTGACAGCTCAAGTTTGCTACTATCAAACCCTTCCATTCATATTTCTTATCTGCCCTCAGCCACATGACGGCACCTGCCCTCAGCCACATGATGGCACCTGCCTTCAGCACAGCATGTTCATTTTGTTCTCTGCTTCTCTCGAGACTCCTCAGACTCCATGTTTCTTCTTCCCAGCATTCTCTTTGTCCCCAAATTCCTGCCTATCTCTAGACCCATCAACTTTTTGTTAACAATGAAAGCAACATATTTTCACAACTAACCAAAAAAGTATTCCACAGCAAACCTGAAGATTGATTTCCAGACCTTATGCATGATAGAGAAGTACTTGAACTCTCAATTTGCTTTGCTAAGTTTCTAGCCTCATTTTTGCAAGTCATCTATAAACACTGGTTGATTAAGTGTACACAATGTATGATATGCATATTTCACTATTTACTAAACCATCCTGTTGGTTAAAATGTATGCCATTTTTTCATTAAGTAACCACTGTTGTGTTTGATGTTTTCCAATATCATTTGTTTTAATAGATCTGCCCCATTCTAGGAAATATTCACTACAACAGGAACATCCCATTATTTGTTTTTGCATTTCCAGAACTTCACACTTTTTAAATACATGGTAATTGCTCCATAAATGAATGAAAATTCCGTGCTGGAGACAGTTTCTTAGAAAGCCTTTTTCACAGAGATGTGATTCATTAATAGTCACACTTTCAAAAGTGTGATCTCTTAAGGTTATTATTTTACCTTCTTGGTACCAAAGGATGAGTGAGGAAGCTTTATAAACTTACGTAGTCTAACAAGCTTCCCAACTGCATGCTATTTATGTTGTGCTCCTTCAAAGTAGCAAATCCACACCCCACCATTTGGATTATTCAGAAAGGATAAATCAGATGATTCATGGAATTATCATAAGGAACATATTTACAGTTTATATGAATCTTTAAAAAAGAAAAAAAAAGCTATTTCTACTATTTATAGTGATGTCCTGTAAAACAAGCCCATTCTTATCTTTGAGCTAGAGGTGTAAATGTGTTTTCCCCAGAATTAATGGAGATTACATGACATTACATATGGTCAGAACCTCCACCAGATATTTTGTAGGTTCAGTTCCTTAAAACCCTTGATATTTGTTATGCCCAATTGATGATAATAACAATTAAACCATCAGTTATAGTATACAATTAAGAAAATCACATATCAAGACGCAAAGACTCATTGAGGTTACAATTGCATGAATTTAAATTACTTGTAGACTTCTTTGAAAATGAATTCAGAAATATCTATAGTGTCAGTAAAGAAAAACAAATAATGAATATTTAGTTCATTATTATGAATAAATGAATAGGTATCTAAAATATGCCAGTTTTGTAGTATTCTCCTTTCTTTTTGCAATATCTACATATCCAGTAGAGTGTAACAATTATGTTTCAAAACTGGTGTTTTTAATTATCCACATAATACCAATGTAATGTTAAAATAATTAACAAATATTCTGAAACTGATTTGAATAGCTTGAAGTAAAGTGTAAAGAAATTAGCACTAATGAAATTCCTTTCTGTGCTGAGATAAAATCAGAAAAGAAAACTCTAATATAACCAAGGTCAATTTTCTCTGCTTCCTGCAAGAGAAAATATAACTCCCTGTGAATGTGTGATTTTCTTTATCAAAATGTTACCATACAAACTAGAGTGAACATCCTTTAGCTTATTGAAAAATTTGACTACAATCATGTTTCAATTGAAGACTGGATACTTGTATGTTCAATGACTCTTCCATATCCAGCAAATAGCTCTTTCTATGAAGGAGGGATTGAGAGATGTAAGGAAGACTAAAACACAGCTTATTTACAATTCTTCAGTAAGTATAATTTGATATAATATTCTTCCAAGTCGGCTCACCAGCCGGGAACCCAAGAATTTCAGTGTTTAAGGTATCTCAGTTTACCTAAATATGTACTTATTTATTTTAGAGAAAACAGTGAGAAATGTTAAGGGAAATAATATAAAGTTCTATGAGAAGAAGCACTGAATATTTTAAAAACACTTCAAGAAATAAAATATGTGAAAATCTAGTAACTGCATATGTATGGCACGTTATCTTTGTAGTCGTGATAGCTATTGGAGTCTTTGAAGTGCGGCAAAAAGCCTTCATCTTCATTTTGTTTACCACAAAGAAAACAGTGTTTAATTGTCTTTTTTATAGATAATATATACTTCTTAGTTGTTTATTTTAATTTCAGTTTTTATTGGTTTTATTGAGCTATACATTTTTCTCTGCCCTGACCCCTTCCTCTCCCTTCCCCTTCAACCCTCTCCCATGGTCCCCATTTTCCCAATTTACTCAGGAAAATGTTGAGGGAGAGAGGGCCTGCCTTTTGTCCCAACCACCTAGCTAGCTTACATCCGAAATAACCACACATAAACTCTATTCATTTAAACATTGCCTGGCCTATTATCTCTAGGCTCCTATTGGCTAACTCTCACATCTTGATCTAACCCAGTTTTATTAATTTGTATATATGAACACGATGCCATGGCTTACTGGAAAAGATTCAGCATGTCTGATTCTGGCAGCTCCATGGCAGTTCTCTGTCTCTGCTTTCTTCCTCCCAAAATCCAGTGCTATCTTCTCTGCCTACCTAAGTTCTTCCCTATCAAAAGGCCAAGGTAGTTTCTTTATTCAACCAATGAAAGCAACACATAGACAGAAGGACCTCCTACACCAGGAAATTGTCTTTTTTCTACTTCCCATGTAGATTAGATTCATGTATGTCTCTCTTATGTTCTTCATTGTAGTCTAGGTTCTCTGGGGTTGTGATTTATAGGCTGTATTTTTGTTTTATGTTTAAAACTCACTTAGGAGTGAGTACATATGATAATTGTCTTTCTGGGTCTGGGTTACCTCACTCGGTATCATGTTTTCTATCTCCATTCATTTGCCTGCAGTTTTCAAGGTTTCATCATTTTTTTCCCATAGTGTAGTACTCCATTGTGTAAAGGTACCACATTTTCCTTATCCATTCTTTGGTAGAAGGCCATTTAGGTTGTTTCCAGGTTCTGGATATGACAAACAATGCTGCTATAAACATAGTAACATCATCTTTTACAATAGCCACAAATAGCATAAAATATCTAGGAGTAGCTCTAACCAAGCAACTGGAAGACTTGTATGACAAGGACTTTAAATCTTTGAAGAAAGAAATTGAAGAAGACACCAGAAAGTGGAAAGTTCTCCCATGCTCTTTGGTAGGTAGAATTAACATAATAAAAATGGCAATCTTACCAAAAACAATCTACAGATTCAATCCAATGCCCATCAAACTCCCAGCAAAATTCTTCACAGACTTTGAGAGAATGGTACTCAACTTCATATGAAAAATCAAAAAATTCAAGATAGCCAAAACGATCTTGTACAATAAAAGAATTTCTGGAGGCATCACAATCCCTGACTTCAAACTCTACTACAGAGCTACAGTACTGAAAACAGCCTGGTATTGGCATAAAAATTGACAGGAAGACCAATGGAACCAAATAGAAGAGCCCGGATATTAATCCACATACCTTTGAACACCTGATTTTGACAAAGAAGAAAAAATATTAAATAATATTTAACTGTCTTTACTGAGCAGGGCAAGTGTGAGTATCTCAGAACCACCTGTGTTTTGTGTGTCAAACAATTAATTCCTCTGGGGCTGTTCCAGGTCTATAATGTACAGAATACAGATAATATGGCAGAAGTGTAATGTTGGGGCTTAGCAATTGCCTTGTGACTCTACAAAGGATATTTCTTGATGTTCTGCAAAAAGTACATTTATTCATTTGAATTTAATCATTTAAAAGAGATAAAATGAAAGGGCATAGAGCTTACTCAGGTTGCCTTGTTACTTGTTGTGGCCTTGGTGAGAGAAACTGATGAGCATTTAAGGAAGTCAGCCTGAGGCAAGAGTAAATAACATATGTTCATTTGTTTCCTGAAATATGAAATAAAAGTCAAACAGACTTTCCTATAAATAAAATAGGAAAATGCATTTTTTTAGCAACCTTTGTTATTTTACGTATCAATCCCAGTTTTCTCTCCCTCTCCTCCTCTTGCTCCCTCAAATCAATTCCAAGTACACTCCTCAGAGAGGATGAGGCCTCCCACGTGGAGTCAACCAAGTTTGTCACATCACATAAAGCAGGACTTGTTCCCTCATTCCTGTATCTAGGCTGAGCAAAATATCCATCCATAGGGAATAGGCTCTAAATATCAGTTTCATGCACTAGGGATAAATACTGGTTCCATGTCTGGTGGCCCCACAAACTGCCCAAGCCACACAACTGTAACCCACATTCCTAGGACCTGGTTTGGTCCTAGGCAGGTTCCTGAGCTCTCCCTCTAGAGTCAGATCCCACTAGCTCAGGTTAGCTGTTTTTGTGGGTATCTCTATTGTAGCTTTGACCCCTTTGCTCATACACTCCTCCCTCTCTACAATTGGACTCCAGGAGCTCACTCCAATGCTTATCTGTGGATCTCTGCATCTGCTTCTGTTAGTTACTGCATAAGGTTCTATGATGACAATTAAGGTAGTCATTAATCTGTTTACAGGGGGAAGGATAGTAAAGGCACCCTCTCCACTATAGCTTAGATTCTTAGCAAAGGTCATACTTGTAGATTTCAGGGTATTTCTCTAGTGCCAGGTTTCTTGCAGACACCATTATGGCTCCCTCTATCAAGATATCTCTTTCCTTGTTCTCCTTCTCTCTACTTCCCCCAACTCAAAGTTACAAATCACTCATGGTCTCCTTCCCCTTCCCCTTCTCCTGGCCCCACTCCCTTTACACGCTCACACCACACTCCCCAATTTACTCTGAAGATTTTGTGTATTTCCCCTTCCCATGGGGTATCTATTTATGTCTCTCTTAGGGTCCTCCTTGTTTCCTGGCTTCCCTGGGGTTGTGAACTATAGACTGGTTATCCTTTGCTTTATATCTAATCTCTACTTATAAGCGTGTTCACACAGTGTTTGTCTTTATGGGTCAGGATTACTTCACTTGGGTTTTTTTTTTTCTAGTTCCATCTATTTGCCTGCAAAATTCAAGATGTCTTTTTTTTTAACTGCTGACTCCATAATGTAAATGTACATTTTCTTTATTCATTCTTTGGTTGAGGGGCATCTAGGTTGTTTCTAAGTTCTGGATATAACAAATAAGTAATATTTGTACTTATTTGTACATAGAACATGATTGAGCAAATGTTTTTTTGTTTTTTGTTTTTTTTTTTTTTTTTGGTATGATTGAACATCCTTTGTGTATACTCCCAAGAGTGGAATTTCTGAGTCTTGAGGCAGATTGATTCCCAGTTGTCTGAGAAATCACCATACCGATTTCCAGAGTGGTTGTGCAAGTTTGCACTCACACCAGCAATGGAGAAGTGTTCCCCTCACACCACATTCTCTCCAGCATAAGTTGTCATTAGTGGATTTGATCCTAGCCATTCTGACAGGTGTAAGTTAGTATCTCAGAGTTGTTTTGGTTTGCATTTCCTTGATAGATAAGGATGTTGAGCAATTCATTAAGTGCCTTTCAACTATTTGAGATGCCTTTGTTGAGAGCTCTCTGTTTAGCTCTGTACAGATACTTTAGATATGTAAAGCTATCATGGAATATCTGTGACTTTCCAACTTAGGCTACTTGATTATTATAGTTCAAGTGTGTCTTGTCCATGCCACTCTCATTCTTGGACTGAACAGACGGAGTGAGGTTAAATGTAGCTAATCACCTGCATGGTAAATTAATATGATATTAGACTTTCTGCTTGGCGGTGATAAATATTTTTCAAAACCATATAAAGAGTCAAATATGAGTTTAAGAGGCCAAGGATTGTGTAATCCTCTTGCAGAAAGGATGGCCAAGTCAGAAGCCAGTGGGCTGATAAGTGTTTCTCCGTAGACAAGAATGGACCTTGATAAGAATGAAAAAAACCCAAGTCATTATATGCTCAACGTTTCAGAATTACTGAGGAGATAAGCTAGGAAATAAAGTTCTTTTAAATTAAGCTTTGATTTATTGTGTTAATATTGCATTATTCAGCTCTTTGTACTGTAAAAAATAGCTGACACAATCAATATATGTGGTAAAAAATTGTATTTTACCCCCATTCTGTGTCTCTATGTATAGATGTAAGCAAATATACCATATAACATGAAGAAAAGAGAAAACAAAAAGTTAAAAGTAAGGGGATGAGTCAGGACAGAACGTAGAAATAATGGTCATGAGTTAGAAGAAAAGATATACAGCCAGTTTTCTTTTTTTCAAATTCTGATTCTGTCTTGGAGTTTTTAGTTTTGATTTTGGTGGTGGATAAATGCATAAAATATGTATGTTGCTGAAAGGATAAAATTTAACAAGAAGCTGCACAGCCTCTGTTCTCAATGATGGTTCACACTATATAAAGTCATTGAGTTGTATTGACTTAAGTCTTGTTAACTATGAAGTGTGATGTTTATTTATTTGCAAAGTTTTATAATATACTTTATAAAATTAAATAGAAACAATAAGAATCAGTAAATGAGTTTAAAAAAAATAAAGCTGGGAAGGAAACATTAAAATATTACCTAGACTGTTGTAGTTGTGTTCCCAGTTTTGTGGGTAAGGAGACTTATGTTTATCTGGTTTCCTACGTTATTCAGTGTCTCACTTAGAAACTAAATTCTTAATATTTAGAACTCAGGTTCTCTGCATTCCCTTAACATATATTAAGAAGGCACGTGTCCCTTTATTGATCTAACAATCAGAAAATCCTCAATATTTGCTTTAGCATGCTTATTAATTTTTGATTTTGATGTATTTATTTTATCAGCTAATAAATTTTAAAGTATTATATATAATCATACTACTATATGTTAGAATAATTCTGAAATAGCTTACTTATTTTAATTGAGAAGATTTTGATGAAACCTTTACTATACAATGTTCTCTTTGAATCATTTAGTGTTGATAAAGCGGATGATGAAGACGATGAAGATTTAACCATGAATAAAACATGGGTCTTGGCACCAAAAATTCATGAAGGAGATATCACACAAATTCTCAATTCATTACTTCAAGGTTATGATAACAAACTTCGTCCAGACATAGGAGGTAAGTCTGGTGCTTTGATCTAGGATTTTTATGACTTCCCTGGTGCAATTTTAGTCCTTTTTGAATATCCAAGGCAAATTACAGATTGTTATAGTTGAGGGTACTTAACTGCAGTGGCCAGGATCTTTGAGGAATTCACAATGAGAGAATAAACAGAAAACAAGCCCCTTTAGTGTAGTGGTTCATCAATTGGTGATATAAAAGGTGTTAGCAGAGAGTTTTGATGAAACTGTTTGGAGAAAAAGAAGTTCCTGAAAGTAATTGTGTTGACAAAAATGAAAGGTTCCAATTTCGTGACAGTGGAAGACATTTAATTAGCGTATAACTATAAGTAGTGATGGCAAAGTTAGCGGAGGCAATCGACTTTGTTTAAGATTGTATGTCTAAGTCTATTGCAAATGTGGATACATTTAACAGTACAATTAAGTGATAAATTTCTCTGAGTGACTTTAAAATAAAACCAAATAAGCAAACAAAAATAACAAAAGTTTAACAGAGAATTTAAGATTACCAGTAACAATAAAATCTTTACATATTTAAATTTCCAGGGCATAAGATATTTAATGTTGTAAATTATTTTCCCTTAAATAATTATGGTAATAAACGTTATCTTTTTCTTTTTGTTTGTTTATTTACTTGGTTTTGTTTGGTTTGATTTTTTTCTATTATATTTCTTATCAGGGGCACTGCAGGGGTGAGCAGAGGGCATAGAGGAACTGACAGCTAAGTGGAATTACGATGAATGATGTAAAATTCTCAGAGATTCAATAAAATAAATTATGTTAAAGATGAATAAACTTGCTATGAACATAAAAAAGAAATGTTAAATATAATTAGATATGTTTGAAGTTTTATGAATAGTAATCGTATTTCCCTAAAATAAGTACTTAGCTTATATAAAAAAATCAATTTTGTATATTTACTCACAATTGATTAAACTTCATTATTTAATGTGAGATAACTCTGCATTCATGTTAGTAATATAAAAATGTAATTTGTTTATAATAATGAATACTTTACTTGTTTAATTTCATTCCAAGTGCCCTGGCAGGACAAAAGCACAAAGTTCAATAGTTTTGGATTGTTTCTGATTATCAGAAGCCAACTTCTATTTCATTACTATTGAGGAATGATGATGCTTATGAGAAATTGTTAAGACCCTCCTCTGCTTGTTACTTTCTGTTCATATAGAGCAAGGGTTCTTTTTTTCACTGAAACTTTATATGCTTTATAATATAGAACATACATATTTTGTCCATATTTTTATGGTCTCTCCTCTAGAAATAAAATTCAATCATTTATTAAATTTAAATGGATTTAATTTTTTATTAAATGTATATGCGTTTTTGAGTGTGTGTTTGTAGGCTTTAGTGCAGTGTTCCTAAGGTCACAAAAGGATTCAGATCCTCTGGAGTTGGAATACAGGGAATTTTAAGCTATCTGATATGGGTGCCCAGAAGCGTCTGCCAGAAAAATGGGTACTTAACCACTGAGTCAACTCTCCAGCCAAAAGGCAAATTTTCATCTTTCAAAATGAGTCAAGGGATTTGTTAACATTAACTTTTAAAAACTGTCATTAAGTTATATTTGATATTTTTTCCTGGAACACAATTAGAATAGTCCAGATGGAGGAAGGACAGTGTTGGGGAGCAATGAAAGAGATATCTTGATTGAGGGTTCATTATGGGGCTAACAAGAAACCTGGCACTAGAGAAATTCCTAGGAATCCACAAGGATGATACCAGCTAAGACCTTAAGCAATAGAGGAGAGGTTGCCAGAACTGGCCTTGCCCTGTAGTCAGATTGATGAATATCTTAAATGTCACCATAGAACCTTCATCTAGCACCTGATGGAAACAGAGACAGGAAAATCCAGTGCAGTACTTGGCTGAGTTCCCAAAGTTCAGTTGAAAAGTTGGAAGAGTGAGAATATGAGCAAAGAGGTCAAGAATATAATGGGGATGCCCATTGTAACAGTTTACCTGAACTAATGGGAGCTCACCAACTCTAGCCAGACAGGGAAGGAACCAGCATAGAAGCGAACTAGATCCTTTGAATGTAGATGACAGTTGCATGGCAGGAGTAGACTGTAGGGCCACTGGCAGTGGCACCAGAATTCATTCCTACTACTTGTACTGATTTTTGGGAACCCATTCTCTTTAGGTGGATACCTTGCTCAGTCTAGATACAACAGGGGGAGCCTTGGATCTTCCACAAAGCAATATGCCTTATCCTCCTTGAAGAGTGGATGAGGGTTGGCATGTTGGGGGAGAAGGTGGAGGGAATGGGAGAAGGAGAGAATGAAAAAACTGGGATTGGTATGTAAAATAAAAAAAAAGATAGTTTGTTTCCTTTTTAAAAAAATTTAAAAGTTAAAAGAAGAAATAGTATATTACATATTAGGATGAAGATGGCCTTATGTCACCCAAAGAAATAAAATTAAATAATCCAAAATAAAACAAATCAGAAGCTATAATATATATGTAAAGACATGTAGTGAATTTTTTTAAAAAAAACACCCCTAATTAATATTATGAGAGAAAAAAATTCCTCAAAATATGCCTTTGCCTTTGTTTTGTGTTGGTCCTCTAGCAGCAGATTTGTGGCCTTTTCTTAAGGGTGGTTTGTTTCCCTAATGAGACTTTTCTAGAGAAAACAAATTTTTAGGTTGCAAGCTGCTAGCAGTGAGGGATAGCTTCTGGGTTATAGAAGAGCCTGTGTCCTGTCCTCATTTAGGTCTAAGACCCCATTTGGTCCAGACACCCGTTGGCCCTGCACATGCTGCCATAGTCTCTCTGAGTTTATATTTTTGCTAACTCTGCTGTGTCTAGAAGACCTTGATATTTCAGTGTACTCCATTTACTCTAGGTTTACATTCTCCCCATCTCCTCTTCTGCAGAGTTCTCTGAGCCCTGAGAGGATGGACTTGATGGAGATAGCCCATTAATGAGTCCAGTTGGGAGCAAAGAAGTTACAGTGGAACGATTGGAGGAAGTAAAGGGAAAATAGAAAATTATATAATTATACCTTAATTTAAAGAGAGAAAGAGCACTAACCACTTGAGTGTCCTTGAGTCTGAATTTACCTGCGGGTTTTATTACAGTCCTGTAATGCCTCAGCAATATATAACAATATAATATATAATATATAACAGCAATATAACAGCCTACAATACCTCCACAATGATGTTGTCCCTTTTCAATCTACTGCATCAGGAGGTTGTGGTACTGTTCCATTCTAGTTCAACTTATCACTTGTGATAGTAGTGTTTTTCATACGCATAATTACTTAGCCTTTCAAGTTCATCCCTTTCTGATTAATATTTTTAAAGGTGTACTGTGAAACTATACAAAAGTTTTCCAGCACACCCCTCCATTATTTTAGAATCATCAGTGAGTCACACCTGTGACATTTAAAACTGCTCTATCTTTCAAACAGACTCAATAATGCCATTATTCATCCTACACATAATGACTAAAATACTACCATAAGGTACAGTGGAACGTTCTCTTGCAATTGCTTACCTATTATTACTAGCATCATCAAAGGCCATGAGCAGTTATTTTGTTTTACGTTTCATAGTCCATTATTGTCATTATTCATCGTATTGTACAATGTGAAACATTTAGTCACAGGAGCTTCTTATAATTTGTTCCCTTCATATGGGTATGCGTTCCTACTGTTTTCGAAGCTCATGATTTCTTTTCTCACATCAGACATTCTAGCTCATCTTGACCCAGAAGTAGAATTAACTCATCCTCCAAGGATGTTGGGTTCTTTTGTACTTTTATTTATTTTTGAAATGACATTTAGAATTCAAGATCTAAGCCCCAGTGTATTCATCACTATACAGTTTCATTCAGTTTTTAAAAATCTCTTCAGCTGACTAGAGTAAAAAATGGTGTATTTTCTACACACATATAGGCATTAATACTCATGGGTTTTTCTTTTATACATGTACTATCAGGCATGACTTTGTACTGTAGATTTGACTCAAATACAAACATCACAGTATTCATTCTAGCCCTCAATTCCTTCTTTTTACAGCTTACATTTTCAACAATAATAACTTGATTTTCATGTCACTACAATATAGTCTCATGTTTGGCAAATCCTCATAAAGTCATATAATTTTAGAACTTAATTTATTTCTATGCTCAATATATGTCTTTGAAAGCAAATTTCCTAATGAATGAAAAAGTTGGACACAATTTTATGCTTTTATTTTTTAAATACAAGTGTATTTTGAATAATATTCCTGAACTTGGTATAAATTCTGAATCTAGCTGTAACAGGAGGGCCCGCTTGATTGTCCCGGCTGCCTGGCTAGCTTATCCCTGAAGTAACCACACAGAAATTGTATTAATTAAAACACTGCTTGGCCCATTAGCGCTAACTGCTTTTTGGAAAAGTCTTACATCTTAATTTAATCCATTTTTATTAATCTGTGTATCGCCCACACGGCAGTGGCTTACCGGCAAAGCATGTCTATCACTGGCAGCAGATCCATGACATGAGTCTCTTGACTCTGCTTTCTTCCTCCCAGCATGCTATCTAGTTTCCCCTGCCTACCTAAGTTTTGTTCTAACCTATCAGGCTAAGCCAGTTTCTTTATTCATTAACAAATGAAAGCAACACATAGACGAGACTCCCACATCATCTAGCTATGTTTCAAATTGTTATTGCATAGACTCAGAATCATGTATTATTTTATTACTTGAGATTTTTTTATTAGTAATTATATTTTAAGTAATTCTATTTTTATTCTCTAGTATATTGTTTTTATAGATGAACAGAGCATTAACAATGGATAATAAGAATAATATGGAGATTAAACCATTTGTATTAATATATTTTAAGGCAAATATCATCATAATTTTATGATGTCTTTAATTTTCTGAACTACTCTTACATTTATGCTTAAAAATATCAGCTTTACAACCAATATATTTGTCCTAAAAGTAGTGATAATGCTATTGTAGTTGTACTGCATTTGTAAATTTTCTTTGAGAGAACTGAAATCATTTTAGAATGGCAAAAAAAAAAAAAGATGTGGATTGACTCTCCATTTCTCCATATTTACCTTGTGAATTCCAGGAGTAATTAAAGTACTCTTCACATGGTTTATTTTTACGTGTGCTCCACTTACTCTTAGTAGCCTTAGTGTTTCAAGCAGCTTTTGCTCTTCCACTGTATCAAGGATTATTGATTTATAAATCATCTTTTCATTACATACTCTACCATAACATGACTTTTGCTTTACACATTATTTTCATAATATCTAAGCCTATACAGATAACTACCCTCTGCATTGTCAGGTAATATGTGGTCTCAATAATATTCACTAGTTGTCTAGCTTTAACTGTTCTGTTAGCTTACAGAAAACAATATTTTCAAATTAGTTTTCATTTTGTTATAATATTTTAGTGTTTTTCTGCATTATTAAAGTTTAAATACTTATCATTTACTAGTCCTTTCCATTGTTTTTGAAATTTTCTAAGTCATTCCTTATATAGACTTTCCATACATTGTTTATGAGTGGATAGCCTTTTCTGTTGACTTGTTCTTTAAGTGTAGAACATACAGACGCAAAAGCTTGGGTTCACCCTTTCTCTGCTGACTTTCTTCTTGGTTGGGTATTTTGTCTGTGGCACTCTTGGGTTGTTTCTTTTGAAAAGTGTGATAAAAATTCAATGCTTATTTTATTTTAAGTTTTTCTTTCTGGAGATTCCTAAAATTAACAAAAATAAATAAAACAAAATAGCATTACCATCAAATGCCCCAAAATAACTCAGTTTGGTTAACCTCTCTCTCAAAGACTTAATAATCTCTTTAAAGGGTAATGAATTGTTCTTTTAATGCCAGGAAGAATTATTTTTTATTTTACACTGCTTCATTATTATTTCTAATCTGATGTATTGATTTCTTCATCAATTCTATTACAGATAAGTTAATAACAATTACCTGCCATGTATTTATATTGTATTTAGTTTTTTTAGTGACTACAGTCTATTATTAATTTTTTTGTATTCACTATTGGTCATGTATGATTCCATTTTTGTGCCTATTTCACATAGTTTTCCAGCCAGGCTCTGTTTCTTGGTTTAAAGGACAGGAATTGCACCCCAGGGTTACTGCCTGAATTTCTGATTCAGAGTGGTTATCATATTCCAAATACTTGTTAAGTACAAGCAGCTACTCTGGGTATTTTCCTCTGAGATTTCTACTGCATATTGTCTGAAGCATTTTTCCATAGTTTGATTAGGGTGGTTCTAAAATCTTTTTTGTAATGTGTCTTTTGTCTAATTATTTTGTGCTTTGTAGATATTTCTATAGATTCATAGGCGTAAGTAACAAACAATGCCACACCAGTTTGGAATTATGATTAATAGGGTGGTATTTATTTAAAGGGGAAAAAAAACTTGCAGATCACTGTCACAGACAATAGCCCTCTGTGCAACCAGGAAGGGAGTCTAGTTGCCAGCAGAGCAGGAAGTGAAGAGAGAGAGGAGAGTGAAGTGGCTGGTTTTATAAAGGGAGAGAGACCACGCCCCAATGGGCTGGTATCTCAGTGGCTATAGGCTGGAGGAGCAGAAGGACCTCCCGCAACACCTCCCCCTTTTGTTTAAGTAAGAGAGTTCTAAACCTACTACGAAATTATATACAATAAGTACAAATATCCTATTCTAATTAGCTTAGGTCTTGTATAATAAATAACTTGGCCAAGTCTTGAGAGAAAAGTAACTACATTTATATAGTCTTCAACCCCATCTAAGATCTGAGAAGGGAAATAATGTTACCTGGGTAATTAGAAAGTTCAGTAAAACAACTTCCAAAACATGCAACAAATCACAGAGACAACTAGCTACCTGGGCAATCACCCAAAGTCATGTTTGCAGCGTTGAAGCAACCAACTTTGGCTAAGGCCTAACATAACTGACATACCATTTTCAAAGGCAAGCAACTTTTAAAAACTATCTTACCCTGTCTTGGCAGGATATGACAGTCCTGTTTTATCCGTTGATGCATGCTCTGTATCTCTTTCAGTGGTTGAGGTATGGGCATTTCTCTGCCCCAAGGCCAGTTCTACCAAAAAGAAAGGTTCCAGGTGGATGTTCTTATATGGTCACTTACAAAGTTTGAATGGATTTAGTGGGTGTAATGGTGATGTTTCTTTGTGTTAAAAGAGGATTGAATGGCATTCAAATTATTGGATTCTGTTTCTTAAAGAAATACATAATTTTTGTTTGGTTCTTTTTCCATCTATTTTTAAAGCATATTTCTATTTTCATTTTTGATACTGGACTTTGTCCAGAAACACCTTGTTTTGAAGAATGTTCTTTGATAACACAGTTGGTCTTAGATTTATTTCCTCTTACTATTTGTTCTAGCCTCAGAGCACAGTTTTAAGTACCTTCAGATGGATGGTACACAGGTTCCATTTAATGGGATCTTCACATCAGTCTTAAACTTGTTACCGATTCCCATCTCTCACAAACTTGATTTCACTCCGTGGACAAAAACAAAAATCTTACACAGAGTGAGACTGTGCTTGAGGTATTTCTAACAGAATTTGTCCTCATTCCTGTCTCACTTCTTTCTTCTTTATCTCCCTTTCTGTCTTTTCCTGGAAACATGTTTTGGAATTTGAACATAGTTCCTTTATGTGCTCTCTGAACTATTTGTTGCTTTTTGCTAGTCTACTGTTTTGCTGAAAATGATGTAACCTGAGACAGATTATACACATTTTTTTAATCAATGCTTTGGCCACGTTGAGATTATTCCTCTTTTCTTCCTGGAAACATGGTAAATTAATGATTATTGAATAATCTTAATAAATTAGCAGTGTTTTAGAAATTTTTATCATTGGATTTTTTTCTACTGAGCAATAATTCTTTAATTTTCTATTCTTAAGATACGTGTTCAGAACCAGCTTTCTTGGAAGCACAGAAAGTAACTAAAGTTTTCCTGAATTATCACAATTATTTCACAACTGTTCATATTCAGTTTGTAGTATCATATGTATAACTTTGGGATGTCAGATGCTTGGAGAATTTTCACTCAGAATGCTGAATCCCATTTCATGCTCTTTCCCTGATTACAGAGAAATCCTAGCTCTCTCAACAGCACTTACTTCTATTTTCTCTTCACATTTGTAAGATAGTACAAGATGTGATATGGACCTGAAGCTTTCGTTGTTGAAAGATGAGAAATCACTAATTCAAAGTCTTTGATAATACATGGATTCTTCAATAATTCCTTACTGTGATCACTGACTTGACTGTGCTTTCATTTTATAACATTCGTTTCCCTAGATTTTTTTATCTCTGCATTATTTTGTGAACTTACATCCAAAGTATTTTGAGATTTTCATATACAAGTATATGAAGGTATCAACATAGATTTGTATTTAGTTTAATTTCATGCACGTACTATACAACAATCAGAACTATAATGGTAATACTAATATATTGATATTGATTACTGAGACTGCTTTTCCAATTATTTCAGTCATATGTTTACAGGTTAAGGCTCTGGGGAAATAGTAACTAAAATGTCTCAGCCAACTCTATGGTCTCATTGTCTTAAAGACTATTTTGATAAGAAGAGTCTGTAAAACTTTCTTCCAAGTATTATCATTTGATTTAAATGAACTGCCTTAATCAACAAAAATGCACAGAAAGATGCATACAGGTTACAGAAGGACTATTTTAATGCAAACTATATATTCAAAACATTTATTTAAAAAAGATATGTACTTTGCTGAAACAATCTGAGAGAGACTGGACAATAGCGTCCAAGAATACAAGATTAGAGTCTACTGTAGGAAAAAATACCTCACTAATGCTTCTTTTTAAATATAATTTGTGCTCTACTTTCCCTCCTGTGTATGATTAAGTTGTCTCAAACCTCTGTTCTTTCTGTATATTCACTCCTTCGGGGGTGTCTTTTATAGTCTTGGTGTATGTTTATAGGATATTTAGTCCCAATGTGAGCTGAACAAGGCATGCCAAAGTGGATGGTAAAAGGCCCACAAGGACTCAATCCTATACATTGCACTGTAGAAAACTGAGGAAAGGCTAGAGAGTGAGAGGTAGTCTTTTACATCCCTGAAAACACACACACACACAGGAGAGGTCTACTGATAAGAGATCATATTTAGAAACACATATGTATATACACATGCATGCTTGCATGTGATAACAATTAGAGAAAAAAGAAGTCATGGGTTTGATGAAGAGTGCTGGGAAACAGAGGTTGGAGTGAGGTGAGGGAAGGAAGAAATGCTGTAAATACATCATAATTCCCCAAATAAAATTAGAAACTTAAAATTTTTAGCAGCACAGAAAAGAATATTTAAAACCATGGCTCAGAAGAAACCTTAAAACACTTATGCAGCCTTCTCTAAAATCTTCTCTATAAAAGAAAGGTGTTTTTTTTTTTTTTTTTTGGTCAGTGCATGGGTTTCTTATTTATTGTGGGATTGTGGCATAGAAATATTTGATACCTCTGTGTATTGATGAATTGAACATTATCTCTGCTGACTGTTAAAAATCATTTAATGATCCCAGATGGCATTCCCTCTAAATTGCACTTCAATGGCTTGGGTTGGAATATTTTTTCCTTTCAATTTTCTTAGAAATGCTGCAGTTATCTGACTCTGGACAAATAGCATGATGGCAGGAAAAAGTATTTCCAACTTTTAAAGGCTTTTAATTTTGAATAATTTTGATTATAAACAATCTTCATAATATAAGTCAATCATAGAAGCAATGAGTCACTGTGGCAGTTTTATGGTTACTTTTTCGTTAATTCTGTACTTCGTATGTTATAATAATTAAGCTTGTCTTCCAAATTAGCCTGAAATATTTTCTTTAATTTTCACATTAATATTTCCTATTCTTCTATAGGGTTATAGATTAAAAGATCTGATTAATGCCAGCAGGCAAGAGTTACCATATTTGGATTTAGAAAATAGATTCATAGTTAGAAAAGATACATTTTATGATTGTTAATTGAATATTTTATCAGCACTATAAAGCAAGGAGGTTAAGGAGAAAATTGCCCATTTTCTATAAACAAACATGGAGTGTATTTTCTTATTAGCAATTGCTATCAGGGTTTTCTGTCCTGCCCAGTTCCCACAATCATTGAGTCCCAAAGAAATCACACAGAGGTCTACATTAATTATAAACTGATTGGCCCATTAGTTCATTTTTTTTTTTTTTTTTTTTTTTTTTTTTGAGACAGGGTTTCTCTGTGACTTTGGAGCCTGTCCTGGAACTAGCTCTTGTAGACCAGGCTGGTCTCAAACTCACAGAGATCCACCTGCCTCTGCCTCCCAAGTGCTGGGATTAAAGGCGTGCGCCACCACCGCCCTGCTTCAGGTCTTTTTTTTTTAAAACTCTTATAGCTTGTATCATTATTCTTATCTGTGTTAGCCACCTAGCTCAGTACTTTTTTTCAGCAAGGCAATCACATCTTGCTTCTTCTATGGCTGGGCTAAGACTGTGGAGGAATGGATTTCCTTCTTCCCGGAATTCTTCTATTCTCCTTTACCTCTATTTCCTGTCTGGTTGTCCTGCCTATACTTCCTGCCTGGCTAAAATGCTCTATCTCCTGCAAGAGCCAGAGATCATGCTAGCAGCATGACCCAGAAAGCTGGCATTTTAAAACTGTGCAGCTTTTTTCCTGCTGTGGCTCCTGAGTCAGGAAAATCTGTCTTAAAGGAGCTACAGGATACTGCCAGCAAACAGCAAAAAGCTGTGTTAAACTCTCTCTCTCTCTCTCTCTCTCTCTCTCTCTCTCTCTCTCTCTCTCTCTCTCTTTTCTTCTAGAATTTCTTTTTCAAGTCCTCTCAGGTTTTACATAGATTTAGTTAACCACATTGGAGGCATCAATTTTTGGAGCAGGAAGAAGGACTCTTGTTTGTCCCAGCCGCCTGGATAGCCTTCACCCGAAATAACCACACAGAAACTGTATTAATTAAAATACTGCTTGGCCATTAGCTCTAACTTCTTATTGGCTAACTCTTACATATTAATTTAACACATCTCCATTACCGGAGATTCTAACCGGCCTCCATCTCCAGAGGAGGATTCATGGGTTCTTTGACACTGCCCTTCCTCCCAGCATTCAGTTCTGTTTTCTCTGCCTACCTAAGTTTTAAGGCCAAGGCAATTTTTTTATTCATTAACCAATGAAAGCAACACACAAACAGAAGGAACTGCTACACCACATAATAATTTTTATCTTGGTATCATTTTCTTAAAATTATATTGCACATGTTTTATTTAAATTTTCTTTCCTTATACAATAAACTATTGGTTTACATATTAATAAAACACTAATATAAGAATTAGAATATCTTTATCAACAGCAATTATTTTATCTTGAACTAATGTTGTTACTTCCCTTGTTGGATCCACAGTGGCCTTGATTGATTATGTTGGTCAGTAGTTCTCCCAGTAACAGAATGCCATTTAGCCTGTGCCCTAACACCAGAATTAACATTTGCGTAACAAACACAGCTTCATGTTATAAGAGGCTCAAAAATATTGATATTATGGAGTCAAGGTAATGTTGAATGAGGACGCTCCTTTTGTTACCTGCTGCATGGCTAGCTTAGCCCTGAAATAATCACACAGAAACTGTATTACTTAAAACACTGCTTTGCCCATTATCTCTAGCTTCTTATTGGCTAACTCTTATATCTTAACCCATTTCTATTAATTTGTATATCACCATGAGGTTGTGGCCTACCAGCAAAGTTTCAGCATGTCTATTTTCAGCAGCAGATCCATGCATCTCCCTTACTCTGCCCTTTTTCCTCCCAGCAATTAGCTTAGCTTTCCCTGCTTACCTAAGTTCTGCCTTGCTATAGGTCCAAACAATTTATTTATTCATTAATGGTAATCACAGCACACAGAGGGGAATCCCACATCAGAGTAACTCTTAATATATGGAAGTCCTACACTTTACTACAACAAACATGTCTTACAAAATAAATACCTAACTAGTTCTTTGTTTCTACTGTAGGCAGGATCCAGTGCTAAGTGTTGTTCATTAAATGTAGAAATCAAATATTTGTTGATTTATGAGTATAAATGAAAAAATCTGATTGTGAAAAAGATGTGTGTTTAGATCAGTTGTAATTGCTTAGAAATGGCAATAAATATACTTACAAATTCAAATAAGGAACCTGTTATATTGTTGTTAATTGGCTTCATAAAAATTATCCTTTAAATCCTGGCTGCAATTTGCTTAATTATCTATTTATTGCCTCCAGTAAATAGTTCACAGAAATAAATGACAATTAAAGGCACTCATCTCAGAAATCATCACTCTCATATAAATTTCCTCTTAATCACATGACCTATTTTTATTTAAGACAACTGCTTGAGGCTAGCAAGTTAATTTACCCTTTTTGTGTTTTGTCAGTCTGAAAGCCCAACTTTCTTTTAAACTAATTCAAAATGACTTATTTATATTTCTGGTTAATAAATGTATGCACCGTTTAATAATTTTTTGTCTGAGGAAACACATAAACAAATCTATGTAGACAATGAATGGTTCTCCAAGTTCTGATGCTAATCATTGCCGGGGATGCAAAAAAAAATAAACATCATGGTTTGTGAGCACTGATTTTCAAAATTACTACTAAATTTCACTGAATTTTTTTTGTAGCTTGAGGGCTTTGCCACATAGACGAGTAAAACTGAGAAAATATTGATACTGACAGATTCGGCCCTCTGTAGCAAGAAAGGTAACCACTGAAGACTCACGCAGCCTTTGAATATGGGTGAGGAGTATGAAATCAGAAAGGGAAAGTGTTCAAAGCTTACAAGTGGTAGAAAAGTGAACCAAACAAACATGGCTCACACAAACATCTAACTACAAGGACACTTTTCTTTATCAAGTTCTCTGGAAGACATGAAGGATCTTCTTACAATTCTTGTCCTGTCATGTCTACTTTGTGAATACTTTGTTTCTCAACTAGAAGCTATTGAACCAGAGACTAAATTATCCTCTACATGTTGTATTATGAATTTTATGAGTAGTGTTTAACATACTATGGAGAGCTATTGTTCATTGCAAAAGAGAACATTGCAATTATTCTGGTAAATCTCATTAGAGGGAAGTTTAAAAAGGAGCAAAGAACCACACTTACCATCAGATATGAGACTATAGTGGATGAGTTTTAATTATAAATTATATCACTTTGTAACCATTTAAAATGCTGGCCATTTAGGCGCATTTTTTTTGGATAGGATATGCAAAGATCAGATATACCATCTGAAGGTACCTGAGAAAGCTCTAATGACAACATACAAATCAAAGTAGATGAGACAATGGAAATATCTATGTGGTTGTCAGTAAAATTCAACTATCAACAAGATAAAGGAATATTGTTACCAAAACAGAAAGGATGGAGGAATAAATGAATATTTAAAATATCCTCATATGAGTCAGTCTGGAAGCAGTGTGTTACACACATTGTCTCCTTTGATACCCATTCTATAGGTTTCAGTGTTCGTCATAACTGGCTCTCAGTAAACCCTTACTGATTTATCTTCTCAACTCTGTATTCAGGGACTTCACAGTGTACATTTAAACTAGTTATCGAGGAATGATTCACCATTTAATTAGCATCTTGGAATAGTTAACCATTAAGAAATCAGCAAAAGTTAGAAATCAAGGCCTTTTCCCTTCCTTTCTGAGAGTACGGCTGTTATGCACTCGCCATCAAACTCTTTATTAGCTTTAAATAATAATAATATTATATACAAAATATATTCTAATTCTAAAGGCCTAGAGCAAGGAAAACTATCTTAAAAATTTTATTGAATTTAAAGTCTTTTATATAGTTGGTCAGTTTTCAGACATTCATAATATCTTTAGATTGTACCCATGAAATATTTAGTTAACTCATTAATTTATATTTATATAACTTATTTCAAATTAAATTTTTATGATTTTGTAAGAGGCTTTTTGTCACGATTCATAATAGATATATTATGATTGAAATAATAAAATGTGATTCACTACTAAATTTAAGGTTACTTTAGAACAATCCTGTATAACATAAAGCATTCTGTGTTACTTTGCAGTGAGGCCCACAGTAATTGAAACTGATGTTTATGTAAACAGCATTGGACCAGTTGACCCAATAAACATGGTGAGTATAGCCTGTTACAATACAGGATTCCTGAGTGTGTGCCTTCTAGAATAAGGAAGTGTGGGATTTAAGATAGTTTATTGTGAAGCAATTTTTTTTAAGATTGCAATTACTATTGTACTGATTAGTTTGCCAATTTGACACAAGGCAAGATCATCTGAGCAGAGAGGACCTTCATTGAGGTAAACGGACTCTATCAGATTGACTGTATGCACGTGTGTAGGGAATTTTCTTAATTAATGATCAATGTGGGGGGGGCAAACCCACTTCCCACTTTGGGCAGTGCCACATCTAGGCAGGTGTTCCTGGGTTGTACAAGGAGGAGGATGAGCAAGCTATGGAGAACAAGCTAGTAGCCAGAAATCTTCCATGATCAAGGAAACTAGACCGTAAAAGGCTAATCAACCCAATTATAAAATGGGGCACTGAAGAAGTTCAAATGGCCAAAAGACACTTAAGGTCATGCTCAACTTCCTTAGCGATCAGGGAAATGCAAATCAAGACAACTTTAAGATACCATCTTACACCTGTCAGAATGGCGAAAATCAAAAACACCAATGATAGCCTTTGCTGGAGAGGTTGTGGAGAAAGGGGTACACTCATCCATTGCTGGTGGGAATGCAAACTTGT
>NW_026067949.1:26692019-26806493 GCF_014885135.2 Alexandromys fortis | reverse complement strand
CTCACCAAGGCCAGCTGGCCTGGGTTTGAAAAAGCCTGGGTTAAAACCGGTCTCGCTGAACATAGCGGACAATGAGGACTACTGAGACCTCAAGAACAATGGCAATGGGTTTTTGATCCTACTGTACCTATTGGTTTCGTGGGAGCCTATGCAGTTTCGTGGATGCTCACCTTACTAGACCTGGATGGAGGTGGGTGGTCCTTGGACTTCCCACAGGGCAGGGAACCCTGATTGCTCTTTGGGCTGACGAGGGAGGGGGACTTGATTGGTGGAGGGGGAGGGAAAGGGGAGGCGGCGGTGGGGAAGAGACAGAAATCTTTAATAAATAAATAAATAAAAAGTAAAAAAAAAACAAATTTCTTCTACAAAGGTTTTACGCTTTCTAAGTTACAGATGTGACTTTTCTCAATGATGGACTGTGACCTGTGAGAAAATAAACACATTCTTTATCAAGCTGAATTTGGTTGTCGTCTTTATTACCACAATAGAAAACATACTAGGAAAACTGTGTCAAGCATTGGCCAGTGGAACTAAAACACTCCTTATGGAAGAACTAGTAGTTTCTTATTGCAATGGATTGCATTTATAGTGCATAAATAATTACCATTAGCTCCATCAAAAGTCAGTCTCTGAAGAAATCTGGGAGAAGAAAAATTAGGAAGCCCAATGGAAAAGGATTCTGAGATTGAAAAGGCATAGTAGGAAAAAAACAAATAGAAGGGACATAGTTTATGCCTTCAATATTGATTAAAGTTATTAATTAAGATTAATAAATTTAGAATTAATTAATAATAAATTAAATAATACTTAATTACGAATAAACTTTTTAAGGCCATAGGGAAGCTACAATAACCCCATGCACATGTACACACAGACTCATTTCCACAATTGTTTTTTTTATATGTAGTGCTTTCTTGGGTTAGAATATAGAGCCCCAAACAGGCTAGTCAAGTCGTCTACAAATGAACTATGTGCCTAGCTCATTAATCTCTTCATATCCGTGGAACTAGCATGATATGGTTAAGTTTGCCTGCTTGTCTTCCTCAAAATAGTACTACACCATACTCGGTTTAGCTTATTCCTGGCTCAGCAGTTAAGCACACTGATTGCTTCTCCAGAAGAGTCCTGCGTTTGATTCCCATCACCCATATGAAAACTTATAACCAAAGCCCATGATATCTGACACCTTCTTTTAGGGGATCTGCACACAAATAGTGCACGGATATATGCAGAAAAGACATACATGCATACAAATAAGTATTGAGCAGTTCTTCTGAGTATGGCACCACTAACTTCCACAGCTGTCTGCACTGATGGCCACAATGCCAGCATTTGGACGGTACCATAACTGATATATTAGTCACCTTAAGGCAAGTGAGTATAAACAGGATTTTGTTAAAAAGATTTGAGATGATAATGGGGGCCACATTGGACTGACCTAGAAAATGATCTTAATTATGGGCTAACGCTCAGGTGAAAGACGGGGTTACAACTAGGTCTTTGTCAAGAATTCTCTTAACCTCTTTCTTTTTAAAAGCTAATTAAATGGAAGTGCTATTGAATCTGACACTAAATATGCTGGGGAAAAAACGAAAATCATAGTCATAAAAAGGGACTGATAAGAAGCCTGTGTAGAAGATAATTTTAACTAAGGAATTTAGGACAAACAAAACTCACATTTCATAAAATGAACAAAATTGTTTTGCTGTGAGTGTAGTCGAGTAATAATAGGATGGGAGCACAATTCAACAGACAAAGGGTAGCTTCACATTTTTCTCACTAATTGCCCATACAAGTGCAGTGAGAACAAAATTTTCATGTAACTGCTTTTTAGACCAGATATTCTCTTTGTTACAAATATGTTTTCTTTCTTTTGGAAGATGTCTACATCAAGGAACACATTATAAGAAGTAAAACTTAATTTCCTAATTGGATACATATTTCTTCCCCTTGTTTCATTTATGAATTTGTAGTATCATATCCCTATAAAATGGGGTATTATATTAACTTCATGATTTGATCAGTCAATTAATAGATAATTTCCTTAATTATTGTTTTGAGAACTTACATTAAAATGAATACAGAATATACTAAGGAAGGTTGAAATAAACTAAGTACTGCTAAGAAGCATTATTGTTTGCTTACATTTTAATCAAAATGCTTAAATATAAGTAGAAATGCATATATACACAGATCTGAAGGCTAGATAATGTCAAATGATATTAGTTTAATGGAAAAAAATTCTGCCTAGTGAATTTTCAGTCTTTGGGAAGCAGGTATGATTTTGCTTTGTTGATCACCCATAGCCCAATAATTACATTCTGATTGGTGGATAAAAACCATCAAGTGTTAAAGTTATTCCTGCAGCAAAGTCAATAGAAGGTAAGTATCGAGAAAGCTGAAGAGCTCATGTATAACCATAGGGGACTAAGCAGAAGATTAGCTAGTGTAAACAGCTTCAGCTAACAATTACAAACATACACTGAATATGAGTTCCTCAATGGGAACACTGGAAATGAAAGACAGGGAGAAGCAACCTTTAAAAACTTGTTAGGAGGGAGAAAACATGCCTCATTTGCTGAACATAATCCCTGCTATCCTAGTCACAAGAGTGGCCTTTCACGTAGACACAAAATACAGTTTCTGAAACTGTATAGATCCTTCTTACTAGAATTCTAGTAAGTCTCAAATTCTTAAAGTCATTGAGAATTGACAGAGGGGTGAGGAAGAGGAATTCAGATGTGAAGTTGATAATTCAGAGATCATTTGGAGACTCAGTGGAACTGTGCTTCAAAACAACAAACTGCCAGAGTAGACTACATGGCAAAACAGCACAAACAGGCTTGGGTCAATTTAGTAAATAAAGTGAAAATATATTTGTCAGTATATAAGTAATTAACAAGCACAATCATTTTTAAATTAATATCAAAAGCAAAGGAAACCCAGGAAAAATTTAAACAAATGTACTTGTAGAGCAGCAAACTCTGAATATTTGTGCTGAGAATTTTTAAATAATATGTTTTATTTTCACTGTATTGTCCTATGAATAAGAAAGGCAGATGCAAAATTACCTCCACTCTTTGTAGACTGACTCTTGTTCTGTTTTCTCTCCTTTCTTCTATTCAGTTACTTTTGCATTTAGGAAGAAAAAGCCTGAGATGTAGCTTTTACACAACGAAGAAAATATTTTCTTTTCTTTTACTATATATACAGGAAAATTTATGAGGAGGAAATGTGGCACAAGAATAAGACTGTTTTTTTTTCCTCTTCTCAGATTGGTTAGCTTGCATGTGCTGTGGAGGGGAGAACATGATTTTGGTACTTGGGGGATGATGTGTGGCTGTGGGATTTGAAGAAACACACCCGAACTTTTGACTTTGAAGTTTGTTTCCTTGGCTTTTATGATACTTAAAGTCTTACCACACTGTTGAGTTTCCTTACCTATGCACCTGTATTTACTTTTGTCACGAATTGCTTATAATCTACTTTTTTACCACACATCTTATTTTAGAACAATGTAACACATTTTTAATAACACTATCAAAGAAAAGGTGAAAGTTGTACATGAGTAGCATCTCATTCTCCTGGACTCTTAGATCTTGTTTGCTCATTTGCCGTTAACTTACTTATTTTATTAATATAAGTGCCTACAATTTAAAATGTCTTGCCTTAGGTGGAAAAAAACTTCTTTTATGTTGTTTTGTCCACTTTATTTTCTATATTTTGAAGCCTTTTGTTTGCATTTATGATGTGTGTGTAGAGGTCAACTTTGTGGAAATTGTTGTGTTCTTCCCCCTATGACCTGGAATCTGAGGATCAAACTCAACCTGCTAGACTAACATGAGAAAGACTTTTACCTGATGATCAATCTTACTGGCCCAACACTTTTATTTTTTTAGGCTTTATCATATTTATTGTTGATTATCTTATAAAAATTTATGCGATTACTTTTCAGAAATATAAGGCATCTTTCTATGAGAGATGAAAAAATAGCAAAAAAAGTTGCTCCATTTTGGAAAAAAAAAGAGACTGATCTTTCAATAAGTAGATAAATATAAATGTCAGGATATGTGTATGAATCCGTATTGATTTAAAATGGTAATGGTGAGCCCAGTGCCACTTGTAATGAAAGAAAACTGGTAATAAGTAGCTTTCCTATGTTGTAAAACAGATGCGGAATTGGGATTCAGTCTAGTAATGCAGTCACCAGTAAACCTGGTAGGCGGGGAGAAAGTTCAAAAAGGAGGGAGAAAGGACGAAAATAAAAGAGGAAAGAACCAGCAGTGTAATGGTGAGGTTACACATGTGGCATCTGTGATCAAAATTTCTAAAACATGGTAGGTCTTTATATTTGTCCTGCATTATAATTTGGGCAAGAAAAATCAGGTGAGCATAAAAAGACAGAGATTGAAAATCTAAAATAATTATTTTGCAAAAATAAATATGATAGGCACTAGAAGTAAAATGTGAAGCTTTGTGGATAATTACACTTAGTCATCTGTGCAATGGAATAATTAAATGTGCGTATGAATACATCTTCTATCTTACAAATGGTGTTTCACACACCAAAACATGGGTCCTAATGGCTTTTCAGGTTTCATTTTTTCTGGGAATCATTCTGAATTTCTCTGAACATCACTTCAGGATTGCTCGATTTTTTTTCAGAATTGATGATCATTTGGGTAAAACTTAGAGTACAGTGAAAATGCAAACATGAACCTGTAAGTATAAATCTTTAGTTTATTTCTTCCATTCAACAGAGAAATAGGAAACAAATTTGACTGAAACGATGACATGAAAGGACATGATAACAAGTATGGACACTCTTGGAAAACAGGATAAATTTCTTCCTACCATCAACAAAATGCCAATTTTCCCTTGTCTGGAAATAGAGAGGTGATAAATTTTGTTACATATTCCAAAGCCATAGGAAACTAGCCATTCCTATGATGGCACCATGACGGGAATTTCTGAGTTATTTTGCCTTGGTTAAGGTTACCATCTATTTGTCCAAAATACTATCTCTGACTGCTTCTGAAAGTTTTTTTTATGTTGCTACCGTAAATTACAACAGTTTTGAATAACTCAAGCTAGCTACTATAACATGGCTGAGTGTCACACAATCACATGAGAGCTTAAGAGAACACATTCGGTTCCTCAACGACAGTCTTGGCCTCCTGAATGGCAACCTTACCCCTGATCGCTAGCTTCCTGTCTGCTGTGCAGATTTTAAACTAATCACACCTCTAATAGTACAGGAGCCAATTCTGTATAAGTGGCCATTTTCTCTTTCACCTGCCCTTCTAGCCTATCTGCTCTTTCTCTGGACAAACTGATGAAATACAAATCCATGAGGCAGCTTTGTGCAGACTTGAGTGCTTAGTGTTTGGACATATGTGTTGATGCTGGCCTTTCATTGGAGCTAGAGTCTCCCTAAGGCCAGAGAAGTGCTTATCTTTTTTTATTATGGAGTTTTTATTAGGAGTTCTGTGACCATACTAAATTTGATATTTTACACTTAAATTATAAGCAAACTTATATAAATTTAAATTACATAAAATTTATACCTAATAGTAAATATATGACTAATTATGATATAGAGAATCAGCAATGATTTATTAATACTTTGGGTTCTTTTACCCCAATTTTAGTATTATATGTATTTATAGCTATTTTTATATCTTAGAAAAATTGAGGATTTTATATTAAATTGGCAAGTGCTTACAGATATAAAATGTTCTGCGTATCAAGGAAAGTACATCTCTGACACACAAAACCAAGACTTCTCCTTTGTTATGTGAGGTTTATACTCCTTCACCCTTTTAAGAGGTTCTGCATTTTAGAGTCTTGTGACCAATTTATTAATCACAGTCCTTGTACTGTCCAGTTTCTGACTAGAATGTACCTTATATCAACAAGTCTTTCTGAATTTCCCCAGCTGAAAACAGTCTCTACCAGTTTATTTCTTTTTATCTGTACCTATCTCAACTTAAATTCAATTTCAAGTTTTAATTAAGCCCAGGTTCATATCTAAGAGGCTTCCATTGTTGTCTTCTTCAATTCAGCAAACAAATGAAAAGATCACAGTAACTAAACTGTCAAACATTGCTTGCTGAACAAGTTATCAAATTAATATGCATGATACATTGTGAAATTTGCAAGCACCATTCACAGAAATAAACAGACCCCAGAGCCAAAAGATTCACATTTGAATCAAGGATTCATGAGGATTTATTGATTATCTTTCATTGTATTGTCACACGACCTCCATGAAAATTTGAGAAAATAAGGCCATCAAAATATTTTACTTATTGTGATATTCTCAAGAAGCTTTAGTTTTTACAATAATTTAGCAAATTATATTTTATATCTGTGAAATGTTTACTAACACTTATATAATATGGGTTCACTATCCATCTCTCTGCCTGTGTTTATCTTTCTTTTAGTTTACTGCTGACCATGGTTTAATTTAGACTTTTATTTTAGTCATGTGATCGGGAAGTTTGAGTAAATGTTAATATGAATGTAGACAGACAAGATCAGGATCCATCCAACTACACAATAAAGTTTTGCTTCTGTATCAATTGCTTAGGACAATTATGCCTTTTGCATTTTTTCCATTCCAAAAGCAAATAGAACCCCACCTCCAATACTGCATTAACCAATAATTATAAGTGTAAGATGAGGTACACAGCTGCAATATGCAATTTTGGTTACTGTAGTAATATACATTTATGGTTTTCCTGACTACCTTATAAATCAGAGTAGCACACTTTTCACATTTATTCCTTTTGTTGGTTAAATTTCAAGGAGACAGTAAAATTGTCATGTCATGTCAGCCTCAAGTATTAAATGTACTGTTCCTCTCTCAAAACATTTCTTCTAGAAGGTATTGTACTTGTTCTGAGTCAATAGAAATTCAATTTCAAGGTTTTTTTCTTATTTTTTATGCAGATGATTATAACCTTTAAATAGGAACATGAAGTACAAGAACAGAGTTTGATCATTTTCTGGAAATTACTCTACTATGAATGAGTAAACAAAATTGGATTTTTTGATTACAAGTAAAATGGCACAGACTTTAATAACCTTCTTATCTCAGTAAGACATTTATTAAGGATTAGCAGTTTAAAGGGGCTTGGGACTATAGCTCCTGCGAGGCTTTGTGAAGGACAACTTATCAAGAAATGTGCTCTGCATTTCTTTCTTTTGATCATAGATTAATTGTGAGTAAATCCTTTCACTTTTTTTAAAAAATATTTTATCTTTAGGGAAATTTGACCTGTTAGAAATCATAATCCCTCCAACAGCTGTGAGCACATTAGAATTATGTATTATAAAACACATTTCTGTGCAGAACATATGGCTGTGCAGGCAGAAAGATCTGTATTTGTGGCCCAGCTTTGGAATTAATACGTTCCTTGAGCTGCTGAATGGTGTTCATGATGTTTGCAAAATTCTATTACTAGAAATATAATTCTCAAATGCTGCTTCTGATGCTATCATAGGAATTTGAAATTAAGTATGCTTAAGTGTCATGATGCTCTTTATACTAGCCATTGTTCATTTTTTCCAAGACCACAATCCTGCCTACTTTCTTATGAAATTTCTGCTATATTTCCCCTATTCAAATATATGATTTGACTCAGCTGAACAACATTGGTTATACTCTCTTTCCAACCTGTACAGACCCTTCTCTCTGTTCATATTTATTGTTACAAAATAACTTTCTATCATTGGCAAAGTCAATGTTGGGCTTAAAGGAGTTAATCATTTGAATAAGTAGAGAGGACATTTAAATAAATCTCACTTATCTCCAATATTTCTTAAGTGCCATTGGTCCTGACAAGGAAGTAAGAAAAGGTGTTAAAGAGAAAATATGTCCATGTATTTTCCATAAGATTCAAGCATCAGTCAGGTCAGTAACATTAGACTTACTAAACAAATACAGAGATTATGTAGCATGCCGCTGATAATATTCATTAAATAATTAAGAATCTATGCCACAAGTGTGTGATAAAACGAAGCTTCCTTCTCAATTTATCTCTATATTCCAGTAACCAAATAATAAATATTCTTGCAGCAATCTAGGATTTGATCCAACTTCCCTACTGATAAGTGGAATCTCAGACTGTTTACTCATTAGTCTCCCTGGCTTAAAAAATAGATACTAAATATTCATTAACCAAACTCACAGTCATGCTTCCATTTCTTTTGGTAAATATTTCCTTTCAGGCCAATTGACCAATTGCAAGTATCACATCAAGAAAGACAATTCAATCTTCTCTGCTACGTGTAGCCAATATAGTACTTCATAATTTTAAACATTTTTCCTTCCTCTTTTAATGTCTAAGTTAAACATGCAAGCAAACAGTCACATAAAGACGACTTTTTTTTCAGTTCCTTTATTCTATACCACATATTATTGTTCTTCCCTTAAGTTTTGTGGAAAGTTTTAATGCTTATAAGATTGTAGGCATTCCAGCAGGACACAGACGTGGGTAATACTTGATCTCAGGCCTCTTTCTTAACTGCACGACTTGCTCCTTTCTGTGAACAGAGTTTTGAGACCTAGGTCGTTGCTATGAGAACTGGAATATGAATGCAAGGTTTAGCTTTGTAAATGTCCATTGGAAATTATGATCTCTAATATGGGGAAGAGTTCTTTACCTTTCATCATTTGATATTTTTGGAAAACATTTATTAATGTGACATTTACTTCACAAAGTGTTGGAAGGTTTTAACAACAGGATAGCATACAGAACCATTATTGTGATCTTTACCACATTATAATTGTTTAGCTGGTTCCTTTTGTGGTCGATATGAGACATTAAACACTACTGTCCAGATATTTAACACTGCTGTCTTGAAATGATGGGAATCTAATACTCAGACTAAAGACATTTTTAGTGGTTTTAGATAATTTGATGGATATTTACCCTTTGATTTTGGACATGTTGATGGAGGTATATTGTAAATATCATCAAATTTATTAATGTTAACAATAAAACAGTTACTAATTGCTAAAATTGATGAATTATGAAACTTAAAAACAGCATAAAGGGTTAAAGGAGAGAAGGCATCTAGAATTTCTGAATTTCGTTTTATATGAGTCACTTGAAATAATTTGAAAAGAAGTTTAAAGTACCAGAATTATTTTCTTCCCAAGAATGAATCTAATTGCTATCAAGTTATAGGAAATTTGCACTAAAAATTTCAATTTCTAAGGAAAACATCTAAAATGCATTATTAATGTCATTATCTTTCAATCTTGTAGGAGTATACCATAGATATAATTTTTGCCCAAACCTGGTTTGACAGCCGCTTAAAGTTCAATAGCACCATGAAAGTGCTTATGCTTAACAGCAACATGGTGGGGAAAATCTGGATTCCTGACACATTCTTCAGAAACTCAAGAAAATCTGATGCCCATTGGATAACAACACCTAATCGCCTGCTGCGGATTTGGAGTGATGGAAGAGTTCTATACACTCTACGGTAATATTTATACAAACTGAGGTTGTATTTTCAGCTCTTAAAAAGCCTTCTTCACACCAGCAAAGTAGGACATAGAGGCACCTTTCATTTGATAAAATCTAACATGGCGAACTATTTGGTGATACATTTTTATATTCGGAGTTACTATCAAACGAAAGGACGGGAAAAATATTTGGTCTTCCTACTTGGAAGCAAGAAAGGTTTTAACTCATATTTTAAATTTTATGCATTTATTAATTTGATGATGCTTTAAATATTTTATTTTGTATGTACATAAATTTTGTTTGCTTTTTCACTACACACATACCTTGTGAAAACCAGAAGAGAAACTTGGATCCCCTGAAACTGGAGTCACAGATGGTTGTGAGTCACTCTGTGGGTACTGGGAACCAAAACAGGTCCTCTGCAAGATCAGTGAGTGTTTAAATCCTGATTCTACTCAGCCATGGTTAATATTTATAAGTGTATAATTTAAATTCCTGTGATTTTTTCCTTGTAATTTATTATTATTATTTTGATTTTTAGCACTGTTGTGAAACATCACCATTAAATGATTAATCCTTGAGTTCAAATCTACCTAATTTATCCCTGTCAAAATATATGCTTATTAAAAATTACTACCTTGTTTTTACTTTTTAAATTTTATTTAGAGTTACATTTCTCCCTTTTTTATCCACTCTCCAAACCTTTCCATCTAAATCTCCCAGTTCTCCTCCAAATACTAGGCTTCTTTCTTTACTAATTGTTATTGCATACATATATTTGTGTGTGTCTCTATGTATATGTGTATATAAATATACATATACACTTTTTAAATATAGCATGCTCAGTATATATAGTGTTATATATGTTTTTAGGGATAAGCACTTGGCATTGGACAACCAATGAGTGTAATGTTTTCTGGGAAGAAAAACTCTCATGCACCCATCTTTTCCTTGTTGTCTCTAGGTCTTTGTGTTTTCTATTTCTAATTTGGCATGTTCAGTGGTGTCATCCTTGAAGATTGTCATGCTAAATTCAGAGAAAAAAATATTCATAGCCTTGTATAATGTATTACTTATTGTGTGGCTTTTAACATATTAATTTCATAGATATACTCTATATATTTATATATATATATAATTCATGAAACTACAGAAGCTTTATTTTTAATACAAATGCAGAGATTGACATATACAAAGTAGATACTTAGTTGTCTGAAGAAATGTTTGAATTTCATACTCAGTAGTGAATGATGTAATATTTAGTATTAAATTTAAGGTTATCTTTGTATTTTATTAGACTATAGTCCATTATAGGTTGCCCAAATGATGTTTTAAAATCAGATGAGTAGTTTTTAAAGACTTGAACAACTCTTCTTTGTGCAATACTTATTTTTTTCTTCTAAATAGATTAACAATTAATGCAGAATGCTATCTTCAACTTCATAACTTTCCTATGGATGAACATTCCTGTCCACTGGAATTTTCAAGCTGTAAGTGAAAGAAATGATAATCCTACAAATTTGGGCTTAAAAACACTTTATTAGCTTATAGAATGAAATAAAATGTGATCTTAGAAATATGTTGATTATGATTCCACTTTTAAGTTTAATAAATGTAAGTACTACATTTGTTTATTGATTTTAAATTTTAAAAAATGAAAGTTTTTAGTAAATATGCATATTGCAAAATAATCTTTTTAACTCAGTTTTATTTCAATGCCTTTTACTTTAATTTTCTACTTTGTTTTGTTGAAAATTGATTTTTCTGCATTGTATTCTAATTACAATTCTGATTTTCTCAACTCCTCCTAAGTGCTTTCTACCTCCAGTCCTACTTGAGTCACACCCATTCTGTCTCCTCCTGGAAAACAAACAGGTGTCTAAAGAATAACAGAAAAAGATAAAATGAATAAACTGGAGTAGAAAAAGTAAACTAACATTCCCTTTTCTCATTCTAAGTACTCATATGGGCTGTGGATCTAGGCTTGCATTCATTCAAATAATTTTACACAACTAGAATAAAAAACTCTTTGAAACCATATCAATCTTCCTGATGCAATATTTCACTTTATTAGATTTTAAAGTAGGTTTCAAAACTGGTTGAGGAAAAAGTGTTTGCTTTTATAAATGATTTCAAATAGGAAAGGATTTTAGCCACTGGAATTCACATAAGAAATTATAAGCAGAAAGGTAGGCTTACAATCAACTCAGATATGAGTATATTTTGAAAACACATTGAATTCCTGTGTTGATTTTGACAATATTTTTGGGATTAACTAGTAACTACCAGGTCACAGTAATTCTAGTACACGAGAGTCTGAGATGGTTCCCAAGTTCCAGGTAAATAATAATAGAGACAATCTGAGATTTATGAATCAAGACATTAGGACAACATCAAACTTCCTCTCTCTCAAAACTACTCAGTGCAAAAACAAAACTCATACTTGTGATCATCATAAGTGCTATATAATTCTTTAAAGCACACATGTACCACACACACACACACACACACACACACACACACACACACACACTTCAGTTAGTATTTTCTGTATTTGACAAACTTTATAGTATTGAATGAGAGAAGGATCACCAATACTCATTGTTTGGATGGTGTTGGTATTGCAATGATACTATTTTAAATTTTTCTAAACTACATATATTTTACTACAATTTTTTCTCCAGATGGATATCCTAAAAATGAAATTGAGTACAAGTGGAAAAAGCCCTCTGTGGAAGTGGCTGATCCTAAGTACTGGAGGTTATACCAGTTTGCATTTGTAGGATTACGAAATTCAACTGAAATTTCTCACACAATCTCTGGTAAGGAGGAAACAGAAGCTGACATTGGTATAGAAAGCAGAATGTAGATTTTTCTATGTTTTACTCACTATCTAACATATCTATTTCTTATAGGAGATTATATTATTATGACAATCTTCTTTGACCTGAGCAGGCGGATGGGCTATTTCACCATCCAGACCTACATCCCTTGCATTCTAACAGTTGTTCTTTCTTGGGTTTCCTTTTGGATCAATAAAGATGCAGTACCAGCCAGAACATCACTGGGTAAGACTGTGCTGCTATAGCACAAGCTCTTAAAGATTAATAAATAAAACTTCATTGATGCATATTTTAGAAATATCCTCTAGACTATAATGAGGTAATAATGGATAAAAAATTTAGTATTATACAAAATTGAAAGGACTTCAAATAGTATAGGATTTTACATAGTAAAGAACTTGGAATTAGAAAATTCATATTTTTCCCGTAAACAGGACTAAATATTTACACACACACACACACACAATGTCTGTGTGTTTAAGAATTAACACATAAAAAGCAGAGAAGGGAAACTACCTGAGTCTCATTTGATAGATATTTTAATTGCTTTACAATGAATATTGACGACGTTTTAGCAGGATGACAAATCATCAGAGTTTAATTTACTGGTTAATACTGGAATTGCAAATTGATGGCCAGCTGTTCCAAAAGACAGATATCTAGATAGAATAAGAGCTTCCTGATTTCTAAAACATCAAAAGCAGTGAAACCAATCTGTTCCTTTTAGAGTTTCTTATACAATGCCAATGTTTACAAGAGTAATTTCTGCTTTATCCTTTAAAAGGTTGATGATGATCTTTCTATAATTGTGTACCATAATGATCACAATATATAGTAAACAAATGGCTGATTTTATACATGTTTTAAGAAAGTGACAATCTATAGTCTCTTTAATATTGTGCAAGAAAAGCTTATTAATAATTGATTCATATTCAGGATAAAGATTCAGTCACATCGTGATTATAATTTTATCTAAAAATGTAAAGTTAGATGAGTTTTATTTTTAATGATTAATAGGTTTTCCTGTAGTTTCTATGATAGCTGGGAAAAAAGTTCATTCAATTACCATAGTAGATTTAATAGTACATAAATAGGTCAGTAGTAGATTCTGAAATAAGTATCAGAAGAAAAATATGGAGTCCTACCATAAGTATAGAGTAGGTGAGTGAACAAAATCTATCTATCTACATATATATATATATATATATATATTATTTACCCTATCCTTTAAGATATTTTATGTTTCTTATTAAAAGATGTATTGAAGCTTATTTGTATTATAATAAAATTTTAGCTTAGGAACCGGGGATACTGATGATAATAATCTTTAGGCATGAGATGAGAATAAATCATCATCCTCTTTTTCTTAAGATCACACAGCAAAAAATATGAATGTAAGAAGTGGAGATTTAGAATTGAACTTAAATTTACCTCCATTCTTTAAGATCTCCACATTTGTATTATTATTTCTTTCTAACACTAATTATCCACGAGAGAAAAATGATGAGGTTTTCTGAGAATAATTTCAGCATATTCTAGTGGGCACATGGGAAAAAATGATCCCCATTGCTCCCCCTTTACTAAAGATTTTTTGTAGCCATTTATTTAAATTAAATTAAAGATCTTTCCACTATATTCGTATTTACAAATAAATATTTATTTAGCATTATACTTAGCATATTTAAAAATCTTAAACATTCAATTCACAGAGCTATGGTTGTGGCAATAAAGAATAAGAATGGAGTTGGGGCTAGCTGGAGAGGTAACTTGGTGGTTTGGAGCACATGCTGCTCTTGTAAGGAGCCAGGTTTGGTTTCTGGCACACATATGGTGACTCACAGCCATCTATAATTATACTTCCAGGGGTTTCAATCCTGTCTTGCAGCTTCTTGCAATGTATCCATGTGGCACATATACAAATATGATTATTTAAGAGCTTTTGTGTATGAGTATATAAGCACTTAAATAATCATATTTGTAGAAGAATGAAAATGGCTGTGATTCCAACACAAAAAAATATAGAGCTTCTTCTCATTTAGATGACTTAAGACTAACAGTGGTGAGAATAATAAGAAGACTGTTATATAAAGGGAGAGGTAAAGGAGTCCAAAGATGGACACATGGACTTGGCTCTGACATGTATCAGAATTGCACATACTAACATTTTAGAAATATAAAAATTCATTAAGTGTATTTGAAATGCAAAATATATTGTTATAATTCTGCATCCTTAAATTTGAAGTTTTTAAATTAAGTTTAAATTATCACAAAAGAAAATACTGCATTAATACATTAGTTTAGGCTACTCTTACTGAATGAGGCAAACAAAACACACACACACACACACAAAATAAACACAAAAAACCCTCCAATAACTGTTCCTTCAAGTAATTTGAAAAGTACTGCACAGGTTCATAAGTGCTCACGGTGGTGTCGTATACTGTGGAGAAAGGGATTCAGAGACAGCTGGTTTTTGGCCGTGTAGGGTGTATGTTTGGATTGTGACTTGAATTTCCATAGCCATCTCATATTTCAAGGTGGCTGCTGGCTTATGGTCATAGTATTGCAGTAGAAAGAAGAAGGGGGAATAACGCAAGGCATCTCTCACATTGTGGTGTCTTCTAGACTTTAATTCTTGGCTTAGTTCCCCTGGTACGATCTTACCTTCTGGTCACACTCTGCTTCAGAGAAGTGCCCAGTGAAATTGCACATTAAGAAAACCTCCTGTCAGCCCAGTGGTGGTGGCAAACACTTTAATTCCAGCACTCAGGTGGCAAAGACAGGAGGATCTCTGTGAGTTTGAGGCCAACCTGGTCTACAAGAGCTAGTTCCAGGACTTGCTCCAGAGAAACCCTGTCTCGAAAAGCCAAAAAAGAGAAAGAAAGAAAAAAGAAAACCTCCTGTCAACTAAAAATGTTTATTTTTTTAACCTTGGAGTGAATATTAGGAGCCAACCTGAAATCCATAGTAATTTGAATCATTAAACTTTCCTACACAAAGAACACAGTGAACATAATGTAGCCATGGTTACTAGTAATTCTTTCTGGCAATCATATCCTTTTGTCTTCATTGTTTATTTCAGCTGACATTATTGTTAAATTAGAAGAAAAGAATAAAAATGTTCTGCTAAATTGCTTGTAATCATCTATTATTTTCCCTTTTCTTCACAGGTATCACTACGGTCTTGACTATGACAACCCTCAGTACAATTGCCAGGAAATCTTTACCTAAGGTTTCTTACGTGACAGCAATGGATCTTTTTGTCTCTGTTTGTTTTATTTTTGTGTTTGCAGCACTGATGGAATATGGAACCTTGCATTATTTTACTAGCAACAATAAAGGGAAAACCACCAGAGACAGGAAGCATAAAAACAGAACTTCGGTATGTTTTATTTTTATTCCTTTTTAATAGTAATATTTTTGAGAATTTCATTCATGAATGTTGTATTTACATCACTCTCTCCCTTTCCCTTCTTCTCTCTCCTCTCTTCCTTCCAAATTCACAATCTCTTCTCTAATATTATCATTGCACTTACATACGTGTGGGATATAATAAGGTGTAAGAGGTGGGACCTTGTAGCATTCCTTGTGTTTGTTTTGGCTTATCAACTTGAATTGTCATGATGATCTTGTTAAGACAAGTAGGTTGTTAGTAATTCATAGGTGTATTTCCTTGTTATGTCCAGGGGCCATGGTCTTTTCAAAGATATCCTTAGCCACTGTCTAGTATAATGTTTCCGTCCCCTCTTCCATGAATTTCACTTAGCCTCAGGTTTAGGAGTTGTGCTGCACGTCACGTATATCACGTGGGCTTGGGTATACCGCAGTCACTCATTTTCCGAATTTTTACTATGTGTATCAATATAATGGTCTGCATCTCTTGCAAAAAGAAGTTTCTTTGATAAGCAGTGAGAGTTACTCTTATCTGTGGTTATGAGGATAGGTATTTTGAAAGTGGTTGGAAAGCTATCCACTGACATAAGAAGCTTCTTTGGCAAAAGTTGGGACCAGCCCAAATCTACAGATATAACTCCTTATAAGGCAGCTTGATAACATGACCATTAGCAGAACATCAATAGGATAGGTTTTTTTTTTTTTCTCTATTGTCTAATTCTTCCCTAGGCATGATTTTGATCTTGATTCCAATGCCCCTCCTATGAATCAGGTTGCAAGTCCAGGCAAGGGAGCAATTGTATAGATAGAATTATATTATTGTACAGTGTACAGATCAGGTTTATCAGGTCAGAAATAGAGCTACATAACATCACTGATATCCTTTCTTCCCCCCACAAGCTTGCATAACACTTTGCAATGCTATGCAAAATAGGTAGCAGGTAGTTTCCTGGTTAGCTCAGGAGTGATTTGTTTTATAAAAGTCACCAATGTATATGGTTTCTTCAGCAGCAGGATCTAGTTATGGTGAACAACCTAGAGCAATGGCAAAGTGCTGTATTGTTTGGGATGGTATTGAGACATCCCTAACCAGAACTCTTAGGGAGATAACCCCATTTTTCCAAGGTTTTCTTTTAACAACCCGTATCTTCTGTGAATAGTATTTTCCACTACTGCAGAGTACTTCTGTTCACATTCCTTTAAAAAATATTTTAAATTAGCTTACAAATTATTGGGTTTCATGGGTCTTCTTTGTACATTCTTAGTTTTGGTTAGTCCGTCATCTATACCTCTCCGCAAGTCTTTGTTTTAGTTACTGGTCTATTCCTGTGAAGAGACACCATGACTAATGTAATTTTTGTGAATGAAAACATTTAGTTGGGGGTTTGCTTAGAATTTCAGAGGATTACTCCATGCTTATCATGGCAGGGAGCAGACAGGTAAGGCACTGAAGCAGTAGCTGAGGGCTTTACATACTAATTAACAGTTATCAGACTCTCTCTCTCTCTCTCTCTCTCTCTCTCTCTGTCTCTCTCTCTCACACACACACACACACACACACACACACACACACACACAAACATACAGAGATGGAGAGACAGTCAGACAGAGACTTGGCCTAACATGTCCATTGTCTTTTCAAACAAAGCCACACTTACTAATCCTTTCTAAAAGTCCAACTGAGAAGTAAACATTCAAATCTATGAGTCTACGGGCCATTCTTATTGAAGCCACTACAATTTCCCATTCCCACTTAATCCTTTATTGTGTCTGTGTAACCTCATATTACTTGTTTTCTGTTATCCTCTCTTGCTGTATTTTTACTTGACTTATAAGATCATAGGTTCCCAATATGCTGTTCATGCATGCTTCGTTTTAGTTAAGTCTTCCCATGGGCCATATTGCCTACAATCCCCATTACTCCACTTAAGTACTTCAGTGTTTCTGCCCCAAGAATTCACCTTCTCTATTTTCATTACAAATGTATTCTTTCACACCTTCTCTAAATGCATCTCCCTCACCAAAAGCCCTCCTCATGTTTCCTAGTCTCCACATATGATGCATGTTACACATAGAGAGAAAAATAATTGAGGATGAATAAGCAAAATTTTTCTGTAGGGGACTATGTGACTTCAATGCAGAGCATCTTTAGTTTCATCATCGGCCTGCAAATTTCATCATCATTCTATTTTTTTTATAATTGAGTAATATCCCATTGCATATATGTACCACATTATTCACATTTCATGTGGCAGTTGACAGACATAAGGGTTGATTTCATTTTCTAACCACTGTGAATAAAGTAGCAATCCATATGACTGTGCAAGTATCTTTATTGCAAGCTATAAAGTGTTTTGAGCATATGTGTAAGAGTGATTTAAACTTGGACATCTGTAGATCTCTTTTTAACATTTGGAGAGGCCTGCCTCCCGGTTTTCTGAGTTGCTGAACTAGTTTATACTCTCATTAATAATATGTGATGCTGACAAACAAAACCCAAGATTATATGAGAGGGCCATTCATCAAGACCAAGAGCTTCATTCTAGAAATGCATTCATGGTTCAACAAATGTAAATGCCTTTGACAAAATTACAACATTTCTAAATGACAAAAGTTACAGAGATCTAGGATTGGGGGAGCATGCCTCAACATAATAAAGGTATGTATAGTAAAGATAAATAGCTAATATTCTTTTAAAGGAAGAAAATCTCATACCATTTCTACTTAGATCAGAGAAAAGACATGTGTTCTCATCATTTATATTCAATTAGTACAAGATTCATTAATGCTACATTCTTTGTCAAAAGTGTAATAGTATCTAAACTTATTTAAGATATATTTTTGAATCTGGTTATGGTTTTTCACAGCTGCTATCCCAGCACTAGAAAGGCAGAGGTAGGGAGACTGTTTTGCATGATGAGCTATTAATTAAGATATTGACTTAGTACAACAAAATAAAATATTAATAGATTTCTCTTTCACAAGTATCTGTGGATTTGCAAGAATGAGTGGCACCCATATTAACTCACTTTTAGAGAGTAAGATCTCTTTTAATGCTAAAGCCTACCAAGAGTAGAAAGTCATAGCTCTTACACTTTCTCTAGTTTCTGTAGAATTATATACTTTTAATCCACACCCAATCACAATGAGTAACTTACATATTGTATCAAATTATATGTTAAAATTGATTACAATAATTTGAATATATGTAACAACTAAATGATTGACTGTAATTTAAGTTTATAATAGCATTATAGCAACCTGAATGCAATATCTAACATTCATTGAGGGTTCCAGACAGATCTGAGCATTTCACATGCTTTCATTTGTGCTCAAAAATACCCTACAAATGCAAGTTCATCGACTTTCACAAGGCAGCTTTGTCAGTGATAGATCCAAGATTCATGCTCAGGTCTCTTTGTGAGCCGAGAGCTCCATTTTTTAAAGCCTTCATTTTAACATTTTATTCTGTTCTAAACACTTAGAAAAGTAGACTTTCATTTCACCAATATTGACAATGTGACAGTATGCTACAGATTTCAGTAAATACATTCAGAACAAATACTCAAATAAAAACAGTGCAAGACATCCATCCTTGACAAACAGCTTGTAAGGCTGCTATATTATGTTTACCATGAGACTCAAAAGATCAAATTTCTTTAAGTTTTGGGACTCAATGACTTTGTTCTATTTTTTTTGTTTTTATGATTTTTATTTTGGAAATGTGGATATATCTGAATTCTTTATTTTTCATAATATATTTTAAGAGTTAAGACTAGTAAATTTTGTATTTAGGTCCAATGATGTTCAATGTCAAAGAAGACTTTGCTAGATGTAAAGATCTGAGAATTTGCTTCAAACCACAGTTCTGTTACTGTTACAAATTCACAACAATTTAAAAGATCATGTTTATGATTTTATGAACAAAGTACAAAAGAATAATGATTTCCACTTGAATAATCGGTACTAGACTTATTAGATTTAAAATAAATTTTATTATCATGTGAATACAGATAATGTGGAGTGTGTTCTTACACGTACCAGAGCAAACATGAGGGGGTCAGATGAAAACACAGCAGGATAGGTTTCCTAATTACATCTTTATGTGGATTCCAGAAATCAAACTCATATTCTCATGTCAACAGGGTAAGGATTTCACCCACTGAGTCATTTTGGTTGCTTGTCCACTGATAAATTTTAAAGAAAGAAACTGAACGTTCTTACTATTTTTTATTCACCCAAACCAAACCTCTTCTCTGTTTTCCATCTCATTCTTTAGTCCTCATTTTAAAATGTAAATGCCCGCGCTTGTGTGTAGCAATTGTATTTGTTTTGTTGAAATATGAGTGGCAGGGCTGCGTCTCCAACACCCCGGCCGCTTGGCTAGCTCATGCCCGAAATAACAACACACAAACTGATTCATTTAAGAACTGCTTGGCCCATGAACTCTAACCCTTACAGGCTAATTCTCGCACCTGGACTAGCCCATTTCTAATGATGTGTGTAAGCACCCCAAGGTGCGCTTACCAGGAAGATTCTAGCCTAAGTCCATCGTGGGTTGCAGCTGCCTGGGAGAGCAGAGCATGGCGGCTGTCCAGTCCCTCTGGAAGCAGCGCAGAGTCTGACCTCACTTCCTTTTCCGCCCAGCATCCTATTCTGTTTCCTCCTCCCATCTATCTTTTAACCTATCAGGGCCAAGGAGTTCCTTTATTGCTTAACCAATGAAATAACAGATTGATATATGACACTCCCACATCATTGTTTTATTTAATTTTATTAACTTTTCTTAGAGATCTCAAGAATAAAACCAAATGACATTAACACACATGTAATATGTAATGCCATATGAGTTTTATAGTTTCTTTTATACAGATATGTAACCCAGGTGGATTACTAACTGAAACACACCTTATGGGTGTTTGAACAGCTAGCTACCCAGTGCAACCTCAAGTCATAAACTATAGAGCACAGCTCCAAGTGTCATGTTGACTCAGAGGAGCTGAAGCATAAAAATGGAAACTTAAAATTATGGTGTTTTTAAACATTAATTTATCAAAATATACTAAGAACTACCCAAAGTCTAGACATAATTTTACTACAGTTATTCAAGAAAAGAATCATGTTTAATCTGCTAAATTTAGCAACAGTCTCAGCAAATTAAATACTAAAAATGGAAAAGAAACAACAATGAGATGACAGCATTGACGTATTAAGTGGCAAATAGCAATAGTTCACAGTTGACATATTAATTGACTGGAGAGTGTAAAAATATTTTATAGACATTCAGTACAAGCTTTATGTGTCTTTCATGCTTCCTGAGATACATATTTCATTAGCTCTTACAACATTAAATGACAATTTGAAAAATTGAGACCAGCAATCAAATTTGTATACATGCTTGGTTTGTTTTCAGCCATCATGGCCTTACTCATCTAATGCACTGATATAGAGGATAGACAGCTCTGTCCATTTTGGCTCACGTTTTCCATAAAACATATTGTGGAATCTACATTTTCCATTTTTTCCAACCCAGACACACCTCCTGCAGCATGTATGCTTACACTGATTCTCATGTTTCAGATTACAACTACCCTTTCTCTCTCTCTTTCTCCTTCCATATGGGAGCATTCATTAAGAAGCTAGAAAATCTGAATAGTCTGGAGTCCATAATTTTCCCTCTCTATTGTTTATGATAGGAAATATAGAGTGCCTGAGTATGGATATGAATATATATGTATATATTCATATATATAATCATATTAATATATAGTCATATATTAAGAGATGACATTTGAGTAAAATATATTAAATAATGATATGCATTTAATAAAGATATCTTATACTTTTCACATTAAATATTTGATTCTATCTTCCTTTCCCTCTTCCCTCCTCTCTCTTTTTTTATTCCTTTAATCTTCCCTTTCTTTCTCATTTCTGCTTTATCTGAATTATTATTTTTACTCTGCCTATACCTGTCTTCTAAAAAAAGTCCCATTCAATATGTGGGTTTTATCTCTTAATACACACACTATTAAATTATTTGCATGTGGTTATTGAAAATAAAGGTTTAGAAGTTATGTTAAGTGTACTGGACTGTGATTCAGAATCTTGTGAAAGGGGTAAGAACTGTAGACATGTAATATCAGTAAACCCCATCACATCACGAATGATGAACATTTCATGTTGAAGCTTCAATATCCATAGGGTATGATAAATCTCATGAAACCATGAGATACCTACACTTTGGGACTGATTGCAGAATTGGACAGTACTGGCTTAATTTTAGGCTCTCAAGATTTTTAAAGTGTAAAATTATGGGTATTTATTTTTTCACCAATGCAAAGACAATTTTTAGACAAAAGAAATTGTATAAGTACTCTGCTTCCAGGCGTGTTTATAAGGTTGTAGACAAGCTTGACAGATAAGTATCGTGTCCAGAATTATATCCTCAACTCTCATGTAAAGATTGGATATAGAAATGCTCTCTGCAGGAAGTCTTGCACATTTACCTTCCTCACACCCCAATGCAAGATGCTGTTTAAAAAAGAAACATGTAGGAACTTCATGTGTATTAGCACTCAAGAGTGACCTCTCACTCCCTTATACACATACATCAGCTTGTCAAAGAATGCAGAGCATGATTTAGAGGGTTAGGAGGATCATCCACATGCTATCTTCACTCGGCTTCAGTTTCTATTTTCCATAGCACATTTCCTTGAGCTATTATAATAGTCTCCAAAATTTTCACCTTTCCTCTTTTGCCAATTGAGGCTGTATATTATGCATGTCAATTCATTTCTTATTTATTTATTTATTAAAGATTTCTGCCTCCTCCCCGCCACCGCCTCCCATTTCCCTCCCCCTCCCCCAATCAACTCCCCCTCCCTCATCAACCCGAAGGACAGTCAGGGTTCCCTGCCCTGTGGGAAGTCCAAGGACTTTCTGCACTCATGTACACTCATGTGTAAACACATGCACACATACATATAAAAAAAAGAAACTAATTTACAAACTCAAAGTGATTATATAGGCTCTGAGAGAATTATCAATGAGAATGGTAGTTTCTAAAACATTTTTTTTCAAATGCAAGGTATGTCACTAAAATGAATACCAATAAGATGAAGTCATTTTTAAAAGAGCTGAAATTTTCAAAACAGACAACCACCATAAATCTGGAACTACACTGGCTATACCTAGCATCCAAGAATTGCAGAAGACACTGTGAAATATAGTCTATGTGGTAGAGAGTCTTAGACACATAGCATTGCAAAGAAGGTTATGGGAATGTGGGTCACACGCCACTCAGAAAGTTTTCCTTTCATTTCAAGTGAGAAGAATTCATTTATAAAGCATTTACACTGAGTCTAAAGGAAATCTGGCAGAGAAAAAAAAATCAGAGGCAGTGTAGCCAGTTGAAGCAGTTATTTGGAGAATAAGCTGAAGTTTCAGAAGAATAAATTTGGGGAAACATTTAAAACCGAGAAAATCACAAGAACTGAGTTGAGGCTCGTAGATTGTGGGGAAGATAAACTTCTGCTCAATTGTATAATTTCTAATATGGTAGCTATTATAAATTGGTTAGGTGGGTCCAAACTGATACAAACTGAACAAAATTCCAAATGTACCATCTATCTCCATAGCATTATTACACAACGTGCCTAATAGTCACATGTGACTTCCATCCTGGGCATCGTCAATATGGGGTATTTTCACAGTTCTGTTGGACACCACTGGCTTACAGCACAGGAACTTTAGGGACAAAATCATCCATGTTGAAGACAAAGCAGTGATGGTGGGCAGCTTGTGGATATCTAATGTCGTGTTAAGACTATAGCTTTTGTCTTTTTCACACTGGTGTGTCAGAGAAACTTCTAAACAGAAAGGCAAAGTTATATCTATGTGCTGTAAAGATAACTGGAGGTAAGTACAGTGTGTATTCTTAAGTTGCAGAAGAGGGGGGCTCAATTTGGAAATCACTGTAATAGCTTAAGAATCAATGTATTACTGAAAATAAGAACCAGAGCCTCAAGGGAAGATAACGTGTGGGTTTCCCAACTCTTCCATTCACAGACTCCTTTCTGTAAAAGGCTAACATCTTTTCCAGCTAGTACATGTCTACATGAATAAACATCCATCTACCCTTCAGAGGATATAATGGAATAACAAACACCTGTGTCAATCTGCAATTTCACAAATCATAAAAGATTTTTTGTCTTCTGAAATGGTGTTTGCCAAAGCTCCCAGGAGGTCTTTTGTGACATTGGTAATATGAGAAATACAACAAAAGAGGTCTGCTTAATTAATTATAAAATGTCAGGTATGGTGGGATATTTTAGGAGGCAGTAATCATTAGATGTTGATTGCAATGGCAGTCCGGTGACGTGCTTTTGTGTGCAACTGGGCCCTGCTCGCAGTTTGCTTTCCATTCTGACATCATAATAGCATCCTTTCGTGTTACTCTTCACAGACTCGATAATGGATTGATCGCTGAATAAAACTCTCATTAAAAATCTAAATTTATATGAATAGTGGTACTTGAATGAATTTGAATCAAATGGAAAATTAATCATATAAACAAATAATGTTTATATGAGGAATGAAGGTACTGCCTATAACTCTTGGTCATAGATTTCAGAATTAAAATAATTTTTGTGGTTTTCATCTGATGGGTACTTTCACTTGTTTATAATATTTGTATAGATTATTTCAAAGCATCAATCATAGAAAAGGGAAAGTAATTATTTTATATGAAAGGTAATTTTTTCCATTTTCATCCCTTTTTATCGTCTATATATATGAAATATTATATATAAAGATTATATACATTATTTTTCACATAGGTTAAATTTAAATTCATGGTTATGAACAATTCTAGTGTCACTATTGTTTATTTTTACCTCTAAATTTTATCATGTTTTATAATATAAAATAATAAGACCAGTTTATTGTCCATATTGTTAATTTTTATTGATGTGAGTTTTATTATTTTTCTCAAATATTTATTTTCTTTTCTTTGACTGTGTGTGAATATGTGTATATGAGTACAGGGGACCATAGAGTTCAGAAGAGAACACTTAGTCCTCTGTAACTATAATTACAGGCATTTGTGGACCATTCATAGGGGGTGCTAGGACTCAAACTCAGATCCTCTGAAAGAGCCATATGCCTTATGTACTCTTAAATACTGAGGCATTTTTAAGTCTTTTCTTGATTATTTATTATGAAAATATCTATTTTATCCTCTAAAAGTAGTCATTAATTCTTTTATTCTTGTTTGGAAATTTCATGTATGCTTGCTTATATTTTGATCATGTAGATGCCATTCCCTCATCTATAATTTTATCCTACACCTCCCAACAATTTTCTCTCCTATTTCTGTGCATTTTCCTTTCATACTCATTGAGTACACTTACTGCTACTGGTATGTGCATAGACGTAGGGCCGTTTACCAGCCTGAAGAAGACTAACTCTACTTCCTCTGCAGTTATTAATTGCCAACACCTCCTGAGATATGGATGGACTTCAGGAGGCCCTTCTCAAGTTACCTTGGGACTGGCAGGCTTTATCTTGCTCAGGTCTTGTGCATTTGATCATTGGTACTATGAGTTACTTTCTGCAATAGCTCTGTCATTTTGGTGAAACTGTTTCACCATAGATGTCGACTGTCTCTGGCTCTTATAATGTTGCCTCTGCCTTTGACCATAATGACTCTTGAGTCTTGAATTTGGGATGTGATGTCCCATTTCTATAGCTCTTATTTTCTGACCATTGAGCTTTTGTCAGTCCTTGAAAAAAGAAGTTTAACTGATAAGGGTTGAGAGGCACACTAATCTACACATTTTGATTTCCTAGGCATCATACTGTCTAAATTTTCTTCTTTGTATCTCTTGCATCACAATATATTTTTAATTAGCTTACAAAATAGAGACTTTTACATTCTTTACACACCATACATTTTCTTTAACCCTTTCCCTCTCTTTTTCTCTCCACGTTCCCATCTCCTGCCCTAATTCCAGCATAAACCCTTATTTAGCTCCTGATACAGTCCAGACCCTCTATTTCATGTCATCTGCGTTCTATCATGCTTTCATAAATTTTACTTTGGTGGCAAGATCATTGTTCACATCTATATGTTTACATTACAAAATGTCTACAGTTCATTTTGTTAACCCTTTCTGTCACCCCTTGTTCCATAATCTCCATCATTTTATGACCAGCCTGGATCTTTGTGCCTCTACTCCCCCTCCTCTCTACCTTCATTTTCACGTTACTCTCATTGCCCCCTCTCTCTCCTCACTGAATCTCCTTCCCTGGACCATTTCTAGTTTCCTACTTTTCACATGAACTCCAGAACAGAAGGTAAGAAGTTAGAAACCTCCATTTTATAGAGATGCGGTCTCCCACTGAACCCACGGCTCACCGAGTAGGCTAGTAGAGGTTGCTGGCTTGCGCCGACTGTCTTTTGGCTCCCGAGCTCTGTTGTAATCAGCAGCCGCTACACCTGCGAGTCATTTTATTTGGGTTCTGAGAATCTGTGCTTGACTGCTCAGATTTGCAGAGCCAATGCTCTATCCGCTGATCCATTTTCCATGTGTTGCGTGTGCTTGATTATTAGTATTTATTTGTCTTTGTTTTCTACAATTTAAAAGCACAATAGCTTTGAATGAAAGTTCAAATTTTAAGAAATCCTTTATGTTTGATTTTTAAACATTGCCCATAAAATAATTCATGGCTGTGAGATACAGCTTTTCAAATTTTAACATAAAGAAAAAAATTGGTAATCATCTATATTAGAAAGAATTAAACTCAGAGAAATGATTTTATAGTCTTGACTTCTAACTTACTGCCAGTTTGACAGTGAAACGATGATTATAGTGAGATTTCCAATGCACAGCTTAGTTAAATGAAGACATGAAGTATCAAGGCTGCCTAAAGTGGCAGTCCTCTTGCTGTTTTGAGTGATTCATTTTTTTTCTAGTCTCTACTCTTGTTGTTAGCATTGTGAGTATGTGTGCTTTGCCGTGAATTTTGTAGTGTACTGTGACACGACGTCTTCAGAGAGCAATAGCAACAAAGAAGCAAGGGCAGTAGTAAGCGCTGTCTCCTTGCTATACATGCACCATTTAATCATCCGTGTGGTCTGGAGTATTGCAGCTGTCACCTTTGCATGGCAGGCATCTCAGAGGCAGAGGAGCACTCACATTTTCCGTTCAAGTTCACACAAGCACTGTTTCATGGGAAACATCTCTCCGAAGTGTATCTGACTCTAAAGTGCTTGGTTTATGTTGCACAGTTTTCCAATCTTGCCCGTGCTATGAGAATTTCAAATATTGTTTTGACTACAGTTGATTATTCAGATCCTGAGTCAGTATGGTTTCTTGGAAGGTAAAGAAAGATAGATACTACAAAGCCTGGCGATCTGAGTTCAGTATCATGTCTTAAAATCGCTACCTGTCCTGTAACAGATGAATGTTTGTTCTTACAGATGTACACAGAAATACATGTACAAAGACATATATTAAAATAAAAATTTTACTCAGAATCTATTATGTGATTTTAGTTTGGTATTTATCTCAAATAATCCTGGTAAAATAGGAATTATAGTTATCATCAAACTGAGCTTGATTTTTCTATAATATGCTACAAATTTACATACGCGCTCATATGCTACACACAGGGAAAATTGTTGCACTGTTCAAATGAGCCTAGTTTTTCACATCTATTGGTCCTGAAACTGTGTTTTTAAATTTTTATAAAATGGCTCTTTGCACTTACTCACTCCTATATATGCCATATTTTCTCTGTCCTTTCTGGCATTTCCAACTCTTTTCAACATCAGACTATCTCCTTCCATTATTTATTCTCATTTTAACTAAGTGAATTATATAACTTTCAATATAAAATCATTTGTGACATTATGATTGTAAGTGTTCAAAACCATAAAAATATAAAGTTTATTATCATTTCATGCTTAGATTCATGGTTGACAATATCTTCATAGATTAACTTTGTAGAGGCATATGAGTTTTATTTCTAAAGTTATTTTTTTTCTTTACATACATTTTGGAAGAGAAGAAAAGTTAATTATGACAGTAATTTAAATCTAAAAATACATTACAATTGAAAATAATCAATATTTGGAAATCACACTATTTTTTAATTGACTTTCATTTTTCTAGTGCCTCACTGGCAGAAATATATTTATTTTCTTTGATCCTGTTTTTGGTCTCAACATCTCATTTATCATTTTCGCAGGTATCCCCAGGTCTCCATGCTGGATCCACTCTGATTCCCATGAATAACATTTCTCTGCCTCAAGGAGAAGATGATTATGGCTACCAATGTTTGGAGGGCAAAGATTGTGCTAGCTTTTTCTGCTGCTTCGAAGACTGCAGGACAGGGTCCTGGAGGGAAGGACGGATACACATACGCATAGCCAAAATCGATTCATACTCGAGAATCTTTTTCCCAACAGCTTTTGCATTGTTCAATCTGGTTTATTGGGTTGCATACCTTTACTTGTAAATTCCACTAATAGATAAAAATTATAAATGTATGGCTTAGACCAATAGACTCAGTTATATTCTAGTAACATGAAGTTTAAATTTAAAATAAAAGAGTCTATTGGTAAAAATCTGAATCATACTGTTATAAGACTAGGGCTTTCATACACGAGTAAGGCAGAAGTATTCAGGCTAATTTATCTAAATGGACATGAAAACTGATTGTCAAGTATAACACACTGAAATTATAATGTATATTTTTACTTTACTTTTCTTTATTTTGCTTGTATTTTATTAATATTTGAACTTAATACTTCTGTGAGACATATTTTGAATATGAAATAATTTTAATACATATTTTATTTAAATATAACTATTGCTTATAATGAAAGATTAATGCCTAGTATTAAAGTACTCTTTGCCTAGATTAGTCATTAATTTGATTTTATTTCTTGTTTTTACTTGCCCTGTTTGGGATATAGATTGTTTAAAACAAAGCCATGATTTTCTTGGATTTATTTCTATGATACATTACTCTTGAGAAGAAAATAATATGTGTATTAATGCCTTTTCAAATAATTTCCCTTTGTGAGCTGTTAATTTGTAATTGTACATGTTTATGGATTTACAGAATAAACAGTGCTGTTGTGTCTTATGTTGGATATGTGAAACCATTAAATCAAGCTACTTGGCAACTACAATTTCTAAAATGGCCAATTTTATCTGTAACCCACTCGCTTTCCTGCTCAAGTGTTAAACAAAATCAAGCCACATTTAATTTGAAGATTTTCAAACTTGGATAGAAAATACTAAAGCCATTTTTTTTTTTACTTTTTTTGTACTGCAAGGTGAGAAAAATATCAAAGTTATTTTCTGCCTTGTACAATTGATAAGGTATAAAGAGGTTAAAAATGTACCAACAAAAAAATCAAGTGGGAAATGTTCCTTTTTCTCATTATGCGCTACAAAAAAGAGTATTACAAGTTCAAAGGAGCATTACGTCAAAGTGTTTGATTTAACTCTGCTTAAAGAGTCTTCTAGCAATCTAAGCGTCAGGTTGTCTTTGAAGATAGACTTAAATATATTCCATTGACATTTTATAAGGCAGATATATTTGGGAAACCTTGTCAGAATGTTTTATATACCCACTGAAATCCGAGGTGAGCTTTACAATGTAGTATAATCACTGGGTTCTCTCTTTTAGACATGTGGGAAGCCGCAAAATTCACCTTACAAGTGGACTTGTGAGAGGTATCTGTAATGGACTTGAGTAAGGACATCTTAAAATCCCTCCAGTGAGGAAAGACTGTAGAGAGACTCATTGTAGGGAAAGTCAGTGCTACATCTGGGAGCAGAGGCTTCAGCTTAGATATAAACAGTAGAAATCTTCGCTGTGGTTCTAGAGAGATGGCTCAGTATATAAGGGCATTTTATGCTCTTGCAGAGGACCCAGGTTTAGTGCCCAGCATCCAATGACAGTTTACAACAATCTGTAATGCTTCGCATTAGAAGCTCTCTTCTGGTGTGACTGAGCTGCATGTACTTGGTGTACATAAAGACATGCAGGCAAATGTTCACACACAGTAAAAATAAATATGAAAATCTCAGAAATGAAGAAATGCTCAATGTTCACAGCAGCCATCACAATAAAAGGTTTCATATGGAAGGGCATGTTGAGTTTGAAGAGCAAGCTGCCATGGGTGTGTTTGACACACATGTTTGTATTTCAATAATTGCTCCCTGTGGTGTGGCATTCTCTGGACGATTTTCAAATGTATTACAATGTGATTTTGCCAGCTATGTAATCTTCCATCATTCTCAAAACTTCTAAAAAATACACCGGAGTTGAAGGACAATAAATATTAACTTTTAAAAAAAGTAAAATGCCAAATAAAGTTTTGGCTATATGTACACTAACTTTTAGATATTCCACTCATTTTTGTTGACATTAAATATTCATATATGTTAGTAATATGAACATTCACGTAAGAAAGAAATGAAATATGGAGTATCTGTTAAGACATAACATGCTTCAGTATATTTTTCTTAGCTATTTTCCATATTTGTAGTATTGGCTTGCTCATCGTTAATGGTGTTTAATTTAGTGGCTCTTTGAATTGTATCTAAGCATGACTAATTGTTAAAATACTTTTAAATGCTTGAAATAAGTACCCTCGAGTTTTCATTGCTGTTTTATAAACTAGGCTATAATGTTGACAATATTTAGCAGTGAAAATAAAATTATTAAAAATATTATACGCTTTTACATATATTCCTTGTATATATGCATACACACATATATACTTATATATGCATATGTGTGTATAAATCATCAAATAAGCACTTTGTTTCAAAGCCAGTGTTATTATATTTAATTAGAAAGATTAGAAAAAGAGGGATGCAAGCCTAATTACATTGAAACCTAGAACCAAAAAAATAAAATTTTATTTAGGTATTAATGACTCAGATGAAACTTATAGCTTATTTTTAAGGGAATAAAACCCAATTCTTGTTTTAGTCCATGTTTTCAAATTTAAAGTCAACTATATTGAATTATTTAAATTAATATGACTTTTTTATTTAGATGTTTTGAAATAATTAATTAGGTTTATGTGCACATTTTTCCTATATATATGGGAAAATTATTTTTAATACTAACATAAACCAAAAATATAATCACTAGGAATGACAAGTAAATGTCAAACAGAAAGATGTAAAATAATTTGAAAAAGTGTTAATTTACATAGACTCAGTTTCCAGTCTTCAAAAATTAGTATTCAAAAATTTTAGGAAGCAGAATGTGCACAGCAGTATTTTACTTACCTAAATAAAACAGCATAGTAGCATTTTATCTGTATAGTAGCATTTATATACACTTGATTTGCATCCTAAGTGGTTTTCTCTATATATCCTATTATATCCAGAACATTATTTTGAACAGTAAAGTGCCCCTCACATGTTAAAATACATACACAAGAACAGTGGTTAACAAAGCCTGGCCATTTGGAATGACCTTGTGACTGAGTTGTGTTTTCTCCCAATTTAAAGTGACATGCCCATATCATCCCACAGTAGAAATAAAATGATGGCAATCAGGGATAAAATGCCAACTGAGTCCGCCCTTCAAGTGGTAAGATTCTGAAGAGCTGACTATTTTGTGTCTATGATGTGCAGGCAAAAATTGAAGAAATTACTTCCAGTTTCTAGTGGAACAAATGCTAAAAACCCTAAAATGGATGTTATGGCACTTCAACCCCAAATCTAAAACAAAGAGATAACTGTAAATGGGTTTCCCTACTGAAGAAATTGTGGCAAGGTGAAAGTAAGCAGTCACAGAAAATTTTTAGTGTGTATATAGAAATAGACATAAACACAGAGGATGTGAATACAGATATAAACATATACTTGCTGTTTTATTGTTTATTTAATCACTGGTTATGAGTTTACATTTTATTGATCATGCTTAAAGTTATTTCTTGTATAATCAAAGTATAGATCATAATAATCAAAATGTCTTGTCTGCCCACTGAATTTTCAGATTTTCTGCTCCTTACTCTATTACTCTATTCTAAAACAGTTTGAAACTATAGAGATTTAATTCAAATATCTTAAATTTTCTGTTAACTTAATTATATTTTTAGATTAATTAATTTATTTTAGGTTAATGAACATTGAGATATATGGGTACAAAGGAAGCCAGTACTAATACCATTGCAAAGATTTTATACTAAGGGTCTGCATGAATATTAAGGGTGAGAAAATTAATGAAGTGCGTTCTAGGACTGAAAGATGAAGATTATACTGTTGACAGAAGTTATCAGTGGTAAATAAGAACTTAACCTGGATTATGAGAGATAAAGGTTAGATAATAAATTTCAAATGATAAACAACATTATGAAACGTATTAAGTTCAGTTCTTGCATGTTTGTGAATAAACACTAAAGCAAAGTTTGGATGTGCGACAGTAATGTTGGCTGTTTCACTGCAATCTATTTTAGTTTACATCATCTGTATTTTTTTTTTACTTTTTTATTTTTTTAATTAATTTATTTATTAAAGATTTCTGTCTCTTCCCCGCCACCGCCTCCCATTTCCCTCCCCCTCCTCCAATCAAGTCCCCCTCCCTCGTCAGCCCAAAGAGTGAACAGGGTTCCCTGCCCTGTGGGAAGTCCAAGGACCACCCACCTCCATCCAGGTCTAGTAAGGTGAGCATCCAAACTGCCTAGGCTCCCACATAGCCAGTACGGGCAGTAGGATCAAAAACCCATTGCCATTGATCTTGAGTTCAGAGACAGAGACAAAGACCCACATCGGAGCACTGGACTGAAATCTCAAGGTCCAAATCAGGAGCAGAAGGAGAGAGAGCACGAGCAGGAACTCAGGACAGCGAGGGGTGCACCCACACACTGAGACAATGGGGATGTTCTATCGGGGAAACTCACCAAGGCCAGCTGGCCTGGGTCTGAAAAAGCCTGGGATAAAACTGGACTCGCTGAACATAGTGGACAATGAGGACTACTGAGAACTCATCATCTGTATTTTTGTCTCACAGATGAAAAAAAAAAAAGATTATATCTCAAAATATAAATCGTAGGTAATCTACCAACATAATTACTATTTTTATAAATATCTTCCTTATTAAATATTCCCCACTCCAAATATCAATTCTTTATAACCAAGAAATACAGACTCCCTCCTCCCACACACTTGAACAAAAAGAAAGAAAATATTATTGTATTTCAGATTGTAAAATGGCTGCTGCACATATGTGTTGACCTGGTTTTGAATCCCGAGTACCTTTGTAAAATACCACACATGGTACTCCATGCTTATAAATCCCTGTGTTGGGGGCCAGACAGAAGCAGAAGCCTAAAGGTCATTAGTGACTCAGCATGTTCAAATCAATAAGCTTGAGGGTGGATATGAAACCCGGTTTCAAATGGTGAGTTAGAGACCAATCAAGGAAACACTTCCAATCAAGGAGACATCTGGCCTCCACACATACATTTATAGACACACTTGTGCACACATATGAACATATACATACAACAAATACGCATATACAATTTCATACATACCAACACACAAACACACATGATTTTAATGTAGCTAAACTACCATTGGACCTGATAAATCCATGAAGTTGATTTTTTTTAGATTTTTGACAGTAAAACAACCTATAATTTTTTGTCACAAGAATAAATGAATATTTATTATGAGAAAGTGAAATTTATGAGGACTAGATGAGTCTGTGAATAAGAGAGATTGTGATAACTGAAAAACAGGTAAGCAAGGAGGGATTATACAAAGATTGTAAGGCAAATTTTACTTAAAAGAAAATAGTTCCTGTCTTGATAAGTCACTGTAATAACAGTTATTTGCATCCATTAAGTGTGCACAGCCACTTTGCATAATAAAGTATCAGGCTTGTGATTACAGTGACTTTTGTTATGCTTCAGCCTCCTCATTTTGCAGAACATTTGCAAATGTCAGAAAAAAAATTGCAATTTTTGAAAACATTTTGTACCTTCCTGATTCTAAATATAAAGAAAATCCTGCAACTTTTTATGACATAAAGAGTTCCAGGTTACATTTTCTCAAAATGTTTCCTTTTGATAGTTTCATGCATACTTCCCTTGCTTTGGTGACAACAACATCAAGTTAAATTCTGGTTAAGGTTGTTTCACAGTTTTTAAATAAAAAAAAAAACATTTTTTGATAGGAAGTTTTTTAAAGAATTAAGCTACAGGAGATCAGGTAAACATGTCTGTTCATGATTTTCATTGCTAAGTGTGTATTCTGGACTATTGTAACAATTGGTAAGTTAAATGAGAATTTACACTGAGGTGGATTTAAAGGAAGGAAGGAGGGTGTGGTGTTGCTTGGGTACCTTCTGTGTGCTGGACCTTTAATGTGTTGTATGTTAATATTTTAAATTTCAAGGAGAGGAGATTTGTTTCACAACGCAAAAACAGAGGCTCAGAATGGAACATCAGTTCTACAAGCTCATGTATTTGGAAGTCAATTGAATTTGTGTACTTCTGCTCACATAAACTATTTTTCAATTATATAGAGTCATCCTGATGTCAGTGATTGCTCATTTTTTAATAATTGAATATGTTGCTTTCACAAAAAAAAGAAGTTCCAAAAAGAGACAGCTTGTTATTTTCTGTTTAAAGAATAAAATCAACATCCCAAGCTATTCATTGATACCATAGGAATGAATATTTTTGTTATTACCTCCTTAATTCGAAAGTGCATTTTTGTTCAGCTGAAATCCACCTATAGCGAATAAGCTTTTAGAAAGACTGCTTAGTTGGAAATGGTAGCTCATGCCTTGACTCTCAGGCCTGAACAGCTTGGATAAAATGATCATAAGTTTGAAAACAACTGGGCTACCCATAGAGAACCTGTAGTAAGGAAAACAAGTAAGCAAGTTCCCTCTGTGTACTGTGATTACCATTAATGAATAAAGAAACTGCCTTGGCCTGTTGATAGGGCAGAACTTTAGTAAGCAGGGAGGACTGAACTGAATGGTGGGAGAAAGAATGCAGAGTCAGACAGGGACACCATGGAGCCACCAGAGTCAGACATGCCGAATCTTTGCCGGTAAGGCATTGCCATGTGGCAATATACAAATTAATAGAAACAAGTTAAATTAAGATATAAGAATTAGTTAATAAGTAGCAAGAGCTAATGGGCCAAGCAGGGATTTAATTAATACCGTTTCTACGTGGTTATTCAGTTCTAGGTGGCTGGGACGAACAAGCGGCCTCCTCCTACTAGCAAGCAAACAAACCAATAAACAAATAAAAATGAACCAAATCGAAATACAAATGTTCTGAATTTTGGAAAAGACACTATAAACTACAGGCTACTAATTCTTAGGTTATAAGCACAACTCCTCATTTACATACCACCCAGTGATGTGCGATTTCCCTTTGTGTGCTATGATTACCATTAATGACTAAAAAGAACTACTTTGGACCTATAGCAGGGCAGAACTTAGCTAGGCAGAGGAAATCTAAACTGAATACTGGGAGAAAGAAGGGTGGAGTCATGTAGGCCTGTCAGAGACAGATGCCGGGACTTTAGCATGTAAACTACAGCCACATGGCAATGCACAGATTAATGGAGATGGGTTAAATTAAAATGTAAGAGCTAGCTGAGAAGAAGTTGGAGCTAATAGGCCAAGCAGTGATTTAATTGATACAGTTTCTGTGTGGTTATTGTGGGGCTGAGCAGCTGGGAAACAAACAACTTCCTTACAACAATCCAGATTTACTGTACCAATTCGAAAGCACATTCGACATTATTTTTATTTCACATTGCACAACATCATGCTTTCTCTCTTCATTTCACTGTGTATATTCTAACCAATCCAACTTGTGTTTCAAATACCCACAAATAGTTTATCAGAAAACAAACATTATGAAAAAGTAGGAGATACTCCGGAAGTTGATGTTGTATGTTGGGTTGTCTACTCCATTGCAGTACTTGGATTAGTAATGTTTTTAGTTTCTTGGCTTCAGATAATTTGCCATTTTTTATTTGTTTTATTTTGTTCGTTTTTTTTGAGACAGAATTCCTCTGTGAAGCCATGGTTGTCCTTGATGCTCTGTGAACTAGGCTGACCTCCAAGTTGTAGAGTGCTGGGATTAAAGGCATGTGCCACTGTTACCTGCCTTGGCCATTTTTTTAATGGACAAGTATTAAATTAAAATTCAAAAATTTAAAAATAGTAAAAATGACAAGTATAAAAATTAATAGGAGGCTTTAAAAACTACCACTACCCCTAAGCATAAATGCTAAAAATTAATATTGAGAGCTTATGTCAAAATCAGATATAAAGTCTAAAATAAACCCCTACTTTCATCTATCTTTCACTGAAGAACAATTTTTTTATTCATTATTATTTATTTTTGCGTATTTGTTTACATTTTTTCTTTTATTCAAAATAAATTTTTAGGTATCAATCTATAAGGAATGAACTTCAAAAAGGCGGTTCATGATCTAGGGATAAATACTGGTTCCTCTGTTCGTAAACTGCTCAAGCCACACATCTGTCATCCACATTCAGAAGGCCTAGTTCTGTCTTGTGCAGGTTTCCCAGCTGTCAGACAGGAGTCAGGTGTTTCTGTAGATTTCCCCCATCATGTTCTTGATCCCTTTGCTCATATTATTGCTTCTTCCTCTCTACAACTGGAGTTCAAGAGTTTGGCCCAGTGCCTAGCTGTGGATTTCTGCATCTGCTAGTTAGTGTATGAAGGTTCTATGGTGACAATTAAGGTAGTCATCAATCTGATTACAGGGGAAGGTAGTTAAATTGCCCTCTCCACTAATCCTTAAAATTGTAGCTGGATCACTTTGGGGATTCCGTGGAATTTCCCTAGAGCCTGGAAGATACTGGGGGTAGGAAGAAACCTTTGTCCTACCTCAAGTGATGTGACAGACTTTGTTGACTCTCCATGGGAGGACTCATCCTCTCTGAGGAGTGAATAGAGGGTGGGGAGGGGTGGGAAGAAGGTGTGGGGAGCAGGAAGATGGCAGGGAGAAGAAACTGGGGTTGTATGTATAATAAGATAAAATAAAATAATAAGAAAAGAAAATTGATTTTAGCCAAGGAGTGGTGGCACATGTCTTTAATCCCAGGACTAAGGAGGCAGAGGCAGGTGGATCTCTGTGAGTTTGATGTTAGTCTCGTTTACAAAGTGAGTTTCAGGACAGGCAAGGCTATACAGTGAAACTTGTCTTGAAACCACACACACACACACACACACACTTTCCTCAGACAACATAACCTGATTACAGTTTCCCCTCCCTCTATTGCTCCCAGTTTCTACAAACATCATGTCATTTAAAAGGCTTACTAATAATACAAAATTTATAATTTGTAAGGCTTTTTACATAAGATATTAATTTTTCTGTTATTTATTGATTTCAAGTTGCTGTCAGCTAACCTATTGAATAGGATGAGCCTATATTAGACAGTTTATTTGACAAAATGTAGGGAGCCCTGGAACTTACATACCATTACAGGCAAGGGTGTAGGTTTTTGCTTTAGTTCTTCCTTTCTCCCTAACTTTGCTACTCAAGGATGAATAAGAAACATTAGAGAATTTATACTCATCTCAAAATGCTTTCAATGTGCTTTTAGAAGTGCCTTATGATGCTGAAATTGTCTGACTTGAAAGCTCATAATAATTTCACACTTTAAAAGATATAGGGAAGACTTAGAAAATTCACACAAAGAATTTTCAGATTCTGGAAACGAGTTAGATAGTAAAATCTGGGACATAGAATGAAGGGATAAAAAGAAGGTAGAGAAACAGCTGTGGTTCTTAGAACTTACACCTGTGAGACCTGAGGCACCATACTGCACAGGAGCTTGACTGAACCAGTGACCAGGTATGGAGCAGGCCTGTGACAGCAAACTAGACAGAAGCAGGTCTGAGCTAACAACCTTGGGCTGGAACAGGCCTGAGGCAGCAAACTTCACAAGAGCAGGATTGAGCCAGTGACCTGGTGCCAGAGTGGGCCTGGGAATGTAAACTCCAGGGTAGCAGGAGTGGATACAGACCAGGAACATTTGTGAAAGCAGGACTAGGACAGCAACGTAGGCTGGAACAGGCCTGGGGTGGTGAGCTCCACAGGAACAGGTACAGGGGAGCAAATGCTGAGCATGTGGGCCAGAGTAAGAGACTGCCGCAGATCTGGATGTAAATCAGGAACCTTCTTGGGAGTATACCTAAGCCAGAATCTCTGTAGGTCTGGGCATGAGTCTAGACTTCTGAGGGAGTAGGCCTGAGCCAGGACCTCTGTGAATCTATGCAAAGGTTTGGGACCTCTGAGAGAGTATGCCTGAGCCAAGTTCTTTGCGGGTCTGAGCACACCTGAGTCTGGGACCTCCAACGGAGTAAAATCAGAGCCACAGACCTTTGCAGGAACAACCCCAAGCCAGAAGAGCTGCAAAAGAAAACGATCAAGTAACCTATAAAGGCAGACCTATCAGAATTACACCTGACTTCTCTCATTGAAGTCAATGAAAGACAGAAGGTCATAGTCAAGCGTTATGCAGACATTAAGAAACCACAGATACCAGCCCAGACGACTATACCCAGCAAAACTTTCAATCACCATAGAAGGATGAAAAAAGATATTCCATGACAAAACCAGATTTGACCAATACCTAGCTACATTGGAGGTTTCAGTCTTGCAAAATATATATTGTATATTTTAATTGTTTCTGGTTTTGCTTTGCGGTAAGGAATCTTCTACTAGAGTTTAGGCGACCGAGCTCATGATCATCTGTATCAGGCTCCTGAAGTTTTGAAATTAAATACTTCTGTCCCCATGCATAGTATATATGTATATATAATTTTGAACATGTATATATAGGTATGCACGTATAGTTATATCCATACTCTTCCGTACAGGATGTAGGTATGTGCAATCAAGAGTTCCTCTTATGTAGTGAAATTGCAAGCTTGGCTGAGTAGCGTAAATGAAAACACCTTTGCTTTGCTTCGTTTTCACTCACACTTCAGATTGAACCCATAGCTTTGTGATTACTCAGCAGGTGCAGTCCTCATGATATACCCATGATATCCCATTTCAGGAAACAAATTTGAAAAATTGCAGAATGTAATTTTGCTACTTCGTTTTTTTACATAATCATAAAGGAATCTCCTAGACTTCTAATCTTGCTTTTTCATCTAAACTCAAGAGTAATATATATTCCTGATGACTTTAACAAGCTAATATTCATGAAAATATTCAGCATCCTGCAGACACTTAAAATTTTCAGGCATCATCACTGATACTTATGTAAAATGTTTAGAAAAAGGAGACCTCTGGAAATAATGACCTCTTGATTCAGAACTCTAGTTCAGTCAGCACCAAGGATGGACACTGTACACTGAGTCTTACCAAATGCTTTCTCTGTTTTTCTTTAAAGAGAAGAAAAAATATCTCCTCAGATTCCTTTTGGCCACTGTGGATGAATCTCTATTTGTAGAGTGTTCCTACAGCATCCCAAAAGCCCTGGGTGTATATTTCAGTTGCCATGAAACTGCCCTTGGTGGTATCTGCTTGAAATCCCAATATTTGGCAGTTTGACACAGGATTAAGAGAAATTCAAAGTCCTCTGCAACTATATTGTTAATTTGACGCCATCCAGACCAACAAAGATCCTGTCTCCAAAAGTAAAATGAAAGCAAAGGAAACAAAACATTAACCAACTAACCAATGAAAACAAACTGTCAGTTAAAAAACTAGAGTTTTATTTATAACCTGTAGGGTGAATAGTTAAAAACAAATTCTGTAATGTTGGTCCGAATGCCACATGAGCAAGTTTGCAAATATACACATGCATACGCACATAAACACAAAACACGTGTTTAAACTGAAATGAAATAAATGATTTGAAAGTATGAGTATGTAATCTAGTCACAATTAACTCGTCTAAGGTAAGACTTAGGCTCTTATGTGTTTATTGTTTTTTTAAGAAATTTATTGGACTGATGTATGAAACCAATCTTTAGAGCTATCAGCTCTAGCCCTACCCTTTAATCCTCTGAAAAATTAAGACATAAGCACCAGAGGTAAAAGAGTGAATTTATGGTACTACATAATTGCCATTTAACTCTTAGACCACCTGTTTTAGAATTTCTTGCCTTTATGGGTTACATAAAAAAAAAGTCATGTGTATTTGAAATAGCAGAAGCCTACAAGACTAAAAGGAACCAATGGTAGAGAACACCTTCTAGGGTGACTTAATTCACGCCCACAGCAGACAGGCAGGCCAGGAGAGTGCAACTCTCAGGTGTTTCATCTTTCACATTCGTTAATGCTGAGCAGTGGTGAGAAAATGTGTTTACAAGAAATCAATAATTATGTGGAGATCAATATTTTTACTAATGTCTTAACCCTTTTTAGTCACAGTGCTAAGGATTGCTGATTGTACCACTGGTTTTTATCAGTTTCCTGAGAGCTTATTCCAATCCATTATTTTGATTTTTGTCTTTGTGGCACTGGATAGTGAATTTAAGGCTCCTGCCACATCCCCAGCCCCTGTTTTCATGGCACAATCTTACTGAGATGCCCAGAATGGCTTATTCTTAGGATCTTCCTTTTAGCCTCCCATACATGCCTGCACCACCACTGTTGCCAACTGCCAATATACCCTGATTGATTCATTGGGATGTTATAGAGACAAACATCCAAGATCATAACAGTGCAATGTAAAAATTTCTGAAGAAATTGACAAAATAATTCTGAGGATGAATTTCAGTGTTGCATTAAAAATATTCAAAGTACATCTGGTTTGGACTATTTTGATGAATCTTAAAATATCTTGTGGCGAGTAGAGTGTCCTTGCCATATGCTCAAGCTTTAGTTCATTGATTGGTTTATTGAGCTGAGCTGACTTCCTAGTGTAAAGCTGATTCATTTTATAATTTATCATAGGAAAAGCTAATGAGAACCTTGGATGCCTTTTCTGCTCTCCTGGAATATGTGTCTTTCCTAATGGCTTTTAAATGGTGTGGCTCTCAACCATGACCTTGATTTCTTCTCTCCAAGATGAAAATTAAGATAGCGTTTAAATTAAAATGTGTTCTTCAGTGGAGTAAAGATGTTTGTGGTTCTTTAAAAGAGACATAGACCCTAACATATTTCAGAGCTCATTATTTACTTAACTAGCGTGTTCCAGTGTGGTTTCCAGAAACGGCTATAGCAACATTTCCCAATGCATATATTCTTATAGTAAGACTTTGAGGAGTCTCTCATCAACAAGTCAGACCTGTTATGCTCCTTCAAAATCTAGAGAGACTTAAAAGGAAGGCAGAGTATTACAGTTGAACCCAAGGCACCTGAAATATATTTTCGGGTATTATCAGTAACAGTGAAGTGTGGAAGGGCTAGGATTGATGTGGCAATATTAGCTGGAACAGTAACATCACCAATATGCTTCAAGAGACAATGACGCTGGGGCCATAAAAATTCAGGAGTTAATTATTACAACATCTGAGTGGGTATCTTTGGTAAGAACGTGAGACCAAACAATTTTACCATCATGGGAATGGCCTCCTAAAATACAAAAGAAGAAAAGCAGCTCTAAGAAATCTTTACCCTGCTGCAAGCTGCAGCATTAATGCATGTAGGCAATGCATCCTTATCTAAAATTCTAGCAAATGAAATTCATCAAGCAGAGTTTCATGGCAGGCAAAGTGCTGGTTAAATATTACCGTGATCTTCTGGAATGATAATGAAGAAGTCTGTGACCAGCAATAACTCTCAGCGATCACAAGCTGTGGCTTCCACAAGCAATTTCTTGAGAAGAGATTTCTAAAAATATGCATTGAATGTAGAAATGACACTTCATGCAAATAATAATTTAACTTTTCAAATCTGTTTGGTTTTACATAGTATATTGTTTATGTGTGTCTCTGTGTGCACATGTATGTGTTTGATATGTGTGTAGATGTGGATGCCTTAGCATGTTTGTGGAGGTCAGTAAATACCTTTGATAAGTCTATTCTTTCATTTTACCATGTGGGTGACATATATCTAACTCATGTTGCCAGTCCTGGCAGTAAGTGACTTCATGCGACAAGCTAAGTTTTTAGCCTACAATAACAAATAAAGGCACGTTGTTCATAGAAGATACAATCTAATTGCAAACTCCCTGTTGCTCTGCCTTGTGTAATTTTCCCACTGTCTTCTACAGTGATCCTTGAGCCTCAGGTACAGAAGGTGTATTGAAGTTCATCTTTAGATTGAGTTCTATGATTCTGCATTTTGATTCATTGTAATTTTATGTAATGGCCTAGGAATTTCAAAAGCTATCTTCATAAAGTATCAGGAAGATGACTAACTAGATGTGAACTGATCAAGAAGGACAATAGACACATTAACATGGATGAAAGAAAGCCCAGGAGGCCTCAACCATACACAAAGAACTGCAATCAACAAAGACATTTCCGAGAAGTAGAAATAGTCTTCCCCAGTGAAGAGAACACCAATTTGTTCAATGCCAAATCAACAGCCCTGAAAAAGACAAAGTTAGTGTTATATAGACTAAACAGGCTGTAACTATGAGATGTGTGTGTGTGTGTGTGTGTGTGTGTGTGTGTGTGTGTGTGTGTAGCAATTAATGAAAAAGCCATAGGTTTGAAAAAGCAGGGGTATATAACAGGGCTTGAAGAAAGGAAAGTGAAGAGGAAAATAATGCATTTATATTATAATTTCAAAAACTAAGAGAAATAATTTTAAAAAGCACAGCTTGCTTAAAGTTTTAGAAAATTTGATAGTAATATATATGTTCATATATAATTTAACTTTAGCATTTCAAAGACACTTATGCAAAACTGATTTACTTTAGACAACTTTACAAGTGTTGAAGACATTACAAAAAAGAAAATAAATGTGTTTTAAGGGGTGATTTAAAATCATTTTAATTCAATAGACCTCCAAATTCTACCTCTTTAATTTTCTTTCCCACAGACAAGCTTCATGCAGCAGGTTCCTTTTTTATTTCCCAAGGTCGTCTTAAACACATGGACTCTTTCTGTGAATGATTTGGTTCAATCCCTTTAAAATGCCCAGTGCGGTAGTGAGGAGTGGGGATGAAGATAGAAAAGAGCCTTGCTAAGAAAAAGTACTCTTTGTTTCACATCCTGGACTACTAGCAATGCTTGTTCATTGTTTCAGTCAATTCTTTTAGCTCTCCCCAGTGGAGCTGTTATTTTTAAATTAGGAACAAAATTTTTGGTACCAGAGATACTGGTTAATGGCATGGTGGTAAGATCTGTATTTGGAGTTGACCTGATGGCAGAAACCAGGCACACGTTCTTTATTCTATATTCCATAATCTGTTATTTCACGACCATCATAAAATAATTACAATATGTGTGCATGTATATATGTGATATTAACTATTGAAGACAATGAGAATTATAGAGGGTGATGTGTGAGAGACACAGTTATAGCCTGAGGAGGAGAAGGATGGTTGCATGTGATGTAAATACAGTACTCAGTACTCACATGAAATTCTCCAAAACAATTTCTTTCCAAAATGAAACAAAGTGAAAATATTTTCTACCAGAAGCTCACTGACTATAAAGAGAAAAACGATGAGTGTACATCCACACTGGACACAGTGTCTTAGGGTTTTCTATTGCTGTAAAAAGATACCATGACCATGGCAACTCTTATTTCAAGGAAAATATTTCCTTGAAAGGACTCGGTAACAGTTTCAGAGGTTCAGTTCATTATCGTCATGGCAGGGAGCATGGTGGCATCAGGTAGTTGTGGTGCTGGAGAATTAGCTGAGAGTTCTACATCTTACAGACATCAGAAAGTCAACCAAGACAGTGGGCCGTATCCTGAGCATAGAAAACCTCAAACCCTGACCCCACAGTGACATACATTTTTCAACAAGGATATATCCACTCCAACAAAGCCACACTTCCTTATAATGCCACTGCCTGTGAGATTATGGGGGTCCTAATAAATTCAAATCACCACAAGCAGTAAGACTCCATACACAGTAGCAATGTGGACAAACAAAGCATTATTCCTCTAAAAGATATTGTTTCCGAAAGATGTCTTATTTCCAAATCATCTAACAGCTATAAGCACAAAGATACCGTATTTTCAAAGCACATGGACTAAGTAAGAGACTGAAGGTGCATTGGTCTCAGGGTTGGAGAAACTCGCTGCTGATGAAATGATACAGTTAAAAGTCAATGAAAAACACTGAGTAATTTTAACAAAGTCTGAATTTCCTAGTGAGCAACGGAAGATGAAATAATATTTTAATAACAATTAACTACTTGAGTAGTCTCGATATCATTTTAATTCCTATTCAAATTATTATAATCTACACTTAGATCCTTTGTGTGATGACTTTTAATGATGGTCAGCCAACATGAACAAATAAATAAACATAAGCCTCCAACTTCTTTTTCTTTTGCCTCTATAACTTTAAATATAAAATCCTTCCCTGAATTTTCATGAATAAAACCCAGTGTATGATAATTACATTTGTGGTTTGTGGTGGTTTATATTTCTAAACCTTGAGTACTAAGGCTATTCATACGTCTGTTAAAAGTAACTATTTCATATTTAGTATGCATAGTAGTTTTAAATAGAAAAATATTGAAATAGAATATTAAGTTGTAATAAATGCACTTTGGCATTGTATGTATATAGGTGTATATGTTGTACAAGGGAGTGCATGTTCTGGTGTGTGGGAACTATGTGTGTGTTTACATGCATTTGCGAGTGCACGTGTGCACAAAGAGTCACTGTCAGGTGTTTTTTTACATCTTTCGCACCTTCATATTTTTAAGAGTCCTCACACTGAGCCCAAAGTTCACCAATTGACTAGAGTGGCCAGAGGCTGTGGGGAGTCCTCCTTTCATCAAGCCTCACAGATGGGGCTATGAGTGTCCCATTTATCGTTTTCAACACAATAGGATTCAATTCTCTCCCTGTTAGCTTCTACTGTCAACTCAAAATAGCCCAGAGTTATCTGAAGGAATCAGAGGATTGTCTCTTTCACATTGGTCTATGTGCATGCATGTGAGACATTTTAATTGCTAATTGGTGTAAGAGGGTTCAGCTAGTGAGTAGGGGGCCAGGACTATTTAAGGAAGCAAGCCAAGATTAGCAGGCCAGTTTCTGCTTCAGTTCCTGGTTGGGTAAGTGCTCTGACTTCCTTCATGATGGACTGACTGGAAGTCTAATTCAAATAAGTCCTTCCTTCTACCAGCTGCTAAGGTAATGTTTTCTTTTTGTTTTAAACAGAAAAGGAACTTGGAATATGTTCATGTACTTTGAACTTGTTTTGAGAATTTTAATCTGGAGTTCTATCAATACTCCCCCTCCAGTGAGAAACCATCTGTTAATCATTTCTATTTCAATAGGTATCCAAATAGAAAATTACATCTAGCAAATACTAAGAATCAGCGTGATAAGGGTAGAGAGATGGCTCAGATCAAGGTATTTGCCGAACAAAGCTGAGTTAAATTCTTAAACCCACATGAAAGATAGAAGGGAAAATGGCCTACAAAGTCTTCCTCTGATGGCTACAAGCACACCATAAAAAGTGCATCCACACTCACATTATATACACATACACAGGAGCAAATGAATACACATATGCATATACACCTATATACAAAAATCAATCAATAATTTTATTGTGGGAGTGTTAGCATAGTACACCAGGAATGATAACACTGCCTGTATCTCAAGCACTCAGGAGGCAGACACAGCAAGGTCAAGAACTGGAGGATATACCCAGCTACCTAGCAAAGGGATGGATGAGAACCTGATACCCTAGAAGAGAAAAGTAAACAATGCTAATAAAAGTAAACAGAAACTAAACTAAATCAATTTAATTCTTACGAGAATCAGCCTTTAGAAAATCAGACAACCTAGCAATTTACCTGTAACACATACTTTGAAAACAGCACTATAGATTTATCCAACTATAGGGTCAATAGTTTTGAATTTCTCTTATTGCATTCCATACAATTAGATTATTTCACACATTTTATAGGGTATATCTTTGAGGTAAATTCTGAAAGTTTTATCAACACATTCATTCTGTTTGTTGGTATATATGCAATTGTGTGGTGGAGGAAAAATATATAATTTTATAGTTGAGTTATAACATACAGAGAAGCTGCCATGAGACTAAACATGCAAATGATTATTGGGAGCAGTGCCCAAGATGCAGCAAGGAAATGAGCAAGAGAAGATGAAGAGCATCCAGTCACCATGGCTGTTAAACATCTATGAAAGAAATGGAGTGGGAAGAAATGGGTTAGAACAATTATAACTACAGTCCAAGTCTATGAAAGATATGTCAAGATCAAAGAGGAATATTAAAACCATTTCTCCAGTTAGAATAGTTCTGAGACTCAAACGAGACAAAACCTTAGTGCTCTTGTCATCCTAATATAGTACCACTGAATCACTTTGGAAAAATGTACAGTTAGTGCTAAGTTCAGACTGGGAGATCTGTGCAGTGCTCTGTTAATGACTCTCACTGCCAGAAGATTCTGTACTGCAAACTGCTCGCAAGTAAACACACAGAAGCTTAATAAATGATTGGCCAATAGCTCAGGCTTATTACTAGCTAACTCTTATGTTTAAATTAACCCATATTTATTATCTCCAATTAGCTACGTGGCTTGGTATCTTTTCTTCCATCATTCCATCTTGTTTCTCTTAGTGTCTGCTTGCTACTCCTCCCTTGGTTCAATCTCTGTGAGCCCCTATAATTCCAGATTAGTCCATTTTGTGGGTTTTCTTGTTGATATCCTTGATTCCTCTGGCTGCCATAATCCTTCCTGCTCCTCTTTGGTTACTTGTCCTTTCTACAAGATGCAGGGTGAGAAACCAATGACTGGTCCAGCCTAAAATTCATACTATGAGAGGAAGTCCACCCCTGACACTGCCTGGGGTGCCAGGAGCCAGAGGTTGGATAGTCCAGAGATCCAGGATAGAACCACACAGGACCATCTATTAAAAAAGTCAATGAAATGATCCCAATTGATGTTTTTGCTATTACAGTAGCCTGGAGCTTAGCCTAATCATCAGCAGAGAAGTTTCTTCCAGCAGCTGGTGGAAACAGATGCAGAGATCCAGTGTCAATGTTAAACTATGAGAAGACAGAACTCTTTTTCCAGGTGTTCAACTGATTGGATAAAGAGTCACCTGTATCTAAGAGGAATGATATATTTTGCTTTTCTTCTTTTAAGTAACTGATATAAATCTATACTTCATCCAGAAAAATTCAAATCCCATTTCTCCCAAATATTACCTGTTAAAATTATGTGTCTGCCTCAAACGATTAATGTTATATGTGATACATGATGTTCTTTATATTCAATTTGTAATAGTTCATCAACTTTAATATTCAATCGGGAGATATTAGCTGCTTGGGAGGTGAACAAGAAATTCAGCACAATGTTTCTTTGGATATTTTAGAACCAGTCCTAATTTTTGAATGAGTATACAATTTTTTGGATCAATAAGACATTTCTGAAGTTTATTGGACTTTTAGTGGGATCAGTCCTTTTCCTTTATTGGGAAGCTAGACACATTTGTGAGGCGTGCTGATTGTGAATCCCTTTGTTCTAAATCATTTAATAGTATATAAAGTCAGATATTTGTGTGTGTATGTGTGTGTGTGTGTGATAGCACTGAGCAATGTAGTGAGGGGTTTTACCACGAGAGACATGACAATGAACACAGAAACAGGAAAAAAACAGAGTTAATTTTACTAAGCTTGGTTTCAATATATCTGTATACAGTGATAATTTTATAAAGCAACTGTTATCTATTATTAACTCAGCTCAGTTTTCTCAACTAATATTTCCCTTTTCATTTCCATTCCCACTCCCACTACACAAAAAGTTTTATAAGTGTTTTAAATATAATTCTATCCCCATAAGACATTATCAGACTGAATTGCAATCATTAAATCTGGAAAGTGTATTATCTCTTCCCTATGAAGAAAAACAGCAGAGATGTCTAACAAAGGTCCCTAAACTATTTGGTCACAGCAGCATCCTTTCCCATTTTTGCAAAAGGGGAAATTAATCACGTTCAAATAGTGCAGATATATTCTGAAAAAAATGACAATCTAGAACATTTCTACAGAGAAATGATACGGATGGGGCAGAGCTAAAATGAACATAGCTTGTTCACGCATCAAACAGCAAAAAAATAATTCCTTTTATGGCCTGGAAAATGGGGAATACTAAGGGAGTTTTTTGAATTTTGTTTTTTCAAGAAAGATTCAAGGAAGGCTTAGACAGGGTATGCTGCTGTGCTGTCCCAGATGCTGGCATAATGACCAGTTATATAAAGATTGTTAATTTGAATCGAATTCGGGAGAATAATTTTCATTTTCTTCACGTAGAAACACTTGTCTTTCTTTGTGTAGCAGCAGTGATTCCAGCTACAAGGACTTGGGATTACAATGAACAAATTGTCTCACTTGCCTAGAACTACTGCCTTCAGAACAGATCTAGCGCTACATTGAAACTTTGTTCTGCCCAGATTACACAGTGAGACGTTGTATCAACACACAATAAATAAACAAAAAGAAATAAAGTTAATATTATATGTGTGTGTGTACATATGAGAGAGCATTCTTATGGGAGATAGGAGAAAGAAAGGATAATTATGTTTCAGTGAATAAAATGCATTGCTGTGCAAGAATGAGGGCCTGAGTTCAGATCCCAGCACTAAATAAAAAAATAAGCGTGGACCTATGGATGTAGAAACAAAAGGAATAGGACTCCTGACATCAGACTTTACTCACTGTGTGCATTGGCACAAACACATGTAGACACAAGAGTGTGAATGGATACACACACAAACACACATTAAAGTGTATAATATCATTACATGAGCAGATACTCGACTGACAAGACCTAGTATCATTTATTCTTTACCTCTTTTTTGTTTTGTTCTTTTTACATAAAAAGATTTGGAACACATTGAAAGAACAAAAATCCCTAAAACAAAATCTCATAAATACCATTAAGCACAAAAATTCTAAATTTTGGATTTCTTGAAAGCAAGTCTTGATATATGTGCACTCACTTACCTGCCTGGAGAAACCACAGTAGGCTGTTAAGTGCCCTCCTTTAACCTCTAATTCTCTGTATTATTCCTTTGAAACAGGATTTCTCAGCTGGACTGGGAAAGAACAAGCATAGGACCTCACAAGTCCCTCTGAATGTGGCTGACAGTTGTATTGCTGGGGCAGACTAAGGGACCACTGGCAGTGGCACTGGGATTTATCTCTACTGCATGTAAATTTTGGGGATCTTATTCTCTTTGGATGGATTCCTTGCTCAGCCTAGATATAGTAGGGAGGGCCTTGGACCTTCCGGAAAGCAAAGCACTTTACCCTTCTTGGGATTAAAGGAGGTGGGGCTGGAGGGTGTGTGGAGGGGATAGGAGGAGGGGAGGAAGTGGGAATTCGGATTGGTAATTTTTTAAAAAAGAAAGAGACCTTGGACTTCCCATAGGGCAGGGAATCTGGACTGCTCTTCATTCTCAAGAGGGAGGAGAGGGAGGGGGAATGGAGTGAGGGGGAGGGGGAGAGGGGGAGGGGAGTGGGAAGTGGGGGTGATGTGTGCGAGGAAGGGGAGGGAAATGGGAAACGGGGAGGAGGCGGAATTATTTTTTTGCAACAACTAAAAAAATAATAAACACACACACACAAAAGAAAGAGATCTCTCATTTAACTGGGAATCTCTGGACCTCTCCTCCCAGCACTGAGGCTTTTTATGTAGTTTCTTGGGATCCAAAAGCAGGTTCTTAGGTTTGCACAGCCAGTGTTTTTATTAACTGAACCATCTCCCCAGTCTTTGCATGATTTACTTTATTTAATACAGATGACTTACTTTTGTCAGTATTTTGAAGTATATATTCTTGCTTCAAATATTCATGTTGTCTTTATATTTCACCAGACACAATATCCATCAGTTGAGATTCAAGAATGAAGAACACTTGAGCCCTGCTAATAAGTAGCTTAGAACAACAGATGAAGTGAGGCATATAATCAGGTGTGGGATGACATGTTAGAAGGGTGATGACAATATGTATATTAGAGCACAGAATTTCTTGATGATAATAGCATTAGTATTTTAACACATGAGCATCAGAAGCCTTGCAAAGATGCTGTATCCATGGAAAAGTTGGTATGCTGAAAGAAGCTCTTATTATGAGATACGGCATGTAGCATCTTTGTCTATTTTTTCAGACCTATTTTAAGGGACAGTTTGAGAAAGTAGAAGGCGTCATGACCTTTCAACTCTGTTGATTTACAAAAGGTAACTCTATAGAGTTCATTACAGTTGTATGTAGTGATGGTTATGATTATTACATATATTTTCATAACTCCATTAAATATTAAAATGGATAATACAGAAGAGTCCATCCTGACAGGAGATGTAGTGATACTGCTTGTATCTATAGAATGTATAGATAGTTAATTTTATTATTGTTATAGTTTGGAGTTTTGCTTTTATGAGACAGGATCTAAATATGTTGTCCTGGATTGATGTGAGATTCCCCTCTGTATGCTGTGAATACCGTTGGTGAATAAAGAAACTGTCTTGACCCGTTGATTGGGCAGAACTTAGGTAGGTAGGGAAAAGTGGACTGAATGCTTGGAGAAGGAAGGCAGAGAGAGGAGAAGCCATGTAGCCTTGCCAGAGATAGACACCAGAACTTTTCCCAGTAAGTCAGAGCCTCATGGTGATACACAGATTAATAGAAATGGGTTAAATTAATATGTAAGAGGTAGGCAATAAGAAGCTTCAGTTAATGGGTCAAGCAGTGATTTAATTAATACAGTTTCTGTGTGATTATTTCGGGGCTGGACACCTGGGAACCAACAAGCGGCCTCCTCCAAAACTGGATGATCCTGACTCCACTATAGCTAAGTTGACTTTAATAATGATCTTTACCCCAGTCTCCTGAGTGCTTAGACTACAGGTGTGTCCTATACCCAGTTTAAAATCTAGAAATTCTGATAAACACTTGTGGAAACAAAGTTTATTGTTCCTCTGGAATGGAAGAACACACATGGAGCTGGGCAGGTTGAGTTGAGTGAGTGGTATTAGGAAAGACAGGTACTTGATCTGCAGTTATTCTGAGTGCCAGGCACATTTTCACCTTTACTCATTGGGGAAATGCACACACAGTTAGCAGTGAGCTAAAACACAGACTGTGAGAACCCCCCCTCCTTTTCTCAATTTTGAAAGGGTGATAGATCTCTCTTTTTGTTTTGATGAAAGGTTTTTATGTAAAGAGCAAATCATTTCCCATATGCTAATGAAGCCCTTATTATAAAGTTTGTGCACAAACTTAGAAGGAAGCGATTTGTATGTGTCATGCATGTTTCTGAAAGTCAGACACATTCCTAAGCTGTTTCTTTTCCCCCCCTGGGTCTCCTTATAAATAAACCGTGTGAAACAGAGGCATAGGGCAGTTAGATAGCTTTCCTTCTTCCTCTTGGGGCTGTTTTTTATCTTTCATTTTCCAATTAACTCTGTCTGGTCTCTCATTGCTCCACATTACTCTCCGAATTCCCATGGTAGGGACCACTGCTCTTTTCATTGCAGCAGAACAACTAACCAAACTGTCTCAACATTTTCATCAGAAAGGTGACATGGGCTCTTCTAGTCGAGATATTTATTTGCTGGGAGGCCAAAGGGAAGCCAAGGAAGGTTAAATGAAATTGACTTCTTCACCATTCCCTTTGAGCTCAAACTGCTACTTTTTCTTTGCTTCTTCACTATAACACGCATCTAACTAATAACAAATACATCATTCAGTCTACTCCCCATGCTGTTATGTGGGAACTCACTCAGAAACACACGTCTTCTCATCTCCTAAATCAATTCCTTCTCTTCCATTACAAGGCTGTGATTTACTATGTCACTTCTGATTGGGCAGTTTAAAATCCTCTTACTCTCCTATCTTCCACCTACATTCTTAAATATCTCCGGGACTTTCAAAAGTGTTTTTTTCCTCCCCCTAGTACATATCATCTTAAATATGACCTTTACAAACTACAGGTCAGAACACCTTTGTCAGTTTTTTATTCTGTATAATGCTTAAGTTATCCACACTGTCCTTGTTCCATATTCTACTTAGCAAATTATATATATATAATATATAAACACATATATATATTATATTGTGTGTTTGTGTGTGTATATGTGTTTGTGTATGTGTATTTTAATTTTTTACCCGCTACACTGTGCTCTATGCTACCACAAATACACATTATGTGTGGCAATCTCTGAAACGGAAGTGATACTCTTCCTTTCAGATTAATGCTCCATACTCCTTATGTTTCCATCTCTTCTGAATCTCTTAGGAGTTCCCACAAAAGGTCTGCAAATATCTTCATGTTCTTAACTTTATTTACAGCTTCTTTAGTACACTGCACTTTCAGGTTCTTGGTTAGCTGTCATTTCTTTAAAGTGGCAGCTGCTCTTTGTCCCCTATCTTCTTATTGATCATTCAGATGCTATTTATACATCACCATCTCCAAAGCCATGTCCGAACTTCAGGTTAAGCATCTTTTATTTTGTGCTGCTGCTACACTTCCAGGATAGCTGGCAAACATTTCCGATATTATATGCATTTGAAACATTTTTGTATCTTTGCATACACCCATAAATTTCAAGGTTTGCTGATTTGTGCTGTGTGCTCATTGGATTTCTGTTATTTTAAAAATATATCTGAAAGAATTACCTTTTTAAGTTTAAAAAGGTTTTAATTCATGATTTTAGAGGCATAAGTCCATGGTAAAATGTCTCTGTTGTGTTGGGGCATGTAGAACACACTCCAATATAGCACAGTGAAGCTGTAATACATTGCGTTAGCTGAGGAACAATGAGAAGAGGCTAGAGCATCAATACCCAGGTCAAAGTCATTCTCCAGGGGAATTAATTTCTTTCTGTTGTAAATCTGTTTTCTAAGGCTTCCACCATACTCCCAAAGTTGTATCATCTTTCATACTGCAGCTCTAAGAATATTTTAAATCCCAAGGTCCCAATGAGGAGCGGATGGAGGGAGAACACGAGCAAGGATGTCAGGACCACGAGGGGTGCACCCACCCACTGAGACAGTGGGGCTGATCTATTGGGAGCGCGCCAAGGCCAGCTGGACTGTGGCTGAAAAAGCATGGGATAAAACCGGACTCTCTGATCATGGCGAGCAATGAGGGCTGATGAGAAGCCAAGGACAATGGCACGGGGTTTTGATCCTACTTCATGTTCCGGCTTGGTGGGAGCCTAGCCAGTTTGGATGTCCACCTTCCTAGACATGGACGGAGGGGGGAGGACGTTGGACTTTCCACAGGGCAGGGAACCATGACTGCTCTTTGGACTGGAGAGGGAGGGGGAGAGGAGTAGTGAGAGGGGGAGAGGAGTTGGGGGAGGGGGAGAAGGGTGGGAGGAGGGGGAGGGAAATGGGAGGCTGGGAGGAGGCGGAAATTTTTCTTTTTACTTTTCTCAATAAAACAAAAAAGAAAAACCAAAAAAAAAGAATATTTTAAATCAGAGCAGGCTATGGTGTGTGTGTGTGTGTGTGTCTGTGTGTGTGTCTGTGTGTGTGTCTGTGTGTGTGTCTGTGTCTGTGTGTGTTCCACGTGCACACACGTTTTTTGAGACAGGATTTTTCTATGTAATAGCCATCTTGGAACTTGCTTTGTAGACCAGGCTGGCCGTGAACTCATAGGAATCTGCTTGCTCTGCTTCCCAAGTTCTCAGATTAAGGGCATGTACCACCATACTATGAAGAGCTCTCATGACTAAGGCAACTATAACACAAGAAAGAGTTTATGGGAGCCCAGAGTTCCATAACTACCATGCTGAGAACCAATCAAAAGCATGTCACTGGAGCAGTAGCTGAGAGCTCACATTTTGGGAACAGTGATGAAGAGAGAGCTAACTGTGAACGATATAAGCTTTTCAAGCCTCAAAGCACACCCTGTGAACTTCATCAAATAAGGCCAAGTCTCTAAATATTTCTCAAACAATGCAACATACTTGGAAACTAGTAATCAGATATGTGTGCTTATGTGGGCTGTCTTCATTTAAACTACCACAGAAATGTAATTAACTTTTAATGTATGTCTTTCACTTTTTGTTTATAATTAGTTTTTATTTTCTTATTTTAGGTTGCCTTGATCATGGTATATAACTTATGTTGTGTTTGTAAGCTAACACTTCTTCATGAACACAGCACATATTAAAATGTATTCTGTATAATGTGTTTTAGTAATTGGAATTAATGAATTATCTCTAACAGTAACTTTTGCATTTTTGTAGTTTCAAAAATATTAAGCTTATAAGATTTATAAGGCTGTTACACTTTCATGTTAACCAAAATGCTTTATATGCTGAAACAAAATTATAAAATTTTATTTTTAGGTAAAATAATTAAAATGTTTCAAATCCCATGATAAATATTTTGAAACTTATTTGCATAATGGTGATTATTAATTTACCTTCTCTCTGAGACTATAAAAAGTTCTATTTAGTATCAACCCTTTATTTGGAATATTCTTATATTCTTACATATCCATACTACTTCAATAAAAATAAAGCTTATTTATCATTTTTAAGTCTACATTTCTTTCCTTCCCGATTAAGTTCACTTTTTCTGCAAGTAATACCTGTGCTTCATTTTTAATTAGCTGTGCATGTTCTTCTACATTACCCTATTTAAATATTTCAGTTGGATTAATGCAAAAGTTAGTATAGCCACATAGGGTGTTACTTAAAGCAAATATTTATTCTGCTTCATGTTTTCTGTTGACTCTATATTTACAATTATTTTTGCACTTAAAATGCAGGTATCACTCTTTCCCTGAATTATTGGTCTGACCAGAGCTCATTTTCATTGTCACCCCAAGCAAGTACCTTTTTTCATCACCTTACCCTTTAAATGTAAGACAAAGAACATGCAAATGGATTCAATGATCCATAGTGGCCCTTTTAGAATCTTAACTCTGGTGTCAGAGCACAGAATCTCTGCTCCTTCTCAGTATGTCACATTGTCATTTATGTATCTAACTAGGAATAAAAATATTTCTGTATTTAAAAGTATTCTTAGTTTTACTATCGGTTTTCTACAATTTTCAAAAGTTTTCAGAAAATATACTTTATTTTGAGCACTAAACTATGTGATTCCAACAACTTATAAGAGTTGTTAATGTTATAATAGATTGTTTTATTTTAAAATATAAGAAAAAACAGTTTTATGTTCTAGCTTGGACCCACATGATACATTTAATTGTTAAAGATTCAGATGTCTATTGTACTTTAGATGGATATAGACAAATGAGGAACTTACATCAGATTCTGCAGACAGGAACAATTTCTCTTACATTCACTCTGCTCTTAACTTTGATGCATGAACCCAGTTGCTGACCTGCAAAAATTGCTTTTGACTTTTACTCTTAAAAATGAAATTCAAAAATGTTAACCACGTATTTTTTGAAACATCATTATTCATAAATATTTGGTACATGATTTCATAAGAATTCAGATTTTCCATGAGTTATATGAGAAAAATGCTGTAAGCTTGTGATAGTGCTTTCTATGTAAACACAAACCATATGGTTTACTACAAAATATGTTGGTGGCAGTACTTATCATTTACAATGCTTAGAGTGGTACATGAAATAAGTCTCTAGACCTGAATTTTAATAAACTAAATGTGGATTTAACTAATGTCATTACAAAAGATACTACTTAAAGCTTACCAATTAAAATAAATTTTTAAAAAGAGTAATTCTATCCCAATTGTTAAAAGTACTGATCTTAGTTTTGACTCATAAGTCATATAGTATTTAATCAACCTAGAGATATTACAAAAGCTTGTGTTATCTTTTTTATATTAGAGGCTATAAGGACCATTAAGTTTTTTGTACTGTTGTTACATTTTCCCCAGGAGATGCCAAGAGACAATCTTGTACTAAAATGTTAACACAGAAGTCTGGATGTCTCCACAGGCCACACTTGTTGCAGATTTGGCAGTGGCAGTGGAATATCATAAACATGTGCCCCATCTGCTGAAGGACACTGAGGAGCAGCTCCCCTAAATTTATAATGTCAGGTCTCTGAGTTGTTGTGGTTTAGTATTGGAAACCATTATATTCAAGGCCTGGAACAGGTTCCAAGATACTGGGCTTGACTTCTTATCTCAGAATGTTACAAAGCTGTAATTTCTGTTCTTGTTCTTAAGAACTCCAAATGAAGAATTTGAGAAAACAAAATTAATTTCCTAGTTCTTGAATCCTGTTCCAAGCATTTAAGGCTGCTTTCTGGCATAGGGAGAAGATTTGGGAGGGTGGAAATGGAGGAAAGGCAGATATAGGAGCAGGGAAGAAGATACCTACATTAAGGGATCCATTTTAAAGTTGGCAAGAGACTTGGATCTAGTGGGGATCCCAGGTGTCCACAGGGAAGTCCCCAGCGAGGCCCTTGAACAGCAGAGGAGAGGGTACCTGAACAGTCCTTGCCCCACTATCACGCTGATGATTATCTCGAATATCACCATAAAATCTTCATCCCGCGACATATGGAGATAGAGATAGAGACCCTCATCAGAGGAACGGACCGAGCTCCCAAGGTCCAGTTGAAAGGCAGAAGGAGGGAGAAGACAAGCAAAGATGTCAGGACCGCGAGGGGTTGGTCCACCAACTGAGGCAGTGTGCCTGTTCTAATGGGAGCTCACCAAATCCAGCTGGACCAGGTCTGAATGAGCTTGTGATCAAACAGGACTCTCTGATTGTGGCTGACAATGGGGGCTGACTGAGAAGCCATTGATAAAGGCACTGGGACTTGTTTATACGGCATGTTCTGGTTTTTTGGGACCCTAGTCTATTTGGATGAACAGCCTGGATGTAGGGGGGGAGGGCCTTGGACTTCCCACAGAGCAGGGTTCCCTGCCCTCTCTCAAGCAGGGTGCTAGAGGGAAGAGGGGTGTGGGGGAGTGGGAGGGGATTTGGAGGAGGGAAGGAAGGGTAAATAATTGATAGAAAAATAAAACACACACACAAAAATAAAGTGATAAAAAAGTGAAAAAAAACTAAAAAAAAAAAAAAAAAGATTTGTTCATTGTAAAGAGCTTGAGCTTGTGGGTCAGCATAAGTTCCCTCACTAAGAATTTGATCTTGGAAAGCTCAAATCCTTTTGTTTTCCCCTATTTTTCTAAAATTTTAGCGTCTTACCTGAAATAACATTTAAACACCAGTTGAGGCCCGTCATCCAGGACTGCTGAAATTAAATGAAGCTAGTCATGTAGTATAGCTTTAATGCTAGAAGACCGTGTTTTTTTTACCATCTACCTAACAAATGCAGAATGCAAGCAGTAAGTTACTATTGTGTCCTTAATTTCTTTTAGATCATTCATTCCTATAGGTATCCATCTACCTTCTTTGGATCCTTTTGGGCCTTTAGAACTTGATGCCTTGTCAGAGTAGATTGCATGGTTGGAAGTTAAAATCCTGGGTAAGTCATCTCTGACAGGTATTGATGTTAAATACTGTCCTTGAACCTTATTTCCCTGCTCATCAGCTCCAATAGTTTCTTCAATTGTTTCAAATCTTTTTACTACTCTTTTTTGTAAAGCCTGAATCTTCTGGCCTGTATTTATCTTTAGTGATTACATTGAGGCACCCAGCATCTGGTCCTCATTCTTCACATGTGATTCTAAGGTCTGAAGTTTTTTCCTTTAAAGAGAACACCTTGGACATTATTTGGATAGCGTGTAGATTGCTATCTTAGAGAGACATTCTATCTGCTAACCTATCAAAACGTTTTAACAAATTTTGATTGTCAAATTCAACAGTATGAATTCTTTCAGATAATTTCTCTGTACCCTTTGACATGGATTCTATTTTGTCTGTCAAATTAATGTTACCCTTTTCAATAGTATTAACTTTTTCTGGTAACTTTTGATTTTCCATGGTATTAATCCTGTCAGCTACCTGTTCCTTATTACTCTATAAAGACTGTGCCTCATTCTTGGCTCTGTTATCAAGCCATTTTCCTAAGGACGTAATATGAAAAAAACTGATAAATGGACTTATCACAATAACCATATAAGCCTTGAAGAATACAATCTGTAGTATTAGCAAATAAGTTACTATAATTTTCCATGGTAATGTTGTCTGCCATCATATATTGATTTATTAATTACCTGTTATGAGGTCTGGTAAATTATTTTTGGTGTGATTATGTTTATTGTCCAGTAGGTGTTGTAGTTGCAGGGTCACAAGTAGCAGTACAACCTGCTGCCACTAACAGTCCTAAGCTGCTTTGTACTTTTTCACCTTGGTGCTGGTTAAATACTGAGAAATAGGCCTTGCTTAACAACTTAAAAGCAATTAAATCAATTCGGTACATGAAGCAAGAAGCCCAGACCTCATGGGCAGGGAACACAAACTGGAAGCTGGGCAAGACATCACAGGGCAGAAAATGTGGCAGTGGGGGAGGGGATGTGCACGAGTTTGGGAAATTTCCAAGTCACATGCAGTTAGCTCCGATGTGGCAGGGCTTTTACAAAACACTCCTTAAGTAAAAGTAAGCCAAGTGGGCATGGGTGGGAGACTTTCTGGGCTGTGGACTGGTTAGGCCTTTAAGTTGGTCCCCCTGGTAGGTGTGGAGTATGGATCCATGAAGGCAACAGATGAATATGGACGCTTAAAAGAAATACCACACTAACTCAGAATTAAGTAAAACAGAGGGTTATTTATTTAGGAGTAGACTCACAGATTACAGTCCTATGCTTGAATGGGGAACAGCAAATTTATTCCATAGCTAGAAGAGAGGCCAGACACTTGCTTTACATTGCTATGTATAGTGTAAGAGGCCACACCCAAGTGGGTAGGTAACTTAAAGGCTACTGGCTATAGGGATTCCTACATCATGAAGTGATTCTTATCTTATAATAATGATTGCATCATGAATAAAAACAGAAAAGACTATTAGCTTTCAGACAGTTTTTCTTGATGATTTTTTCAATAAGTGTTGAGAAAGAATAGAGTAAAACTGAGATTATTAATTTCTACATCTAGTATGCAGTACAAAATAATGATTTGCTGTTATGGGATTATTGAACTGAGACTTGGTGAGAAAAAAATTTGTGAAGATTAACTCCTTTAAATAAGGCAGTGATCATTTTTGTTAAAAATGTTGATAATAGTTAATGCAAATTAAGTTATTAATTTTTTATTTTGGGTATGTGTTCTTGGTGTTGACAGTGTTTCATTAATGAGAAAAATAATAGAAAATATGTTATTAAATGAATTATTTTGCTAACATATCAATTAGATAATATAATCCTGTTAAAAACAGAAATTAGGGTGATAAGTAGGCCAGCAGAAAAGGATAGTCTGAGAAGTGACATGAGGACACTGCAGCACAGAAGCCCAGACCATGAAACATATAGGGTTGCATGTGGCATACTCACTATCAACTCAAATAAAGATATTCTGAAACTGCGTTAAACTGAGGTCATGGGAAACACTTTTCATTCATGGATAAGACTGATGAGAGTTTAGTGAGTAAGTATAGCTTATGATATGTTTAGAATAAAATTATAGTATATTCAAAATTCTATAGCAAAACCTATCACAATATCTGTGACCATTTGTCAGACACAAAAGTATATTTGTACAGACTTAAGTTGTACATTGTCAGTTAATCATCCTTCTTTATTCTTTATTCATAAAGTCATGTTACTATCACACATTTTCCAGTTCTCTTTCTTTGTATTTTATTTGATTTATTTCACTGGTGCATTTATTTTTATGTCTAACCTATCCTCATTTATTCTCACCTATATACTATCATTAAACTATGTGAGTGATTTTAAGATATACATTGATATTGTATGTATGCACATACTTAAAATACACAATTATCACTTCTTGGAAATACTCAATTGTTAATATGCACTAGCATACCTCAAAGTTTATCTTAAACATTAGCTTATCTTACCAATATACCAGCCATGTATAGATAATATTTTTCCTACCTAGATATTAAGAAACTGAGGCATATAGAGGTAAACTTCATGAATTGCTCAATTTCACATAATTATCAGGAAAACAGATGTATCAAATAAATCTTGAGGATCTAGCCCATACATTGCTTCTTTTATAAACTGAATTGGATTTCAGATCTATTTCTATATCTTACTTATATTTGTTAAGTATTTAAACTCAGTGCACAAATATTATTGTTACATGGTGATGCTGCTGAATACTATTCTTTAAAAAGTATTCTCAATAGTACTTTAACAATTCTATTGAGAAACATGAATGAAGGCTAGAATTAATAACACAAGTGACAGCTCTTGCTGGCTAGGATGTGGAACAAGTGAAACACTCCTCCTTGCTGGTGGGAGTGCGAACTAGTGCAGTGATTATGGAAATCTGTGTGGCAGTTTCTCAGAACGTTGGTAACTGATCTATCTCATGACCCAACTATATCATCCTTGGACACGTACTCAATAGATGCTCTCTCCATCTTACCAAAAATAACCTTGGTCTACCATGCTCATTATGTTTTTATTCATAATAGCCAAAAGCTGGAAAAAAACTTAGATGCCTCTCAACAGAAGAATGGATAAAAAAAAATGTGGTACATTTACACAAAGGATTATTATTCAACTGTTAAAACTTATATGAAAATTTCAGGCTTCCAGTGAAGGATGGGGCTGCATTCAGTTGAGTTGTTGGCCAATGGTGTTTCATAGAAATCCTCAAAGAACTCAAACTAACATTAAGACAAAGGCTTGTGCTCCATATACTGACAGTAAGGTCCAATTGCTGAAGATAATAGGCAAATAGCTCATTGAATATTCAGAAGTCAAACTTGTGCTTACATGGAGCCTTCATGTCTACTTTCTAGTCTCGTTAGTGTGGTAAGATACTCTGTAGGCTACTAAAAGGGAAGACTGGATCACAACCCAGCTACAAAACTGATGACCTCCATCTGTCCTGCCTGCGAAATACACAAGGGCAGTGGTAGCACAGAACTTGTGTGGACAGTAGCCAACAAATGACTGATTTGATATAAGGCGCACACCATGAGAAGATACCACACTGGGCATTGCTTTGGTAACAAAGAACCAGAGACCTAATGCAAAAAAAAAAAAAAATGCTGATAGTCTCAAAAAATCAATAAAATGATTCTTAATGATAATCTGCTCTATTCATAGATCAGTGTCTTATCCAGTCATCACCAGAGAGGTTTCCTCTGGCCGTAGGAAGGAACAGATGCAGAGACCCTCAGAGAGTCAAATTGGAGGTCTCCATCAAACCCCTCCACTAAGTGCTCAGGAAATCCCACAGAAGAGGAGGCAGAAAGCTTGAAATTGTCTAAGGGGATAAGTAAACCAGGACAACAACCTCTGAATCAACTAATCAAGGCACATATGAGCTCCCAGAGACTGAAGCAGCAAGCACAGGGTCTTCATTGTTATACAGCTGCAGATATATTATAAATTAGTTTAGGACTATATGGGACTCCCGATTATTAGAAAAAGTGGGCCACTGAGTCTTTCGCCTGTCTTGGGGACTCTTCCACCTGTTGAAATGCCATGTCCTACTTTGATGTGACAGTTTTTGCTCCATCTTGTTACATTTATTTCGTCATGTTTAATTGCTATATCTTAGAAGCCTTTTCTTTTCTGATGAGAGATAGGAAGGTAATGGGACCAGCGGTGAGGGGAGGGGAGGAGAAATTCTGAGGAGTAGAATGAGTAAAAACTATAATCAGGAGCTATTGTATGTGAAAATAAACTATTTCCTATAAAGGAAAAAATAAAGAGGAAAGCATTGAGCCTTGTTTTTTCTCAGCAGCAAAGATATCTTGAAAGCATACTTCAGCTTTAGGAAACTGAAGTTAAGTTAGTGCACAGTTAAGCTTTAAAAGCTATTTGTATAAAAGTTTTTTAGTAAAAGATGTGAGACCCTCTTAAATATCATTTTTGGCGCTGGCAGAAGTTTCAACTCTGTCAGAAAACTAGAATATAGATTTAATAAACTGCAGTACAATTTAGTTTGTTACAATAACTCAACACACATTATTATAATATTGTACCACACAGCTTTATAATTGCTGAGAAAGGAGTGAATATCAAGATAGATTTAAAAAATGTACAAACTCACTAAAGTAGATGATACTAGATCTATTAGAAATACCATGCTGCTCATAGTACAGATGTGAACATTGTTGAAGCCCATTCCATTCCTAGTAGAATCAAGTAGTTTGGTTTTGCAGAGAAAAAAAAATCCTGACTGAACTTATCTACATGTAAAATAAGTACTGAGATAGCATTTATAATGTGAAACTGTCTGAGGAATTAAATGTGAAGATATACCCTCTAATTCTTAGCTGGAATTCAGGCCATATGGTAAGAATTTAATGTTAGCCGTTCTGTCCCTTTGAGTCACTCATGTGTTCCAGATAAATAAGAAAAATGGGCAATTGAACATTCGAGAAGTATGTGTTCCCTTCAAATAAGCCTAGAGAAATAAGATGGCTAGACTACAGTTAACACATGCTTTGGGGACTATATGGTGAACTGGTCTCACTCTGTAGAAGAGTGATTCCCAACTATCCTTATGTTGTGAAACTTTAACACAGTTCCTCCTGTTGTGAGCCACAACCATAGAATTATTTTCTTTGATACTTCATAACTAAATTTGCAATTGTTATGAATTATAACGTAAATATCCTGGGTTTCTGATTGTCTTCAGTTACCCCTGTAAAAAGGCCCTTTGACCACACAAAATATTCAAAACCCACATGTTGGAAACCTCTGCTCTAGATAATTCTCTACAACTTTTGTTAGATTATGTCCAGCAAGCCAATTCCTGTCATTTCTTTGACTAGGAAAATTTGATATGAAATATAAGAATCAGAAATTGGATTTAGAAATTAATGAAATTGGGGCCAGGAAGAATCAGGAGGATCAGGCATTTGGGCATAAGAAAAGGCCATCTCTAAAAAACGGAAGTGAACAACAAAACAAATATTTTGCAAAGCCATTGTTCTAAAATAGGAGCTTGGACCACTCATTTGTCAACATCCAGTCACATTTACAGTAGATAACAAAAATGAAATGTGTCCTCAATGAAAGAGTTAGACAAATTGGAAGACTTAAACCTTGTTATCCTTTTAATAGATATTGACAATTTGAATTATTATATATATTTCTGTTTCTGGGTTTTATTAATCATGCTACAAGATTCTATATCCATAAAGACTCTACATGCATGGCTTTCTAAACGTGTTGCACAAGAATGACACCAATGGGCATGGTAACATGGACGGGGTAAACTCACTAGGCTTCAACATGTGCACATGTGTATGTGTGTGTGACCAATAAATGTAAAAAATGAAGCTGAAATGTTTGAGAGCAAGATGGGATACAGGCAAGATATGGAAGAAAGAAAGGGAAGGGAAAATATTGTAATTATATTATAATATGAAAGTAAAAGAAAAAATTTAACAATAAAACAAACCAGCACCATGCCTAATATTACACACACTCTTGAATAAGAATATACACAGGCAAGCAAGAATTTGCCCTAGTTGCTGTGATTTTTTATTAACAAAGGACAGTTTCAGAAATCTATCCCTCACTGGGAGCATGAGGATGGGTTTAAAAAGCATACCTAAATATTTCAGATGAACAAAGGTCAGAAATTCTCAAACACTGCCGATAGCCTTATTCTCAGTGGCTTTTTAACCATGCCTTCTGAAGACAGAAGCTTCAATAATTTAAAATATACAGCCATTCCTTTTCCAGTACATGGTTAAGAGATTTCATAGTCTACTTTTCAAAAAGTCTTGTTAAAATCTTGTTAAAAATCAAAGTATAGTATCTAATTCCTTAAGTTTTGAAAATTGTATAATAAAATCACCCCCCCACCCCCACACACTAGATTTTGTTTCAAAAGCCAATGTAGAGAAAAACTATTAAATCTGTAGTGTACAGAAAACACACGCAAGTGCCTGAAGGTTTTGGTCATGGTTCAGAATAACTAGGTCTTTATTCTGAGTCTCTGAACTTGGGGAAATGTGAATCTTCAAAAGGCAGTCTATCCCTCTGATGCTGATTGCCTAATGTGATCATCAGGGTGAGAAGCCAACCGGAGTCCTATCAGCCTCCAGAATCTAATTTTATATAACACATTAAAATCCTCTCATCAAAAGAGATCCCTTAGAGATCAATGTTCCTTATAAAACTCTTAGAAAATTTGTCAACAAAGAGCATATTCCCCATGTATCATATGACCAAGTTTTTACCATCTGACACAATTGTCCTTGGTGATTCACCAGATGCTGTCTTACTAAATCGATGGTAAATATTTAGTTCTTGGGTACTTTGTGGTATTTGTATATTTAAAAGAGAAACAACAGAGTTAACATTTTCGCCAAATGTGCAAAAAAGAAAAAAAAAAGGAATGGTTTGTCCTTTGTAATCCACAGAATATGTTAAATGCTTATTATATATTTTACAATGGGATGAAAAACAAACAAGACAAGAGAGAATTAGTGGGAACGGTATTGCTAGTATTAAATTAAGTGAATTGAATTTGCCTTAGGAGTTTTTTTTTTTTTTTTTTTTTTTTTTTTTTTTTNTTTTTTTTTTTTTTTTTTTTTTTTTTTTTTTTGACAGCTGTGGCACTATTGGTATTTGGACTTGTGGAACCTTTAGAAAGTGAATCCTGGTAAGAAGGAGTAAATTACTGGAGACATCTCTTGGTCAAGATGAAAAAGATTGGAATTCTGTGCCCTCCTATTCTTCCTCCTCTTCTTCTCCTTACGCCTCCTCCTCTTCTTTGACGTCAAGATGGCATTAAAGAAGTAGAGCAATGAATAGAAACCCCTAAGGCCATGAACCAAATAAAATTTCCTCAGGCATTTTGTCACAGTAATGAAAAATTTACTAAGACAAAGAAAAAGCAGGAATGTAAGAATCATTTAAAAAAATGAAAATACTATTATTCTTTTATTACTTGAGTTATAGATAACACTTGCATTATAATGTAATAAAGGTTGGGAAAACATTTAAATAGAAAAATATTTCTTAGGATATAAAATATAAATATTCTGAGTTAGTGGCTTTTATGTTAGTTCATAGGGCAATGAAAATTTTAAAAATCACAAGAAGAATAAATTGAAAAGTGAGAAAGCTTACTTAAGGGAGTGAATTTCTGAATTGGTTACAGGTACTCACTCTTGTAGAGATGCTGCTGTGCTTTAGACATGTTCTCTTTACTCTTTGTTAATAGCTAAGTTCACCCCAAAGTAGACCCATATCAGATCTATAGGTTTCACCTTTCAGTCACATTAAGCTCCTATTCAAAAGCCCAAAGTTGAAGGTTTCTCCAAAAGCCTTATAGGAGTTCCTATTTCAGGAAGAGTAGAAGGACAAAGACCACAAATCTTCTGTTGCTGAAGGTATGAGGTGAATGTTTCTCTGCTGAAAACTGTTAGTGCCATAAAATACCAGAATCTCTAGGCTATGGGCCTTGCCATTCATGAGGATGGGCTAGCATTGGGTTGGGAAATGTGTGATCTGGCCATAAGTTGCCTTTATTCCAAGATGAGATCTTCAAGAATGAATTTGGATGCTTGTGACAAGGATAAAGAATTTAACGGCAGACCAAAGTGACTGAGTTCCATGAAACCGGCCAATAGAAGAGCAATAAGTCTCCATTTGTACAGTTAGCATTGTATTAGAGTAACACGGTTGTTAATTAACAACCATTGTAATATAAATTCTCTGAAGACAGGTATTTTGTTTTTTTTTTTTTAAAATATATCTAAGCCAGTAACCTCTAAATCAGACTGCCAGGGACTTTCTAGAACAAGAAAGAACAACATTTTGATGGCCAGGTAGGTTCAATTCAGGCAATGATGACCAAAATAGCACTTTAGGTTGCAAAGATCAGTAAGATGAATTTTTTATCGATTTTATTTTATAAATTTTTTAGTGAATCCATTAATAAATATTCTTAAAAAGTGATACTATAGGACAGATTTCAAATGAGCAAAAGACTTTTACATTTGTCTTGCTTTAAAAAATGTCAAAAAGAAGAAGAAAAATAGTCTCCGCAAAACTGACTTTCATAAAATTCCAGGCTCTTGAGACTGTCAGGCCTGTATCTTTCCAGAATTGCACTTTTTTTTTTGAGAGAGAGAAAAGAAGTCATCAAAACTCTGCTGAGCAATGTTGATACAAAACTTGTTTTCTCCTCATGTTAACTGCAAAGAAAGAAACCACCAACCATGACTCAGTGCTTCTTATTTCTTGACATTTCTATAGGATTTCTTGACATTAGCAGCCCACAGGCTACCAGAGTCATTTAGTAGTTCCTTTGGAGGAGGAGATAAAATGAAATTAGATCTCGCGGACTCACTTGATTTCAAAATAAGTGACTTGGTGACAGATAGGAAGAATATCAGAACTGCTTTTGGTTTTAAACTTTGATTTTTAAATAAAAAGAAACTGGAAATGCAAGTTGTGGCAGTATTCTAGTTAATAGGAGTGGCAAATGAGGCAGAACTAAGGAAGATTAATTTTGCCCATTGTTTCATAGGATTTCATTCATGATGACTGTTCATACATACTTCCGGAAAGTAACATGTTGAGGTTACTATGTGGTAAACAGTTCATTCACCTGATAAGGACAGGGAACAGAGAGGAAAGAAGACTTGGGATAATCTTCAAAGTAGCGCATTCTGTAATCTAATCCAGACCCCACTTCCTTAAATTTCCATCACTAGCATCTTGGGGAAAAGTGTTTGACACAATATCCTTAGCAGACATTTCACTTTAAGCCCTATTACTATTAAGACCTTACTAAACATGATCTGAAATTAATTTACATCCTTTGGGGAGGCTGAGAAGGAAGCTTTTATTTTAGTATCTATTGTCATGTCTCTTTAGTAATAGAACTCCTAACTATCAGCCCAACGTGTGGTTATTAGAGTTAAAATCACATTTCTAGTTTTCAGGTTGTTATAAAAGTTTCACAAAGAGCTTTCAGAGTGTTTGCTTTTGCTTTGCTTAAGAAGCAGATTTCCTCTGTTATTATTTTTCTTTTTCTAGATGAAATGAGACCAATCTTCCAGTCATTTTTTTTAGTGAATATAGGTTTTAGAAGCAACAAAAACTATTCACTAATTTCTCCTTGAAGCTTCAATCAGTCCCAGGTACACGTAGTTAGTTAAGCAAGGCTAACATAATCACATGTTGACTCCTCCGGCATCCCTTCCTGAAAAGTCCAGGTATCAGTTTCAATTTTGTAGTTCCTTATTATAACTTTATGTTTTGAAATATCCTTTGCATACTGCTTTGGGAATCCTAACTTCAAATATTAGCATATTTTTCTTATAACTTTCATTGATTATTTATGGATTTCACTCCATGCATTCCAATCCCACTTATCTCCCTATAGCCTCGCATGTCCCCTCTGCCCTTGCAATCTCCCCCCCAAATTAAAACCAAATTAAAAAGAAAAACCAACCAACAAACAAAACAAAGCGACAAAAAAAAAAAAAAAGCCAGAAACAAAAACAACATTTAGAAAAAAATATCTTGCACGGTAGCTGTAGTGTGGTCTGTTGAGTCACACATTTACATTCAGCCCGTTCATCCTTTTTGCAAGTGTTCATTTCCAGGAGTCATTGGTCTGGCTTCAGGCCCCTGGTTTCTGCTACAGGACAGATTATGGGCTGTCACTGGGGCTCCTCTTGGATATCCTGTTGTTGTGCTGTATCTGGGAGATCCTGTGGTTTTGGATCTGGAGATTTATCCCCTTCACAGATATGGTGGATGTTGGGGTGGGCTAACTCATAGTCTGGGTCCTAGGCCTGGTTTGCAACAGGGTTGGTCAGCTCACCAGCTTTCTCTCGTTTTCACTGACTGGGTGAGTTCTCCTCACTGCCTCAGCTAGCTTACCCAGTGCAGCCTACAACCAGGAGCCTGCCCCATTCTGCTCTAAGGCCCTCATATACGGGTTCCTCTCACATCACCAGGACCAGATCCTATCTTTTTCCCGGTCATGGTGCAGAGCCTTCTCTTCTGATTGTTGTATGTCAAATGAATAGACGGGCCAGTTCTCCCGCTCTCATGTTCTCAAGGCCAGCTCACTTGGACCCTGCTGTCAGGGTCAGCCCTATTGTACTTCCAGATGGGAAATAGAACCCCCATATTAGTATTTTATAATAAAAACATGTTTAGCCACACTAAAATTCCATATATTACTTAACATTTCTTTAGGCTGAGAAGAGTGTTCAGTAAATAAAGTCTTTAATTTGCCAGCATGAAGATCTGAGTTTGAAACCCACAGAAAATGCCAGGGATAGTGGCAGAATCCCAAGTCTTGGAAAGTAGAAACAGGTGGATCCCTGGTACTCATTGGCCAACCAATCTAAACTAGCCTAGCTGGTTAATCTAAGCATATAAGAAAATATCTCTCAAGGAAAGAAAGAGAAAAATAGATTCATGGTATCTGAAGATTGACACCAGATGTTGATCTCTGGCTTCCACACTCATGTCCACACATATTCACCTGCACATAAGATTGTACAGGAACATACATACACACAGAGATAAATAACAAAGAAACAATTATTCAGCTCTCCATTTAAATATTGCTTGAAATATTTATACATAGCATATTATTTGTTTTATAATGTAATATATATATAGTAACTTTCTGCCAAACACACAGGTAATAAAAAGGCAAGTCAAAATTTAAAACAAATTCTTTATGGGCCTAATGAGTGCTGCCAAGTAACTGGAGAGTTTATACATATGTGGTTCATTCCATCTGCATATGATAGAAGAACATACATTTTCTGTTTTCAATTTTCTGCTTATTTCCTAGATTAAATTTTTTAAACCTCCAAATCTCCTTTCATTTTTATCTTTATTTTAAGTGTTTCGCTTCCTCCTTTCAGTTTTCTTCACACTTTGGGAAGGAAATGCACACAGTATTCCAAATTAGAACCCCGGGATGACTACTTTACATTCACTGTCTGAGGAGAAATCAGGAATCCCTTTACATGCATGAAAGTTGCCATTAGTCCTGGAGCCATAACCTTTTTTTTTTTTTTTTTTTTTTTTTTTTTTTTTTTTTTTTTTTTTTTTTNTTTTTGGTTTTTCGAGGACAGGGTGTTTCTCTGTGGCTTTGGAGCCTGTCCTGGAACTAGCTCTGTAGACCAGGCTGGTTTTGAAGTCACAGAGATCCGCCTGCCTCTGCCTCCTGAGTGCTGGGATTAAAGGCGTGTGCCACCATCGCCCGGCCTGGAGCAATAAGTTATAAGTTATAACCTTATAACTGCAAAATTACGTTTTTGAAACAATAAATTCATCCTATGGGATTGTTGTGCAGCCAAGTCTATGGCGGGATCAATTTCCTTTTTATTGTCCCCTTTTCTTCATTCAGCGCATGTACTTGAGCTGCTTCAAGTCATTGCTCCACAACACAGTGTGCTTCACAGTGAGCCCCTTCTTTTTTGTTTTGGTTGGTATATTTGGAGTTGGGAGATCAGTTCACATTTCTAATGTGACAACAATGACATTTCTAAAAATAAAAAACCCTACTAAACAGAAGATAATGAAGTCAAATGCTTCCACAGTGAGTTTATTGTTCCAGCCCTTCTTTGTATTCAGACAGAAAGGGAATTAATACTTCTCATTTTTAGGCATGCGGGACTCTGTTCACCTATACATCCAATTCTCTTAAATTAACAGCATTTGTCCTAGCCATGCTTATTTTAGACAAATGGAATGTTTACCTAATATACTGATTAATAAACAAGGGTCTATGGCTTGACCTCAATGTTTCATCACCAGAAAAGTAATGTGAAGTGATTTAAAATATCTAAGCTAAACAACAAAACTGACCTGACTTCATTGAGTATTTTTCTCCATATTAAATGTATCTTTTTTAAAACTAAGTATTTACACACACACAGACACACACAAATATATACCTATACATATGTATATATGTGTGTATTTATATACATATATCAGTATGTGTGTATTTTATGATAGCATGTGTATATTTAACTCATCACAAAACAGATCCACTATGATGATCTGGAATTATCTTTAGAAGAGTTAAGAACCTTGTTTTGAATCATACTGTGACTTTTTATTACCTGTGTGTTTGGTGTGATATTAATTTTCTATATTACCTTATTATTATCACCTATAAAATAAAAATTATAGCTATAGTGTGAGTTCATAATTAATTGGAGGAAATAAGTAAAATTACAATCAAGAAAATCTGTAGCAGGAGAGGTGACTTTCCCCTTAGAAGATCAAAGCTATTGGCCATCAAATATTCAGTCCTGAAACCATACATATAGTTAACATATGGATTGAATAGGCTATACTTAGAAATATATGTATACAATATACATATATGCATGCAGTAACAATTAGTAGAAAAAGAGTCATGGATTTGAAGGAGAGTTTAGAAGGGGGAAGTGAAATGTAATTAAATTATAATCTCAAAAAGAATAAGAAAAACTCTAAGAACATATTTAAAATATTATACTCCCTGATTTGAGGAAATAATTATGTCCCCATAGGCTATTTGTTAAATAAAACAAGTATATTGTATAAACTACTAAAGCTTGAGTAAACTACGAAAGCTTGAGGAATTCTTATTATGGTTAATATAAACCAACAGAGTTATTTCATAACAAGCTAAATTTCTATGCAAATTGAGACAAAGTATTAAGCATAACATAAAATAAGTTTACAGTGTAATTGTATCATTTTCATTTTATATGAGTACTATATTCCAACAAAGTTATACTCATCTAGTTGTAATAAAAGATTTAGTTAAAATGTGAGCCAGTTCTTAAGTCTACAAAATTTCATTTGGATGTTTTCAGAGTGACTCTCAAAAGAAGCTTATCAAAGTAAACAACACTTTCACTACTCCAAAGACGTCCACTTTTATTATATGTTTAGGTCTTTAATTGGTGCACATATTGTTTTAAGACTCCACCCAGGTTACTAGAATTTACTAAATAAGATAAAATTAGTATTAAATATATTTTCATATTTTATTCAATTACATTTTAAATTCTGAACAGTTTTTAATTAAAAAGACTAGTTAAGGAACACATGGCTTATACTCAAACCACAGAAATATCATTATGTAAGTAAATACATAGCTTCATTTGTATTATCTTTTTGAGTCTGGACAACCTAATTAAATATGTTTTTCCCCTAATCCCACTTGTTTGCTTGCAATTTTCATAATATCTTCTTTTTTAACAGCTGAGTAATACTCCATGGTATAAATGTACCACACTTTCTTTAACCATTCTTCAGTTGAGGAGCATCTAGGTTGTTTCCAGTTTATTTCTATTATGACTAGAGCTATAATGAACATGGTAGAGCAAGTGTCATTGTGGTTGGATAAAGCATCCTCTGGATATGTGCACCACAGTGATATAGCTGGATCTTGAGGTAGACTGATTCCCAATTTGCTGAGTTACCATTGTATAATTTTAATGATTTTAAACTACTGAGAATATTCATATTGCAGACAAATACACTTGAGAAAATGTTGAGCAAGGACCAGGAAACTGGATGATAATTTGTAGAAAGCAGTGTTGGAGACCTTCAGACAGAAACAATGATAAGTTCTGGTATTTCCCCTCAGTTCTACAAGTGGTGGGTTCTGTCAATGCTGGGACTAATTAAGTCCTGGTTTTAGATGCTCTTCCCTGTCTAGAGCCTTCTAATTGAAGTTACTAGAAGCTGTGGAAAGCTTAGAGGATCAGGGGATGGGATTTTCACCTGTTGGCCATTGACTACGTGTATTTAAGCCTCCATGGTGCTATTAAAGATAGGATTTTGGCATATCAATTTTATCCTTTTAATCTGTCAAAGAGCATGAAAAAATACATATTCATAATTCACAATCTGGAACTATACCACAATGAGTCCTCTTAAATTTGTGACTTTTTTCTTTGAGGCAAGTAGGATGTGTATGAGGCAAAGGACAGCAAAGGAACAAAGAGATGGCCATGAAATTTACAACCAGAATCACCAATGTTTATATTGAACCTCTACCATTAATAAACTCCATGACATTATATAACATAGAATCATTTGTTTTTATGCTTACTAATTTATTTACTATAGTAGAATAATATCTACGCTTCTTCTGCTCAGTCAGCATTAAAAAATCTACTAATATAGTATTTATTTGGTTTCACACAGTAACAGAAAACTAGAGAGTGAATTTCCTAAGCTCAACATTTATAATGTGACAGTGCATGCTTATCAAGGATGTTGAGCTTAGGAAATTCAGTATCAAGATGCCAGTACCCAGGAAAGACTTCCTTGATCCATCAAAACATGGCAGAAAGCATCATATTCAAATAATAAGGGAATGTGTATGCTTGACATTGATTTCAGACCTGCTCCAAGTTACTTTATAGCATATAAGTCAGTGGGGTTTTATGTGTCTTACTCTAAGAGACTCCATATTATAAACAACATTTGATTCCTTTGAATGCAAACATTCAATACTTTGTAAACACCACCATCTGGCTGTCACCATATAGAAGGCAGAAAGAAGGCTAATGACTGAAAGTAAAATTAATGCACCCAATAAATTTATAAATCTGAATTAGGACTAAATTACCAACTAGGCATATTAAAATCATGTTAGGAAAATGTAACTGAAAATATATCAAATACTCCAGGGTGCAGTACCCTCATTTGCATACTACAAAGATGAGGACACTAGACCCTATAATGACACCAACCTCCCACTTCATCAACACTGTGTGTGAGGTATGTAGGTACATGTATGCATTACATAGAGAAATGCTAACTGTCATGAGGTGCATCTTGGTTTGTCCCCAAGTTGATATGGCTACTAAAATCTGACCTGTCCATTTTCTTACTCATTCATCGATATCTGGGCTTGAACTTCTACACTAATGGTCTAGTGTCTTCCAGGTTCAGCTTAGTTCTGCAGTTTAACTTTACCCAAAGGCTGGACAGTACTCTGATCAAACGGCTTTGGTTGGCAACAGCAAAATCAGCAGGTTTCCCTATCTAATTCCCACATGAATACCCCATCTCTATCAACATTTTTATTTATCCAGTGAAGACTATTTGGAAGCCCTCAGACTGTTTTTGGTGTCCTTGTACCTTGTAGTCATTCTGTAAACCCCACAGTTAAGTATATAGACAAATGGAAGCATAGAGATAATGATAGGTAGATAGATAGATGATACACAGACAGACAGACAGTCAGATAGATAGATTGACTCTATGAGAGGTAATGTGTGACCTAAAATTTAATATTAGTAGCTAAGTTTGTAGTGAATAAAGTCAAATTTTCTTCAGTTATCTACCAAGAAAAAAATAGACTTCTTGGCAAATCACAGCCAATGGTATTAATGTAACTTACAGGTTTATTTCTATTTAAAAAAATCTTTCATTGAGGACTCACATGTGTCTATCTGTGTTCCTGGTATAGCACTTCCTCTTTTTCTAAAGCCACTAATCTCAACATAGTCCCTACTCACCCCATGACCTTCTTTAATTATAACCATCTCCCAAAGTCACAATCTTCAAATATCAACACACAAATTTGACAATTAAATTTTTACTACATGAGCTTTTGGGGAAACATTCATATCATATGGAAGTAATTTAGAAAGACTGTAAAGTTCATGTCAAATTAATTATTACCTTAATCAAATTTTATGTGTGACTCTTAGTTATTAAATCTATAGACTTTGAAATCAGACAGTATCTAATATTAAGTATGTAATATCCAGTAATTTTATTCATCTTTTAAAACTTACCTTTTTGTTAACTTTTATTATAATGATTATCATGGAGTTTTGTGACATTTCCATAGACCAATGTATATAATATTCATAGAAGAAATTTTAGGATTTGGAATAAACTATCAAGAAATGCCAGCTAAAATTGTTTGTCCTTACAGGTAAATACAAAAATGTTAGAAATGGATAACAATTATTTTGGTTAGTAAATATCTCTGGGCTTTGAAATATCTTATAAAAATTAAAGCAGAAATTCTTCCATAGACTAGAGATTGCTTTCATCAGCTTCATATCACTGTAGCAAAATATGGACTAAATAAACCATTCCAAACATAAATTAATTTGCCTTATATTTACGGACAATGTTAAGTCCAAGTTGAAAGAGTCAACATCTAATAAGGGCTATTACTTTCCAGTATATTATACAGTATACTAAAAATGAAAGCTAGAGAGCTATAATGGGAGATAACAAACAAGAGAGAAAGGAAGGAAGGAAGGAAAGAAGGAAGGAAGGAAGGAAGGAAGGAAGGAAGGAAGGAAGGAAGGAAGGAAGGAAAGATGAGAACAGAGAGAAAGAGGACGAAAGAAGGTGAGAATGAAAGAGAAAAGAGAGAGAAGACTGTTTTTATGCATACTAGCTCTGGAAATATTTAAGGTAACTCTAAAGCTGTTTCTACTGAATCCATATTCTAGAATAAGCCACACTGTTAGCTCAGTGATAGATCATGGAAACAAATGAAGTTGGCAGTTATTTAACACACTATTGCATGATTCATCTCTAAGTTTTACAGGAACAAGACCTTCACAGTGAAGCCTGGAACACTTTGAAACTGTACTGAATGTCAAAGATTCTTCATTCTCTATATAGATTATGGAGCCAATGTAAAATTTGTATGGAATGTAGAACAAAGTTTTACACTGGTCTTTTTGGTGCCAACAATAAGATAATTTCTCTTTTCATTTCTTACCTTAGCAGACTATTAGTTAGTGTGGTTTCACTAATCAGAATCCTTTGCTGTATTTTCTATTCAGTGTTTGCTCATCAGAGTGCTCATGACTGCATGTGTGAAACAGGCAACAATGGAAGCTGTGCAGTGTGACAAAGGCTACACATCTGGTAAGGAACTGCAAAGTTAACAATAAGACAAATATTGCAAATACAAGATGAAAAGTTAAAAATATTTTAAGGTGTTTTTTCAATTATAAAATATGAATTCTTTTATTATTATTATTATTACAAATTTTCACCTCCTCCCCTCCTCTCATTTCCCTCCCCCTCCCCCATTCCTCCTCCCTCTTCCTCTCCAGTCCAATATAATATTAAGGATTTATTTTTACTTAAACACAAAATGAGACTTTTAAAATTGACTTGGCTTCTAATTGTTTTCTTTCAGAAAATTCTGTTTGAGCAATAAATAAATGTATTACGGTAGTATATATGAGCACATAAAGTAGTACTATGTGTAATTGGTTTATAACTCAGAGTACATAGAATGCTAAGTACTTTGTATATTTAGAAACTGTGACTATGAACAAAATTTCTATCTAGTATAGAAGATTCTTATGAAACAAAAATTTCATATGAAATTTGTTATGATTCCTAAGTAATTTGTGAACAGATCATAATAAAAATGCTTACCTTTTTGTGTAGTTCTGTGAATATAACTGATTACATACATGTTAAAATGCACAGTGATGACTCCACATGAGTCATGACATAACCACATGTCACATATAGTGAGTCCTATATTCACATTTATCTTTAAGATAAATTGACAATCCATAAGGAAGAAAAACATATTTTCCTAGCCATAAGTAGGTACTTTGTGGACTGTGTTGTAAAAGTTAAGCATCTCCCCTCTCACAGAAACTGGAAAATAAGAGTATTGTTTTTTAAATGGCAGTGTTTGAAATAGACGGTTTCTAGATCCTTGAAAAGTAGAATTATGGGCCTAAGAATCTGGGAACAGAAAGTTTAACAAACAAACAAACAAATATGTAAACAACAATAAAACCCTTTTATACATTCTAAACAATAGGAAGAATAATTTTGATTTGAATTTTCTGAAGCAGATATTTAAGCAAACATTTAAGCATAAAAGATAGGTTTTCTTTTGTTCTTTAAGGAAGGAAAATAAGGTATCATAATTTTAATTTTTATTAGCTCTTTTTGCTGCTTATGATGTACAAATTTTGAAAGCAGTGAAATTACTTATGAATGAAATGTTGCAGGGGTGAACTATCAAAATCAGGAAAACCAGACACTATAGTAAGAAGACACTTGGGATTTATACTGCATGGTGTGTTTTCTAAGTTTCATATTGAAAGATACTAGCAGACTATTCCACAATATTTGTATTAAATGATCTTGTAAAGACAGATAATTAATACACAGCCCCATATTCATGTGGTGGTTTTATTTGAATGGACTTTTCATTTCTAGTCTTTCTCATCCTCAAACTTTCAATTTGCTAATATTTGCTTTGTGTATGGTCCAAATAGGTCCCTGGTGCAGCTTATTGTAACAAAATTCATGTTTTATGCATAGCTACCTTTCCTTTAGAGGATTTTTATAATTGCAAATGATTAATTGAGATATTGTTACTAATTATCATTGCTCATTTTAGAAAAAAACAGGCATTGTTTCTTTTAACTCTGTATCTAATTCACGATTTCTCATGATGCCTCAAATTACCTACAAAGTACCATCATAAGGAGTAATTTTTCAAAAGTAAGTATTTTAATGACTGTTTGAGATGCCTTTACTCTTACTGAAGTGAACACAGATTAATAAGATTTCATTAAACATAGCTGCTTGGCTATGATACAACCATAAAGAAGGTGCCCATCCCTTCAGGTGTGACTTTCTTATGGAGATTATGACTTAAACAACAACCTCAGATAAATGATCTCAGATATTGAGTATGTCATGAGAAGTGATGGTGATGGCACATCTCCTCGGGTGGGGGGGGGAGGGCTTCTCACTGAAGTGTGTGTTAAGATAAATTCTAGATTCTAGAAAACTTTTTATGACAAAATCAGTCTGAAAAGTTTCAACTGGTTTTTCTTGGTCAGATACTGGAAAGTCTTGAGGACTTCTGTATACTTGCAAAATACCAAAACTTAAAACATTTGTACCTACCAACATGGAGCATCCACCCTTAAAGCATGCTGGAAAATTAGAGCCTCACAATGTGATTGTGGTGTATGTGTGTGTGCATAATGGGTCTTGGAAAATTTAAGTATCTAAACTATTTTCAGAAGGTAAATAAAGTCATTTCTAATGGTGCAATGTCCTATACGGCAAGGAACTCTAAACATTGCTGCTGATCATCAGACCCCAGAAGAGGCATGGGACATGCTGTCCCAAAGAGACTCAAGAGGAATCAACAGTACCAGTTCCTTGATTCTATACTTGTAGACTCCAGAGAGATGGGAGAATAAATTTCCACTTTTGGAAGTCTCTTTCTGTGCTGAAAAATATGTTACAGCCTGTGGAAAACAAACACATTACTCTTCTGGCAACCATTTCCTGTCAAGTGTCAGGTGGTAAAATATTCTAGACTATGTGCCATGTATTTTCTCCATGGCATGTATTTCTTCATTCCAGTTTTAAGATTCTTTACCACACAAAACTGTTTCTAGACATGTGGTTCACACATATATAAATCATATCACATTTGACTTAGAAATCATAATTTTTTACAATACCCTATTTTTGATTCCATTAATATATATATATCCCTATATTTATTCTGAAAGATGAAGTAGAATAAGTCACTATAAATAGGTATCAATTTGGAAAATTGCTTTAATTTTGAGTTTGTTGTGTCTTTCTCTGTCTCTCTGACAACAACAAAGGGATCCTCTCTTTGTTACTTTCTCACATACATGTTAATTAATAATTCAATGATTAACTCAAAATAAAGCTTGAATCATGGAATCTCTTCATTATGAATATGTTTATCAGCATCATTTATTTGCTAGCAGGAAAAATGTCTTTCTGAATGATTAAAACAATCTAACAAGAATTATACCAGATCATTTGTATCACTACCATCATTTTTTGTTTATTTTGTCTTCCATCCATTACAAAGTCATCCATCCTTGGTCAGTTTTTAATTAATTATTAACTAATATATACATGTTAGTGACAACAAGAAATTGTTAAGCTGTGACTTTGAGCTTGATTTATCTGGACAATTAGATAATATCAATGTAGGCAGTGTATTGGTCCATTTATGAGGTTGTAAAATTCTTTTTGCCATTTTGTTATTTATGTCCTATTTGAAAGTGCAATTCCTACAATTCTGAGCATCAGAATTTTATACTTTTATAATTTTATACTTTTTCACCAGGAAAAAAACATGGAAACAATACAAATGTGAAAATTACTCCTCAAATATAAAAGTTTTATTATATGTTGCAAATAATATCAGTGGCTTGGGTGTTAATGGAGTTAACAACACTTATTTTTTGTTGTATCTTTAAAGAATATCAAAGCCTTCGTCTCCTCTCTTTTTTCTTGAAGAAGAGAGACACAGGGCTCATATAGTCCAGCATGGTGGCACTGATGATGAAGTAGAATTATTAAATTACTAGAATGGATCTCTTCTTTGAATATTTGACTATCCTAGGTGTTTTAGTTTGTCAAGACACTTTCGTTATCATTGAAATTATTTATGGGCCAAAAGAAGAGTTCAGTCAATTCTCTTGATCAACTCACCTTCCATAACACATCTTCTCTATTGACTCCAAATGAACAAAGCATTATAGAACCAAACTCCGTGGATTCTGATGTTTATAACATCCTTCTGAATGTATCTCTACAGATCCTCACTTTGTTTTCTAGTAATTTATTTAATTTATCAAAATGAAATATTTAGGGGAAAGGTTAAAGCAGTTTCTGTAAGCTATAGAAACAAACTCTTTGGAGGCAATATTTTAATTCACAGTCACCTAATGTTTCATCCACTCTTTCTCTGCTTCACTGATTGCTTACTAATCAAGGTGCTACAGCAATTAAGTTTGTGAGGGTGCATTTCCTGCAGGAGATGCAGAAAGTCAAAATTTACCATTTCCGAGTTGCTAAATGTTTGAATAAATCTTGTGTCCAAGTCTTTTGAGGATTCCTTTGCCTGCTAAGTTTAATGCATTCTACTATTCTACTATTCTATTAAAAACTGGTTGGTATAACCAAAGTTCAGAACAGTTACAAATGAATGAGAATAATGTTTTTAAAGTTGTTTTTCAAAGTCTGTTTCACATTGGTGTCAAAACTCTTAATGTTGAAACATTTCTAATGTCAGTTAAAGTTAAAATAATGATTTTTAATTAATTAATTATATTATATTATATTATATTATATTATATTATATTATATTATATTATATTTATTATACTTCTTTTTAAAAAAGATTTCAGAAGAATCTGTAGATGGTTTACTTTCTTTGTCATAGAATTCAGGAACCTACAAAATCAGTATCTACCTTTAAGACAAAGCTGATAAACACAATTGGACATAAATACTAAAGTAAGTTTAAAGGTTCCCGTAAGTCACATTTGTCTAATTGTTATGGACGAAATCTTGAATCAAAAATGATCTGATAGTTGTAAACAAAACTGTAGTCATAATTTCCTCTAATATTTTGGATAGAAATATCTGTGACTTACTTTTGAATGAGAAACTTAATTTAATAGGTACTTTAAATATCTCCATCTAATGTTTAAATCCTAGAATCACAGAATCTTGGTAAAATCAGTTTTCTGTACAGTTCCTTTTTTTCCTTGCTTAGCCCATTTCCTAACTACAGAGAGACAAAACAAAAGAACTGTTTGTACATAAATACTTGTCATCTTATGTATGTTTTTCATATGGTAAAACTTCATCATCTGTGTCTCACCAAATGTAATTTAGGACCTTGTGATAGATGAGGCCTCATATAATCTTCCTGTATATGGAAGAGAGTTTGTCAGAACCAGGGCCATAATTCCATAGTGAATAAGAATATATGCATTGAACATTTTCTATAAGAGAATAAGGAAAGTTTGATTGACTTCATTCATAAATTCTTTTGTCATATTCATATATCACATTACAACTCCTACAGCTCTATACTGCATTCTGCCACACTTATGATTCACACCATCATTTTTACACATATATTTTCGAATACAGATTTATTTTCCTTAGTCTTTTGCTTATGGTATAACTTTGTATTTATTTCAATAGAGACTTATTCTGAGGTTTTTAAAGAGAATAGGCATATAGTTCAGTGGTAGAGAATTATCTAGATTGTGCAAGGCCCAATATATAATTACATATAATAATTTATATAAAACACTCATCTGTAATCACACCTGCAGACACAGAAATTTATTTCACCAACAGGGACTTACTGGCAAAAAAAAACCCTTTTGAATATTAAAGAATTCTCTAGAATACAAAGATATATGTATGTATGTATACAGATGCATACAAACCATTGCTTATTGCACAGCTTGAAGAACATGTGGACTCCTGAGCAGAATGATATAAATGAATCCCGTTTGTCTTTTATAGAGGGACACCCTGTTACCCAGGAGCAACTAATTGAGAAAAGCCCTCTTGCCAGTGAGAAGAAGATAATATCTTTAGAAGTTGAAACTGGAAAGGAAACATTTTATGTCATATCTTGGCAACCAGAGATGACACAGCAGGAACGTCAACCAAAGCGTACAAATGAGGAACTTTAACCATAAACAGATCTGGGATTCAAACACGGTATGGATGTCTAACTATTTTCATTCATAAATCAGATAAGCACCTGGATTATTTGAGCTATCTTTCATCTAAATAGTATTTTTATAACAAGTTTAGAAATTAAAAATTACTAGCAACATGCTTCCTGTGTTCATGCTATTCAATACATGACAGTTTTTATATTGATATTTTTAATTACTAGGACAGTCAGAAATAGAATACATGTACCAACTCATTATGCCTTCATATTCTTAATGAAAGATTCCCTTTGTTTGATGCACACTGTTCATATCTGTTGCAATTTATAATAAAATAGTTTGATAGTAGCTCAGAATGGAGTATAATAAAAGTTTATTTATTTAGGGGTAGACTCATACAAAAAGCAGTGGTCAGCAGTCCTCTTCGTGAGCGGGGAACTGGAACCAAATCCAGCAGCCAACGGGCCCAGGCACGCTTTTTGTCTGCATTTATAGTATGTGAGACCACACCCAAAGTTGGCTAATTGAGTTCTCACAGTACATCCAATTTTGAAAATGTGGATGAAGAAGATAAGTTTCAGGTGCAATTGTATATATGTTGGTTTATCCTCAGAGTACAAAATACAGAATAATCTGATATAAGAGAATATTTTATGCCAGACATTTGACAGAAAGTTTTGAATCTGTGACGTTTCCTTTGTCACTGCTCTTGCATTTTCCTAAGAATACTTTATGCAGAACCACCTGGAATTGTTTTTCCAAGAAAAGAGATAATAGCTATAAACCTGAGGAGATGTTGGAATTGAGAGCTTCTTGCATCAAGCCAGCGGGGACAAGCGATGGGTGACAGTGTAAAGAGAGACATGGCCCTCTTCCAGCATGATTACTTAAATGAATATGATAATTCTTGTCTAAACGAATGTCACTGTGTTATCAACTTAAGTCCCTGCCTATGAGAAATATACTATTTCCCTTCATGGAATAATATAATAATAATAAGAGAAGGTGAGCCTCATGTTTGTGTGGTGATTTATATAAGAGTAGCCACATAGACTCAAGTGTTTGACTGCTTGGCTCATAGGGGCTGGCACTATTAGAAGGTACGGCCTTGTTGGAATAGGTATGGTTTTGTTGGAGAAAGTGTGTCACTGTGGAAGCAGGCTTTGAGGTCTTAAAAGCTCAAACTAGACCTAATGCGGCAGTATCTTTCTGCTGCCTGCAGATCAAGATGTGAAATTCTCAGCTTCTCCAGCACCATATCTACTTGCATGCACCATGCTTCTTGCCATGATGATAATGAACTAACCCTCTGACACCATAAGCCAGCCCCAAGTAAATGTTTTCCATTATAAGAATTGCTGTGATCCTGATGTCTTCACAGCAATAGAAACATTGAGACAGAAGTTGGTGCTAGGTAATTGGAAATTGTTGAGATAAACTAGACTGTGTTTTTGTTCGGAGTAATGCATACTTTGGGACTGTGGATTAGAAATGTTGCTGAGTACTGTAAGTGGGGATTAATGAGACATCCTATTAGAAACCCTGACGACAGTGGTGCTGAGGGAGATTTAAACTGTTTGGGGGCCTTGTGCAAGAATCTTTAGTGGTGAATGATAATATGCAACCTAAAGACCAGTTTTGTTATGTTTTGGCAAAGAATGTGGCTGCTTTTTGTCTTTGTCTGAAAAGTCTGCCTAAGGCTAAATTGAAAAGTTTTGGATTAATTCTATTGGCAGGGGAAATCTCAAAACAACCTAATATTGACTCTGTGGTATGGTTATTAGTGTTCCCTGTTATGAAAGGAGCAAACTAGACAAGGAAAAATACAAAATGTACAGTTCAAGGAGAAAAGGCACACCAGGAAGTAGAATAGAGTATGTCTTGTGCTTGAGGAGATAAACCTATTAAAGAAATACCTGGTATTATGTGGAATGAAGTGATAAATCCTCAGGGCAAAATCCTATCTTACTAAACTTCCAACTTGTGCAAAAGAATTAAAGAAAAGCTCAGACCTAGGTTTGGTGGTCACTACATTAATCTCAGCACTCCAGAAACAAAGGTAAGCAGAGGGTCTCTGATTTTTAAGGCCAGTATGGTTTACAGGACAGACAAACTTACGCAGTGAAGGAAACCAGCAAAAACATAAAGCTTAAGAAGCAGGACAAATGAAAATGTTCTAGAGAGGCAGAAAAGATGGAGGACTTATGGGGTCCATGTTTTGTTTGTTTGTATTTGTTTTTGTTTGATTTTGTATTATTTTGTTGTTGTTGTTGTTGTTTATGCTTGCTTAATTGTTTGCTTGTTTTGTTTTGGTGGGTTTAATTTTTGTATTTTTTTTGGTGGGCAGCTGCAGCAGAAATGGAAGGATATGCAGGTACTGAGAGGTACTGGAATTGGAGTGCATGATACGAAATTAAGAAATATTCAATAAGAAAATTATAAGTATAAATAAATTGATTAAATAGTATTTAAAAATTAAGAAAAGAGAGATGGAATTGAATGAGGGGAGCATGATCCATTCCTAGTAAGCTGCAGATCTTAAAAGCTTAGGTCACGAGGTTCTGGCTTTAGAGCCAAGGATAGAAGAAAGTAATTATGTAATATCCCCTCCCTGCCTTTAATGATTAAGGAAAGTTGCTAAGGGCAGGCCTGTGTCAGGGGTATTTCTGAATAGAGGACTAGAGAAGCCATTGTGTGAAGATGTGAAGGAAAGCCTGGATTTCCTTGGAGTCTGCAAAGATGTTGAAGATGCTAGAGTCATAGGATTACTACTGAGGAAAGCTGCTAATAAGGAGTAGAACCAATCCAAGAGAAAAATGTGTGTTGCAATCAACAGAGCTGAAAGGAATTGAATATCTGAAAAAAATTTTGACATCAAACATGGAGATGCAGAGTCTGGAGTTTGCCCAGCAGCTTTTCTTGCTTTAGTTCAGTTTTTCTTTACTGTGCTTCCTGTAGGAGGTTCTTCTGTTCATGTGTTGTTTTCATTGGTTAATGAATAATGAACTGCTTTAGGCCTGATAGGGCAGAACTTAGGTAGGTGGAGAAAACAGAACGGAATGCTGGGAAGAAGAGCAGCGTGAGAAATGCCATAGATCTTCTGCCTGACAGGGACGCTGGTTAGAATCCTGCTGGTAAGCCACAGTCATGTAGTGATACACAGATTGATAGACATGGATTAAATTAAGATGTAAGAATTAGACAATAAGAAACTAGAGCAAATGATTTCGAGTGTAAGCTAGCTGGGTGGACTGGACAAACAAGGGCTCCCTCTCCTTTACAACATATGCTCCTTTTGCTCCCTTTTCGAATGTACTATATACCCTGTGCCATTAGATGTTGCAAGTGTGTGATCTGCTTTTGGATTTTGATTTTATTTTATAGTGCATTACAGTTAAGAAATTGCATGAATCTCAGAAACTTTGAATTTTGAACTTTTAAGTAAGTTTGAGACTTTATTAGACTATGGGAACTTTTGAAGTCAGACTGAAAGTATTTCTGCATTATGGTATGCCTACAAGCCTATGAGAACCAGGAAGTGGAATGCAGTGAATGGAATAGGAGTGGCTCCTATAGATTCATGTCTTTGAATGCTTTGCCCTTAGGGAATGTCATTTTTAGGAAGTGTGATTTTTTGGGAGTAGATATGGTCTGCTTGGAGGGAATGTATCACTGTGGAGGTGGGCTTTGATGTCTTATATGTCCAAGTTAGGCTTACTGTGGCACTCTCCTTCTAATCCCTGCAGATGAAGAAGTAGAATACTCAGCTCTTTCAGCAGTACCATGTCTGCCTTCATGTTGCCATGCTTCTTGGCATGACAATAATGATCTTAGCTTCTGAGACTGTAAAGCATCTCATAAGCATTAAATGATATCCTTTATAAGAGTTGCCATGAATAAAACCCTAATTAAGAAGCCATGCTTAGTACATTATGCAAACAGATCCATGCATTGTCAGTCAATTTATGTACTTCAACGCAGACCATGTATTTGATTCTTCCCAAGTCCGTGTTATACTTTAGGATTAGTTAATTTTTTTCCAGAATTTCTGCATGTAATTCTGAAGCATATCTCCTTCAAACTGTAGAATCCTGTATACATTTATTATTTTTTTCAGTAAATTTAACTGAGTGACTCTATTGGAATCTACCCTTCCATGAATAGCTGTTCTTTTCTCAGTGATATATCAAGCAAGAATACATAATTAGATATAATTAGATCTCTTATTATCTGTAAAGATTCTACTAAGCCAGACTTTAGGGGTCAGCACACAAAAATAGAAATCAAAGCCAAAAAATGGGGGGTCAATCTTTTAGGTTGAAATTACTGGAATTCCTTACATATGTATTTTCTATAAACAATGAAAAGCTAGCTATCTCAAAAGATTAAAAAAAACATTGTTTATATTTGGTTAATAGCTACTTATATGTCTAAGAAGAATGAGGTTACGGCTAAGTATTGGGACTAGATTTTGCTAGATGTGAAATTTGAAATTGTAGCTTCCATTTTCTCAACTATCATAGTATTTAAAGAAAGGCAAATATGTCCTGCAGGGCAATTGTATCCTGCTGTCTGTTTCTATAAAAAAAACTTTTATTTTAAAATGCATTCTATTTGAAAGATTATGAAATTATTTCAACTTCTGCACGAGTCATCTTGTTTTTTTTTAAATCAATTGACTCATGTTTCCTTCCAAAGTTTTGCAAAAAAAAAAAAAATACCATTTAAGCTGAGCTGCACTCAATACAGAGGGCAGTAAATTCAACAAACACTGTCTCATATTCTGAAAGAATGTGTGGACCTTGTTAAAATGTCAAAGAAAAATTCTTAGGAAATTGTCATAAAAATGGCCTAATTCTCTTAAATAATTGTGTTTTATAGTTGGCATTTTCATTTGACCCCTCAAAATTTTATTTGAGCCAAGCTAGATGTGATTCATAAGTTATCACCAAAAACTCTAAAAATTAAAGGCAAACTGTGGCCAACACTCAGCTACCTTCTTCAGTCTAGAAACTAACTTTGGAGATTTGTCTAGAACTATAGGTAGATTGAAAAAAAAAAAAAACTCCTTCTCTGTAATAATGGTACAGAATTAAAAAAAATTGTCAGGGTGTGGTACTGTGCAGAAAGTTCCTTGCCATGTACATTTTGCATACAATGGTGTCTTTATGGGTGTTGCTTGCTTTAGTACCTTTCTAAGTCCCAACTTCCTGCTATGTGAAATGGCACACAATTCCTTCCTTTCTTAAACACACAGCATTATGTACGGGGCTTTGAGGTATCTTCCTATTTTTAGATAATTGTGGGAAGTATTCAGAGATATCTCAGGCCATCATCACTTCACTCTGCCTCTGTAGACCACATATTAAAAGTGAGTCTAACTTCAGGAGTAACAGCTGCCAGCTACTGTAGAAAGAGAAGGAAAGAACACACACACACACACACAATTAAGTTTGTTAAAAGGATTGATTGGGCCTATTCATATGAATATGACACTGTCAGGATTTTCTGGCCTACGTTTTTTTTTAGAGAGAGAAATTGTAGCATCCAGGGAAATGAACAATTGGATCTGCTGTCATGAATGGCTTCCGACTCAATGGCAACAAGTGTAGTTAATTGGCAGCCTCTGGCTCTTAACACCTTGCATTCTCTAACTCTGCTCATCATGAGAAGCCCCAAGCCAGTTGCTGAGCATAGTGGAACACTAAAATGAAGTAAATTTCCTTAATGCATGTTTTTCAGCAGGTAAGTTTCAATACAGACTGTCCTGTGAGCTATTGAATACCCTCCTATATTTTCGTGGCAGTTGGACACTTCCTCTGGCTAATCTTCCTTCCCGCATCATTTAAGCAGTATGTTCCAAAGAAAATCTCTTGTGTTTCTTACATATTCCTCAACATCTACTTCTGAGACTATCCGACTCACATATTAAGATTTAGTGCCACATTGTTTTTGGTTCATAAACAAGTTAATTGGTAGCTAACTTGGTTTTACATAGATATTTGTTCTTAGCACTGTAGTGTGTGTTCAAGAGTTGCGTAATATTTATGTTTTTAATCTTAATTAAATTTCCTTTAAATATTTTTAGTGTGTTTAATATTAGGAAATATTTATATATTTGCTGTAATACTGTTATAAACTTGGTTGAACTTTGCAATGATGGAATATTTGCACCAATCATTTTTCAAACCATATTTCATATTCTCAATTTTGCTCCTCCAACAAGTGTTAAGACAATTAAATAAAGTCAGTGGTGATAATATGGCTCACTTACCAGAAACTGGACTCTCTCAGACTTCAGTGATGAAGACATGTATCTTAGTCACAATTTTAATGTTGCAAAGAGACACGATGAACAAGGATACTTATCAAAGAAAACATTTATTTGGTGGATTTTTACAGCGTCAGAGAATGTGTCAATGGCAGACAGCATAGAAGCAGGCAGGCATGGAACTGGAGGAGTAAAAGAGAGCTTTAATCTTTCAGTAGTAAGTTGTGAGCAGAGAAAGAGAGAGAGTTAACTATGAATGACAGGGGTCTAAAGAAACTTCAAAGCCTATCTTCAGTGATACATTTCCTTCTACCCAACTACAGCCTAATGCAAACCCAAATATGTATGTCTATGTGGTCATTCTCACTGAAACCATCACAACATACACTTTTATTTTTCTCTTTTCTGTCCAACTTCTATTTGTTCCCCACTTATATCTCCGGTTCTGTGGTATCTCAGCTAGTTTCAGAGTTAGTGCTCTGGTTTGTGGTAGGATTAGGTTTAACAATGTCTTAATACACCTCTCAAGACTTGGAAACCCTAATAATTTCTAAGACATTAACTTTACCTTTGGTAAATAGATCCTGAGAAAGAACTCAACACAGAGGTCTCATTAGACATTCCGCAGAGCTTCAGTACTTAGACATTACACCAGGGAAATACTTTTGTAAATGTTACTGATAGAGAAGCAGATAACAGTGACCTCATAATTGCATATCATTATGTCAGCTAAGTTAATTTTGTTTTCTGGTGTCTTCGAGACCTCTAACTCTTTTGCCTACTATGAATACAACATTACTCACTGAATTTCCTGTCTGGGAAACTGGGAATCCTATAGTAACCTCACAGGTACTGTGAAGAAACATTGAGGCACTATTTACAGAGCTTCTAAGCTTCTTATATGTCATATTAAATTAATAGAAAGATTCACAAGACTGAGACTCATTGCCAGCTCTACTTTTTAATATCTATACAGTATTGCTCTAGTGAATATATCTCTGAAGTTCATTGAGAACTTGTTAAGACACAAATTCCCAGTTTCCACCACAGAATTAATAATAATAACAAGACTGGAAAAAATATTTAGAAATTAATTTATATATAGAAAGATACTTTACAAATGAAACACCTCAGGTAAAACTTTAATACATAATATAGTTTATTAAAGAACCAAAGTTTTCTTCTTGTTCTCAGAATTTATCAAGTAAGTTTTAAGGTATAAATTTTGTAATGACTGGTTTTGTAGCTATAGAAACTAACATACATAGCTATTAGATGCTAGTATTCAAACTTAACGTCTAGGTTTCTGTAGTCACTCTGATTTTTGAATTAAAACTGCATTAATAATCAAATATTAAAAATTATTGATAATAAATGTTAAATATGTACATAAATAATTTTAAATTCCTCAGCCTCAGAAGGTCTTATGCAGAATATTGAATAGTAATTCCATGGAGGTACAAGGTTTCAGATGGGTAAACTGATGATTAGAAAAAAGTTCCATGTCATTCCCATTTTTTTCTTCAAATACAACTGTATCATTAGAGTCAAAACTTAAAATTCATTTTTTATAAATGGTATGTCTGATCATAAAACACCTGAGTGACATTTAATCAAAGGGAAATGGACATTGCAGAGCTTAACATAATAAAAGTAACGCATCATACTACCAAACCCAAACACATGTAGACAGTCAAATGATTAAAAAATTATGCAAAATGAGGAAAGAAAGGAGAAAGATGAGGAGAAAAGAAAAAACATACTTCATAATTAGCTTTATACATATAGATATCAAAGGATTTAAAATTAAATATATTTATTAAAACACCTTAATGAACATATGCTCTAAAATGTTTATTATACCAGATGATGTTTTCATTGCTTAATATATTATATGTAATCTTGGTTTCTAAATTATACAGGTTTGTGTTTCAGTGACTAACATGAAAGAATTAAAAAATTTGTTGACTTTCGTACCTTTTAGCTTCTAGAACCAATTTCATATGAATAATAAAGAAATAGAGAATCCCCTCTTTCTTAAATGACACATAGCAATGTTTTTAAAAGTTATTTTGTATTATTATATTATTTTGTTACTTTATGTTGTTTAGAAATATTACTATACGCTTTCATGAGGGAGAAGTTGTAACTATATTCACTAGGTATGTTAGTTTGAAAGTGAATCTAGACAAAATGATAATGCCTATTGGGAATAGTATGTAGTGAACAGCTGCTCACTATGTTCATATTCAAATAAGCCAATAATATATGAGTATTTTCTCAACCTTGATTCCTTGATTGTTGTTTATATACTTTTAAGTATAACTACTCCATGTTCATTGATCATTAAATACAACAATAACTCAAAAGTATATTATGAGGAATGTGCATTTTATTTCTCATTCACTGGTCTAAAAAGGAAATGTGGTAAAAAGCTAAAGCAATTTGAGAAGTTTATTGTGCACACTGAAAAGTAGATTTCACCAGGGAAAATGGGATTCAGGTTCTCATGAGCACCGAGACCGTTTGTGTAAAGCAGCTCAGGATTTTAGGTAAATCCAAACTTCAAATCCAGTGAACTTGTTATAACATATTGTATTAGTCACTGTGCTGGAAACAGCAAAAAACTTAACTGTGTCAACTCTTTTGATTTCTAGCTTATCCTTCTTATAAATAATGCAAACTAACTCCAACAGCTTTTGTCTACTATACTTGCCAGAATCTTCAAGTTTTCTCTTTGAAAGCTTAAATATTAGAAAGTGAGGGAGATCCCAATATTTGAACTAATGGAAACCTATTTCTTGTTGTTGAATTAAATATTTTAAAATATACATGACACTTTACACTGATAGAAATGAGAGGTAATTACAGATATTTTTCATTCAGGGTTATATTTCTAAGATTTCATTTGCCTTCTGTATGTTCTTTCCTAAATAAATATACATCATGCCAGGAATAAATATTTTCAGTTAGTGTTTCTTACTGTACATAGTTGAGGAATCATTCAGCTGCATCTTGTATTATAAGTAGGTGAGTGCAAATGATGTCAGAGGCAGCCATTTGAGTAGAAGAGGATGGCAGAGACCAAAAACATGATCCACATTGATGAGGGAAAAATGTCATGCAAGATATTCTAACACACACACACACAAAGTACACCCCAATTATTTTTTCACAAGAAAATCTATAGCTAAGGGAATATTTTTACAATATGAAGGTAGAGAACCGTTAGGAATGAACTGAAATAATATGCTTATATGATAAATTAAATGCAATTGTAGTAGTTGTAGCATATGTTACTCATCATTTTTTTCCAGATAATCTGTCTCTAAGAATGATCAGGAATGTTACAGTGAGACTGGACTTTCTAGCTATGGGAAAAAAGCCACACCCATGAACTATCAGCTATATGTCTTCCTACACAAGACTTGGACAATGTAAACAACTCTTGACATCCCAAGGTATATTGATAAAATCTCGAGGGGCTCTATCGCTACATAAATAGCTGTAAGCAATTAACAACTACAAGAAAGAAAATTACTTCTGATGAATTAGCCCCTGGTTGGTGGTTTTCTAAAACCAAATGGTCAGCCCTGGAAGCATATATACTCAGAGAACACTTAATCAGTAGGTTGTATTTATATGGTACTTCATATATATTAAACTAATATATATAATTAATATATATATATAAATTTTAAAAAGAGGAGATAAAAATTTAGGAAGAAGTTGCAGCAGTAGTTGAACATGGAAGGCTTAGAAGAAAGTAGAAGGGAGCAAGCAATGTAACAATATTTTAATTCACGTTTTTGAAAAGGAATAATTCTGGGTGACAGAATATAGCTGTTCTGTATCAACAGAAGCATGTTATCATGACAAATGCAGAAGGGAATACATTTAAAGAAATAAAAGATGCATTTTGGTTCACTGTTGTAGATGTGTCTTGGCTTATTCATTTTGTGCTTTGTGAAGACAGCATATCATTGCTTAGGACACATGGCTCAATGTACATTAATTCTCAAAACTCTAAAGAATGAGAAAGAAGGGGAAATGAGCTGGTATTACATTAATCTTTCAACGGCATATATTCAATTAATAACTCATCCCTTGGAGTAGGTAACTTTCTGAATATCCTTTTGAATATGTTCGGTGGACATCTATTAGATCCCAATAGAACCATGGGTAGAGGACAATGTTTTCATCATATAGATTTTGTAAATATTTAACCTCCAAGTAATTGCTTTTTCTTACTGCCCCAATATAATTCTCAAAGAAAAAGAAAAATGCTGAGAAATCTCTTAAGTTTCAACATCTTATCAAATACAGAAATTTATATTAAAAGCACATTGAGATTTTATTTTATCCAGTTAGGAATATCCAAGATCTAGAAAACATCTTACAACAAATGCTAGGGAAGGGAAGAAGTAATCTATATACACAGTTTGTGGGATTACAAGCTGGTGCCACCACTGTGGAGATCATTGTGGATAATTTTCAAAAAAGCAAAAAATAGATATAATCTGAATGAGAATCAGTGCCTTGTTCAATCTTCAGCAGAGAAGCTGCAGGCAGTAAATGGTAAGGAACAGAGACCCACAACTGTACAATGTACAAAGTGAACTACCTTTTAGCACTTCGTCCTAAATGAGATGCAAAACACTTGCCTTCAATGCTTAAAGAATCTATGCTTTAAGGAGGAAGAGGAGGCAGAAAGATTGTAAGGTTCAAAGGTGGAGGTGGACTCCAAAGAAACAGTGCCTCCCAAATACAATGACCTGTGCACATATGAATTCACAGAGATTATAAGCATACATAGAACGTAAACGTATACATTAATGTGATGTCTTCTGAAAAGTCCATTCTCTTCACTCTTTTATTTCTTTTGCACCCCATCAGTACCCCTTTATTACCATGTTCATGAAACTTTGCTTTGCTTTGTTACACAGTGTATTTGGCCAGAGTGTGACCATGAACACTGAATTATCCACTGGAGTTTACTGGGCACTTCAGTGACAGACTTGGCAGCAGGGTAGTGAGGCTCTGTAACGCTCGACATAAATTGAGGCATAAGAAGTAAGAGGAGCAGGTGTATTGTGGCAAAACGATAAAGTATTAGAGAGTGCTCTCTTAGACACTGCCATCCCCTTGTGTATTTTTGTGAGGGTTCCTGAAACTGCCAATGTTTATGAGACAACGATGAGTCAGGCTTCTCATAAGCATATGTGGGCGATCTGAGTTCCGCCAAGCCTTCGGCACTTTAAATACACAGGACATTCTTTAGAATGAAAATGACTGGCACTTCTTTGGTGTTGTAGGATGGCTTTTCAGTTAAAATCAAGTGTCATTTATATCCAAGCAGTCATTAGTTTCTATAGTTCTTTAAAGTATCATCTTGGGGAATATTGTACAGATGGAGCCTGTTGCCTGAATACTAAACAAAATCATATTGATTTCAGTTGCACTTTGCCTGCTAGCATTTGCATCATAAATATCAGAAATGTAGAGCTCAGATTTCACACAATGGAGAGTGAGCATCACTCCACAGCACGACAGTCTCAAAGACTTCATTTACATCACCAAAGGTCTAGATAAAGAGTTCTGAGGCTTTGAGAATAGAAGTCCCTTTATTTCCTATATTTATACGATTGAAATTGGTATCTTAGATGTGAATAGGAAATTATGCTAACATGAGATTAAATGGCTATTTGTTAACTTGCTAGAATTTTAAGTACATTTCTTTGTTATTTCATGGAAGCTTGAATCTCCAGGTGTCTAGCTCTGCCCTCAGGAGTTTGACTCACAAGTGTTGTCTCATTCCTGAATTGCTACTGCATAGCTCTCACTAAAACCATGGGTACAGTGAAGCCACTTTGTTCCTGATGATGAGCTTAGTGATAAGCTAGGTTCTCCTTACTTCCACTTTAGGGTGTTATGCAGAAACCTCACCAAATATTATGTTCAAAACACAAAGTATAATGGGAACTTTAATACCATCTGAGAACATGCATTCTTAAATATATGCTACCTAACTACTTGGAATACAGATGGAGTCTATCTTTTCAACAGGAACATTCTTTTCCCCAAATTTCTTGTTGATAGATTATAAGACATTAATAACATCATTGGCTGCTTTAATAATTTATCAAAGCTTGCTGACTGTGGACTCTGTAAGCTACAAAAATTACAACCTGGTACGCTATTGGCACAATAATGGTAAGAACGTTATGAGGATAGCAAGCTACTTTGTTCTTGAATTTAAAGCCATCTTCTCAGTCAAAACACTTGTCTGGCACTGGAAATGGAGTGAGGAATCCTTGGCTGAGTAGCTCTTAGGTTTTAGAGGAGAATCTAATACTATTATTTTGCTGTAAATATATATATATATATATATATATATATATATATATTCCTTCTAAATATTTTATCCTTTGAATAGTGTAACTTTCAACCTTGTTTTAAAGTTAGCTTTGATTATTACGAAGTTTCACAAATAGTGAAAATGTAAAGAATAGTTGACTATGGATTGTTTAGTCCTCTGTAGGAAAACATCTATATCATACCTCATTTTGGTGTGATCTGTAAGATAAAAAATTGTTTTTATTTATTTTTAATTTGCTGAAAAGATCTTTTGTCAAATGCAATTGTCAATGGAACCTTAAGCATATTTTTGTGTGCTTAAAAACATCAGTATCCTTGTTTGCTTTCTGTTGCTGTGATAGACACAAGCATAGACCAGTTTGGGAAGGAAAGAATTTATTTTCCTTAAATGTTCTTTTCACATTCCATTACCATCACTGTGAGAGCTAAGGGAGGAACAAAAGAAGGTAGGAGCCTGGAGGTGGAGACTATGGAAGATTGCTTTATACTGGATTTCCCCCCCATTATTTTCTCAGCTTATTTTTATACAACCCAGAGCCGCCTGTCCATTGCTGACAAAACTCACAATTTTCTGCAACTATTTTCACAGCAGCATTATTTGTCATAGTCAGAACATGGAAACAACCTAAGTATCCCTCAACCGAAGAACGGATGAAGGAAATATAGTACATTTACGTAATGGAGGAAAAGGAATGACATTAAAATTTGGTGGCAAATAGATGGATTGAGAAAATATCATATTGAGGGAGCTATCCTAGATCTAGGAAGACAAATATAATATGTACTCACCCATATGTGGCTTTTAGACATAAAGCAAAGAAAATCCAGGCTACAACTCTTAGTCCCAAAGAACCTAGACACTAAAGAAGACTCTAATGGAGACAAACATGACTCTTATCTACATAGGAAGTAGAAAAAGACATCATCTGCTGAGTAAATTAGGGGCCTGGGAGAAGGTAGAAGGAAGGAAAGAGGAAGAGAGGAGAGACGAGAAAAATATATAGTTAAAAAAAAAACTACAAGGTAACAAATGTACAGTGTAACTGACTAGTGCTAACAAGGGGGACTGATATTTCTTAAAGCAATTTGAACAACTCCATTGCTATGTAGATTCTGGTCACTTGCTACCTTCATGGTCAGAAGCATACTACATGGTAAAAACCTATTTCTAGATCTTGTGCACTAGTTTGTTGTTACGTGCAGTTTCACAGTTTAGTGCTTAGTCTTGTAAAATTTCCAGAATTATCATAGTAAAATGTTGATCTTTCCCACATATCTGTCAAAATTATTATTGCAAAAAACTATCAAATAACAAAAAATTAAATCCAATTTCTACTGCATAGATGGTCTCCTTGAAATAACTGTTTATATCAATAAACTGTGTCTTCACTGGATACACACACACACACACACACACACACACACACACACACACATATATATATATATATATATATATATATATATATATATATAAATTTTTGGAAAGACTTGCCTTTACTCCTACAAATAATTATGGTGCCTATCATTTGTATGTGAGAAAATTTGGAATAGTTTTAGTTGCTCAGCCCTTAGTACTGAGATGACTATCCAACCAGAAGATTCCTTTTATAGTTGATATTGCTACAGTATCTACCAAAGCACTTGCATAACTGTTCTAGGAACCAGAAGTATTCTTATTATGGTGAAGTGCTTCCAAAATCTCAGACATAAGGTCTAAATTTGCAACTTTCTCTCAAGCATGATGATGTGGAGGACCTGAAAGATGAAGAACACAAGAGCAGTGGCTGAAATATGAACGTCAACAATAAGGGCAGCTGGTTGGTGTTACTGGTTCATTCACAGGTGAAATGACTCTGAGCAGAAGAGGTAAGGGGTCAGTGCTAAGTGTGGATTCCTTTTCCTTCCCTCACTTTCTTCCTTATTTCATTCATTCCTTTATTTCACTCTTTTTCCTTCCTTCCATGATTTCTCTTTCTTCATTGATAAAAATTACTTTGTAGTTAGTAGGCAGCCATGACCACCTCCTTAAAACCCTTGAACTTTTCCAGAGATTCCTTTTCCAGTCTAGGACCCTCCAATGAGCCTAAGAGTACATTCACAGCCACAAAAGCCAAGGCATGACTGTGTATGTCTTGCCTTTACTCTATAAATAAAATTAAGAAGATTAATATATCATTTCCCTTTCTTCATGTGAGTTTATTCTAGTAATTGGAACATATAATTGAGATTATGAATTGAGATTCCTTATTATTTCTTGGTGGTAGGAATCTATAAACTATGATTCTAGAAGAGGAGGCATAACAAAATCTCTTGTGAATACTTTCTCCTAGCACAGAGTAAGCTACATGTCTTTACAAATTTATTGTAGAAATCAATATAACTACCAGAGATGTAAATTCAATATGTGTCATGTCTTGAATGAGGCTTTGACCATAATTAGTTTGTATTTCTGCTTCAATTTTTAGCATAGTATCTGGATCATGCTGCCACATATACATCATTTTATTACAGAATTCATCAAAATTTTCATTGATCGCTAAACAGTATTTGTAGATGTGCACAACATTGTACATTTATTATATATACACAATTTGTCTTTGCTAAACAAATATTTTAAAATAAAAAAGAATCCATGAGTGGGCAATTACAGAATTTGAGTGATTTGAGAAAATGTAGTAGCATTGCTGTGCTGATGGCTCCAGACAATACCATTCATATTCTCTTCTACAGGATAGTCCTTGAATCAAAGCTCAGGGTCTCCTTACATAAACATTCCTGGATTGTATTATGCACCATCTGTGAAGTTTATTCTCTTTTCATCAAACATTCTACCACCATAATGTCTAATATGCTAACGGTGCTCTGTTGGGCATTTTGTGTACAGGCATGTTATTTCTTCTAGCGCATATTACGGAGGTGCCACTGAGCAGAGTAGAAGCTCTTATAAGTGTATCCTGCTGAGAACAGTGCTCTTGTAGTGATACCTAGTGAATGCATGAAACAAATGGTCTTTATTTAGAGGGGAATGTCAGGGAACACAAATAATGCAAGTTTTCTTATATAAAATCAAAATCTTCAATTTTTGTTTTCTTTTCTGTGACAGATTTCCTTCGAAGACTATATTTTTTCAAGATTCTAAGCTATAAAGTTATTTAAGAAGAGAGAAAGTTTTTAAGCTAGTAGATCAGAGAAAAACTCTTGCTTCATTTCCCCATATACATAAGAAATGGAATGTCCATGGTGTTCTAAGTGGTGATGAAATATTCTTGTAAATTCTCACATCCTCCAGTTGATGGTGTTGTCCAAAGATTGTCCTTGGTGCTAACGGAGTACTCATGATTCCAAGGCATCTATAGGAATGTATATCAACTACATTTAGATGATAGAAACATCCAATGCCTTGTTATTTATGGATTTGTTGATTATACTTTTTATATGTACTTTCCAGTTTATTGTTCCAATAGCATACCTGTTGATAGATGGTTTAATAATCTGACTTGATGGGGTCTTCTGGCAGTACTAATTGAAAGACCATCACAGGGGAAATACTTTTAAGAAAACACTAGATGAAGCTACCAATGATAAGCAAATTTCAATGTGATCCTAGAGAGTGTACAATGAACAGAAAATTCTCATAGAACTAAAATTGTGTGTGCTAAGGCTCTCTGACTGTAGATTGAGAATGGCCCTAAGGAAGCCATCACTGTCACCATCTCCATCAGTCACCATCAACATTACTCACCCAGGAAGACTTAGGATGCTAAGGAAAACATTCCATTAAGACAGCTCTAGCAGAAATCTAGTAATTGACCAATTATTATGAAGATTTATATTTTTATTTCATGTAAAAAGAAAATTAGCACGATTTGGAATATATAGCTCTATCTTGTAGTTGATGGTATTGAAGCTTCTAGAAAAAGGTTCAGATTACTTGTGTCAAATGGTTCCTTGAAATTAGAGATCCATCTGTCTGGTCTAGGTTTACTTGTAACTTTATACTGATGAGCTGACTCCATTTTTCTCATTTTTTTTTTAAAGAGGAGTGATTGATTATTGACTTTCTGCTTTTTCTACAACAAAGTTGGAGTAAGGCCATTTATTAAAAGCAAAGAGGAGCCCAAGGAACCAGAGACAAAAAAAAGAGTTTATGAGGAAGTCTGAAGACTAGAAAGGACACACAGACAAAAGCCAGAATTAGAGCTGAATGATGTAGTTAGTTCAAAATCGAAAAACCCGAAATTGATAAAATGCCCACAGGACTGTACCTGTGAATTCTTTTCAATGTTCAGGACTTGGCTTTCCAGTTGGTAACCCCACAATCTTCTCCAGACTTTAGGAACATGCCCTCGGAATTTCATATCTGCTTCTATTACACTATTTCCCTTTTCAGTTCTTGCCATTAGCGACTCTTGGAATTTTACTATTTATAATTTTATTAGTCGTTTTCTGGAGCATGAACCCCAGAGAGATTTCTGTCTGTTTACCTTCATGATACACTTGATCAACTGTGCTTAGTTACTGTGAAATAAGATAGGATTTGTGAGAATTGCAGAAGAGAAGAAGCAGGGACTGGTGTCGGTGCTATCAGAGAAGAAAGACTGGATTTCTGCTTCTTGTATCTTTGCAGTTCTTCATATACAGATATCGTACAAATTTCTTTATTTGTTCTTTTACTTAGAATGAAGATAACTCATTAATGGAAAAAAAAACATTAGTCTCTTTACTGATGTTTACAGAAATGGAAACTGTGCCAGTGAGGAGATGTTCTCTCTTGTGTCCTACCGACTTGAAAACTCAGTGAATACTTGCTTTCTCTGTGGCTAGTTTGCAGCTTGAAAATTACACTAAGCATAGCCTATCTTGACTTTGCTTTTAGAAGATAAAGTCCCAAATGATCATGTGTGTTCTGAAAAAAGAGAAAACAATGAGAGATATATAATATAAGCTCTAAGATTTTACTAAGAGTAAAAACATGCTAGCAATGACTAAACTTTTCTTACAAAGAAGGTATGGCTAAAGGACATTATCTGCATTGTATATATGGTAAGCCTAACTATTATTGAAGATTTTTGGTTTTGTTTTAAACATCGTAGTTTGGCTGCTTCAAGATGACGAACGTTGAATTTTTTATTAATTAAATTTATTCATTTGCTTTACATCCTGAATATACTTACCCTCCCTTTTCTCCTCACATTCCCTCTCTCCACCACCAACCCACAATGCACATCTTCTCTGTTTCTGTTCAGAAAAGGACAGGCCTCCCATGGGTATCAAGAAAGCATGGCATATCAACTTGAGGTAGGACTAAGCTCCTAAGCTCCTTCCCTTATATTAATGTCGGGCAAGGCAATCCACTGTGAGGAATAGTTCCCTGGAAGACAGCCAGTGCTTTAAGGACAGACTCTTCTTCCACCATTAGCATTCCCATGTATCACGATACTTTACTACTATTATCCTTTATTCATTTTTTTTTATTTTTTATTGAGGGTTTATATGTGTAGCTTTGAGCTTTCAAACCTGTCATGGAACTCACTCTGTAGACCTGACTGGCCTTGAACTCATAGAGTTCTGCCTGCCTCTGCCTCCCAAATGCTGGAATTAAAGGCATGTGGCACCACAACCCAGCCTCACTGTCATTCTTTTGGGAAGAACTTAGATGTTACTCATTTTAAATTCCCTGTAACAAAATTTTCTGTATTTTTATGTTTCTCCTATGGTGTGTATGTATGTGTGTGTATTTGTGTACGTGTGTGTATGTTTATTTGAAATTTAGGATTAATTTACATGAGGAAGAATGATAAAATATTAGTATCTGTTTTTATGCTAAACATTTTTGCTTCCACATTTTAATAGTTTCTACATTCTTTTCTTTCTTCCTGTGTAGGAAGGTTATTGATGTGCATCAATATAATGTAATAATTTACATCTCCAGAGATGAGTAGAAATAAAAGATAAAAAAAACACTGACTGATCAAAATATCACATGTCAAGTCACAGCAAGAACTGTAGTCAGGAATTGGCAATTTAAAAAGCATCTAAGCCATCAGTTAGATTCATTCAGCGTGAGCTTCCTTACCTGTCAAAGACAACAGTAATGTCTACGTCAGAAATGCACTGTCTTACTTACTTTTCTGTTGCAATAAAATGCCTTGAGAAAAGCCATTTAAGGGAGGAATGCTTTATTTGGCTTTCAGTTTCAAGAGGTTACAGGCTATCATGACAGGGGAGATAAACAACAGGTAGAGACAATAAACGACAAGAGCAAGAGCCTGGTTGGCCTAGGCAATGGGTTCCTGAGTTCATGATTTACTGTGTACAGATCTATATACATATTACTATTCCCTGAAATTGGAGAAGCAAAGAAATTCTCTGGCTAGATTCATTTCCATGCGTCCATCCAGCATGTATACATCTGATATTTTCCCTCTTAAACTAGAAGAGATATTTTATTTCCAGCAAAAGGTTAAAGATTTCTTTTTTTTTTCTTTTATAAGATGAAAATCACGTTTAGAAAGTCTCAGAAACCTTCTGGTGACATTTGAATGGGCCCCATAGGTTCATAGATTTGAATGGTCATTAGGGAGTAAGCCTGTCTGAAAGGGATTAAGAGGTGTGGCTTTGTTGGAGTAGGTGGGACATTGTAGGAGGAAGTATGTCACTGGCAGTGAGTGGGCTTGGAGGCTTGAAATGCTCAAGCAAGGCCCAGTTTCTCTTTCTCTCTTCCTGTTGCCTGTCAATATGAATACAGAACTCTCGGCTATCTCTCTAGCATCATGTCTGCCTTTGTGCAACCATGCTCCTTGCTATAACAATGATAGACGAAATCTCCGAAAATAATAATAATAGCCAGTCCCAATTAAACATTGTCCCTTGTAAGAGTTGCTGTGTATAAGTACCGTGTATATGGTTATTACATTTATTTTATATAGTTTTTCTTTTTTATTTTTTTTTCTTTGTTTTTCGAGACAGGGTTTCTCTGTAGCTTTGGTGCCTGTCCCGGAACTAGCTCTTGTAGACCAGACTGCCTCGAACTCCCAAAGATCCACCTGCTTCTGCCTCCCGAGTGCTGGGATTAAAGTCGTGTGCCACCACCGCCCGGCCTATAGTTTTTCTTATATTAGTTATAGCCTTCTTTAGTTTAGACAAAGGGGAGAAGTGCAATAGTCTTTTATTTGTATTTTAATAAATAAAACTTGCCTGAAGATCAGAGTGCAAAGCTAAGCCACTAGAGGCCAGAGAGTAGTAGCACATACCTTTAATCCCTGGACTTTGGAGAAAGAGGCAGATGGATCTCTGTGAGTTCAAGGTTACCTTGAGCTACACAAGACTAGTCCAGAAACAGATCCAGGTGACAAGTTGCTAATGCCTTTAATCCCAGTGTTTTGGAGTCACACACCTTTAATCCCAGGACTAGGGAAGTGGAGACAAGAGCAATATGGCTGGGCAAAGAGAAGAATATAAAGGGGAAGAGACAGGAACTCACTAGAGTGTAGAGTCTGAGGTTTGGTGGTAACTCTATGCAGTCTTGCAGTCTGAGGATTACTCTATCAGTCTGAGCATTGGTAGAGGTAAAAAGTCTCTCCAGTGGCTTACTGCTCACTCTGCTTCTCTGATCTTCAGCTCTTTAACCCCCCCCCCCAACAAAAAAAATGTTGCTGTGGCCATGCTGTCTCTTCACTGCAACAGAACATTGAGTCAACCATCCTCTAATTGTATTTCATAGTGCAGCATGGAATTGACATATGGTGACTGCAATAATACCATAAAGCCAATTTAAGTATCTCATAGGGGTTGATGCTATTCATCTTTTAGCAATGTGATGTAAATTGCCCTTTGAGTTTGAGGACACAGACTGTTTCAAGACATATAAACTCCCATAAACACAATATCCAAGCTTATTAGTCTATGAATAGCTTAGCTTAAAACCTCCTTATAGAAGAAACAGTTGGTAAATAGTCCCGATTGAACACAGGTATAATTGAGAATAAATAATTCATCAAATCCCAAGAAAAGAGTTAAATAGAGTCCTACCAAGTGAGTGAACATTAGAGCCAGAATTATAAATTTGCTTTGTAATTCTGTAAATATCCAAATAAGCCTCTAACTTATATGTTTCTTAATCAAGTTACATAGAAGGCAGTGTATTCCTAAATAGAGACATTTTCAGTTCAAGAAATTTAGACATTACAATATTTTAATAAACACTGGAAACTGAAAATGAAATATTAGATATCTTAATTTTTGCTTTTATAGATTTATTCTCCAAAATTAATTTTAGAGTTCTAAATTCTGATTTATTATGCAAATTTTATAGGGTATCACAATTACTGATTCACTATTTTGCCTTTACTACACTATTATACTACTAACAATATATTAGTTTTAATCCTCCCTGTAGAAGAAAGTGTGTTTTTTTATTCACCTGAAAAACAAGATAGCAATGTTTACCACAGGCATGAGGTATTTCTTGGATAGTACTTTCTAAATTTTGGAGAAAATACTCTAAAAAAAACAATTAAAAATAATTCTTTTTGACTTATATTTTCAATAAAATGGAGTCTATCTTGGAGGGAAAGATGAAACAACAGACAGAGACAGCATGGTGGCAGAAGCAAGAGGCTGGCTGGTCACAATGCGCTGACATTCACGATGTACAGTGTGAACAAAAGGGGAGTCAGTTTATAAACTTTAAAGCCTTTTCCCAGTGTTCTATCGCCTCCAGTGAGAATCCAATGGTGAAAGGGTTCACAGTGACAAATGGTGGAGTCTAATGCTCAAACATATGAGAATATGGGGACATTTCACACTGAAACTTTAAAGAGGTGTGACTTACATTAACCATGTGCAAACTGTGCATCTCTGCCCATCTGCTCACTTGCTAATATTCAAGGATAGAAAAACATATAAAATTGTCCATTTAATGTAGTATACACTTCTGTATCCTCGTAAAAATATATTTGTCAAATTTTATTTTCCCTTCTTAGCTGCATTTAATGTATTTAGAAGTAAGTTAACTGTTTGTGATTTTAAAGGTACTTTGAAAACTAAACTGAAGACATATTTGTTACCAAATTTGGCCAATATATAAAAAATTGAATTGTCATTTATCATAGGGATTTTGATAGCTAAAATAAAATACTAGAAACCTAATGGCTTTCAAGGTATCTAGATGTAGGATTTCCCTCTGTACTCTGTGAATGCCATTGGTGAATAAAGAAACTGCCTTGGCCTGTTGATAGGCCTAACTTAGGAAGGTGGGGAAAACTAAACTGAATGCTGGGATAAAGAAGGTAGAGTCAGAGAGAAGCCATATAGCCCCTCTGGACACAGATGCCAGAACATTAACAGGTAAGCCGCAGCCATGTAGCAAATCAAAGATTACTAGAAATGGGTTAAATTAAGATTAGTGTTAGCTAATAAGAAGCTAGAGCTAATGGGGCAAACAGTGATTTAAATAATATGGTTTCGTGTAATTATTTCAGGTCTGGGCTGCTGAGCAGCCCGGAACCAACAAGCGGCTCTCCCTCCAACAGTATCTCTTACCCTTGCTCTCTCTCTTTGTCCTTCACCCAACTTGACTTCCTGGATCCCTCATATTCTCCTCCCTTCCTTACTCCTTGTTTTTTGCCTCAAGTGATAAGACAGACTTTGTTGACTCACCATAGGAGTCCTCTCCCTCTCTGCGGAGTGGATGGGGAAGGGGGTAAGAAGAAGATAGGGGGAGTTGTAGGACAGGAGGGAAAGGCAAGGAACTGGGACTGGAACATAAAAAAAGATTGTAAGAAACAAAACAAAACCAAAAACCTGATAGCCTATAAACTACAGAGATGTATCAAAGATGTATTTTTCACATAGATGTGAGAAATTATGGGGACCCTGTAGATTCCAAAGTTAAGAGATTGGGAGAATTGCTGTCGTGAGCGTCTACTTCCCAGCTGAGCTGTGTATTCTCAGTATTTCTCATTATACTCTTTGATGAAGAAAAAAATGAGTGAACTTTCTTGATCCTCTTTTATAAAAACACTGTATTTGTTTGTGAAGGTATCACATTACAACCAAACCACCTTTTAAAGGATGCATCTTTTTTTCATATGGTTGAGATGAGGAATTTATCTTTTTTTTTTTTTTTTTNGATTTCTGTCTCTTCCCCACCGCCGCCTCCCCTTTCCCTCCCCCTCCCCCAATCAAGTCTCCCTCCCTCATCAGCCCAAAGAGCAGTCAGGGTTCCCTGCCCTGTGGGAAGTCCAAGGGCCACCCACCTCCATCCAGGTCTAGTAAGGTGAGCATCCACGAAACTGCCTAGGCTCCTACGAAACCAATAGGTACAGTAGGATCAAAAACCCATTGCCATTGTTCTTGAGGAATTTATCTTTAAAAGTAGAATATTCCACGCAAATTCTTATACATGACTAGCTTATGTGATAGATATAGAATTATGGAGAAGTAAAACAAACTTAAGTTCTGCCCATAACTACGTACATATACACACTTTCTTTTAATATTCTGTTGTTTGAGCTTATCTTTAAATTATCACAGGTAGAGTCATAGGAGCTGTCATACTTCATAGAAACACAAGACTGATTCAGTCATTTGAAAATAATGATGGACTATATTGACTCCTAGCACCATCTGCTTTCTATTTACTTAACTCATTTCATTACTTTTGTTTACAGGAAAAAGTCACAATATTTTGAATCAAGGTATTCATAATATAATGCAAAATAGTCTTTGAAATTCTGCTTCCATTAAGATTTAGCACTGACTCAAGACACTGGTATTTAAATGTGCTTTATGCATTTTGCCATGTGGGATACCAGTCTCTCGAACTTTGTCTTCACCATTTCTTCCTTTCTAGTAAATGGAAGAGAACCGATGCGTGCACCCAATACTCTGGCACAGAATCTTCTGCTCTTTCCATTACTTTAGTGTAAACTCTCCTGTGATACTCTGACAAAAGGCATCATTGTTTCTTCTAATTCTTTTCATAGTACATGCCATTCTGCTGAAAAATACATTTCTAAATATGTCTTGCCACTTTGCACCAGAAAAAGAAAAAACAGATGGTCTCTTCTTCATAATTCTATAGCTTTCAAACCGTGTCAGAGGTTCAGAAGACAATATGTAGCGTGTGCTGTTTCTATTTTAAAAAAATTTACTCTGGACAGTTTTCATAATGAAATGGTTTAGCTGTGAGTTCGTCAATTACCCCATACCAGAAATCTTAAATTACGTGACAGAAATCTTTGTAACTAATTATAGATAAATGAATTAATATTATATATTAAATTTCGGTACTGGTGGTAGGGGTAAAGGTTTAATAAGAAAAAACATATTCCGTTGCTCTAAACCAAGCAGAATTCTTCTCCATAAAATAAAACTCAAGAAAAATTATAATTTTCTTTTTATTTGTGTCTATGTAATTTGATGATTCTTGCTATTATGGTCATACTTTTTAGAAAGTTCTCTCTTCCTAAGGGACTCTGAGTCCTTTCTCTCATGTATTATTATATCATATCTTTTAGTATGTGTAATTTTTCTGCTTTAATCTATAAAAGCTGAAAACAATTCTAGATAGTTTGGAAGAGAAAAATTCTCCTAATGATATAGCTATTTACTAAATTTTATGAGAAATATACCAAAATAATGTTGACAAAGATCCCTGCCAATTTCATTAATTAATTAATTAATTATATTATATTATTCTAACTGTATTGGAGGACATGTGAGGAAGGCTGTCTGTGTGTATGCATATGACTGTTTTCATGCCAGGTCAATATCAGATGTTATTTCTCATGCCTGTCCCCCTTAGCTTTGGAGACAGTCTCTTACTGGCAAGTAGGCCACTGTGGCTGACTAGTGAGCTTCAAGGAACCTTCTCTTTATGCTTCCTTACCACATGGTTTGTAAGAGTGAGCTATTTCCAGATTTCTTATATGAGTTCTGATGATCAAACTCAGATCTTCACCCTTGCAAAGTAAGCATTGCTTATTGTGACATCTCTTCTTCCCCCAGAGACTACATCTTGCAAAGCAAGATGACCAGTAACCAGTTTCTGTGTTTCATCTCCTCCCATGAGGTCAAAAAGGGTGTGAAAGAAAGCAAAATTATAAATTGTAGAGATAATTTCTAATGGCATATTTTGTAATTAGTACTGAAACACACAGCAGAAGATAATCATCACAGTAAACTCCTAAGCCATTTATATCCTTGGGTTATTTGTGATTATTTTTCAGCTTAACATTTATAAAGGAACAAACTTTGAAAATGCATTATGGGAAAACAAGAAGCATCTTAAAATATTTGCATATACACCTATAAATGGAATTTAAATGGATAATTTGGCAATAATGTTCCAATCAACATAAAAAGTGTCCTAGCTCTAAGTATGGGTTACCTCTTTGTGGGTCAATGTGGTCTGACAGATCCCCTCAAACATTATGGTCTACTGAAACTGATCCTTGCTAACCTCTAGAATTTGGTAGTAAGACTAAGTTGCAGAAGACATCACCCACTTGAGTCTAGGGCACAGAGAAATCAAGCTGTTAATTACTGGTAAACTTCTTCCTTATGACTAGTTTTCATAGTGCTGAAAGTTTGTAATGATGCTACTGAGGGAAACAGAATTCATTGATCTTACCGAGCACATCACGTAAGCTACATGATATGTTCCCTTGTACATTAGTGACACAAATGCTTTGGTAGTAGCCAACCACTTTATTATTGGATTTAAATCTAGCTATAAAAGACTGGACTTTTAATGGTAGTCCTAACTGAGCCCAACGTCTATTACTGATTAGGTCCTTGGTCCTAGAAAGGAGCCTAAAACTAGTATTTGCCAAATGGATACAGTTTTAAACTCCCAAGTCTCTATACCCATAGCTTTGTGTATCGCCTATCCTTCATCTGAGAACCTTCATTTAATAGTAAACAATGATTAAAATAAAACTCATATCTGGGCAAAGTGCAGAGAATAGGAAACTGTGCATTACCTAGCTCTAAAATCCAGCACATCATTACATTACATTGCTCTCCCCTAGGACACAAGGACCATTGTTACAAGTTGTCAGAAAAGCCAGAGTTAGTGTACATCTGCAGCAAAACCTAAGTTAGTGGAATGATGGGACCATTGCACACAAGGGTTTACTATGGCTGTGACTGCCTACACAAGATCAGCATAAGACAAAGTCAGTACCAAGACCATGTGATGAAGAGGGATTCTTGAAGTCTCACATGTAGGTGAGAAATTAAGGAAAATTAATATCTACTTGTGGAAGGAGGGGAGGTTTACTTCAAGAAAGTGGTCCTTGAATGTCTACCCATGTACCAGTGGATAATAGCCTAGCAGTGCACATACATGCAGGACTAATAGGAGTCAGTAATTTAAAAAAAAATGTCCAAATAAAGTCAAAAGAGAAAAGAGGTATGAAGAAATAGATTGGAATTTCAGAGAGTAAATGTGAAGGTTTTTAACATAAATGTGTGAAATTTGCCATAAAAATAAAATAAAATACAACTTGAATTTTTTTGTATCTTGCTTATTTTCATAACCCATTAATTTTAAAATAATACGTTATTGTATATATTTATATGCATGTAGCAATTTCTTTATTGTATAAATATATAAAAACATATTGTCAGTTTTTATGTTTATTTTCATTTTAAATCTGATTTGAATAACTACATAAAGAAAAACACTATGAGCCCACTTCTGTATTCAGGTTGCAAATACTTCGTTCTACATTTGTGTAAACATAAAAGGGAACAATTAGGTGGTATCATAGAAAGTTAATTCAAGAAATGCACGGACCAACTGTTTTATAAAGTAAAATTTTCAATTTCCTTCCCATCATCACTCTATGGTAATTTTGGGTATCGAAAATTATTTACTAGCTTATTCCAATGTTATTATTTTTTTCTTCAATTGATTCTTCTTTCAGACATTGCATCTCAGCAACAGTTTCTACTCCCTCCACTTCTCCAATCTCTCTCCCCAACAAATCCATTCCCCTTCCATCTCTTTCAGAAAAGTGCGGGGCACTAAGAGACAACAGTCAAACACCAGTAAACAACTTCAATAAGGAAAAGAAAAAACCCACTCATTGAGGCTGGACACATAAACCCAACCAGAGGAAAAGAGTCAAGGAAACACTCCTCCAATTATTAGGAGTTCCACAAAACCATCATGCAAACAGCCACAACATATAGAGAGAGGACCTGGTACAGTCCCAAGATCCCTAGTGCAGACTTGGCACTTCAGTCTCTATGAGCCCATATGTGCTTTACATAGTTGATTCAGTGAGCCATGTTCTTTTGGTGTCCTTCATCCTCTCTGACTATTACAATATTTCCTCCTCAGATTCACTGAGCTCACAGGGATGTCTCCTGGCATTGGAGGCAGGGATGAAGGGAAGAGTGGGGTGTGAGGGTCAGAAAAGGATGGTCTGTGGGATCCACAGTAGGCATCATAGGAGGAGTGAGGTGGTAACTTGTGTGATTTGCATCACCATAGTTAACAAAGCCAGTATTCACCAAAGGCATGCTCCAATTAATTGACATTAAAAGTTTTCTGTAGATCACTTTATTCTTTTTAAACATAGTTTTCCTATTTTATCTGAAGCACATATGCAATATATGTGTTTGGTGCATAAAGATGTTAAAGAGCATTGAATCCACTGAAAATGGAGCTTAGATGGCTGTTAGTGGTCTGTGGATGCTGGGTACCAAAACTATGTGTCCAGGCAAAACAACAATTACTTTTAACTGCTGAACCATCTCTCCAGAGATGCTTTTGATGATGTCTGTTACCATAATATGGAAAGAACCATTGAACAGGAAGTGATATTGGTTTTGTGAAAGTAAAGAAATTAAGTGTCTTATCCAGCTTACATTGACTTAGAAAGTTGCATGTGTTGGGTTCACCTAATCAGGCTAGCACTTTGAAAGAGAAAATAGAAACTTTTCTGAAGTAAATGAGAGGTATTCTTGCTGATATTAAAAGAGAAGGTAGGCATTAATTATATGGTTTTCAGGACATTAATTCTTCTCACAATACATATTTATAAAGGCTTCCAGATGCAGGTTAGACTGGCAGTTGCTGCAGCTTTGCTTAAGCAGAAGATTCAGGCTGGACATACCTGAATATTAACTTATATGGCAGGCATAACTATTTAGCAAAGGCAACTTTATTGGCTAATACAATTTCAACAGTGGAATATCTATTCAAGAAATTAGAATCAAGGTTTCAGGCAGTGGTGGCACAGGCCTTTAATCCCAGCACTCAGGAGACAGAGGCAGGCAGATCTCTGTGAGTTTGAGGCCAGGCTGGTCTACAGAGCTAGTTCCAGGACAGTTAAAGCGGTTGCAAGAGAATCCCAGTCTCACAAAAATAAAAAAAAAAAGAAAAAAAGAAAAAGAAGAAAGGAAGGAAGACCATGATTATTTGTGTTAAGATGTCTAAGTGGGAAGTTAAATTGGTAAACAGTTTTAGAAGTCAGTAAAGAAAACACCATAGTATTTAAAATAGGTAAAGCCATTTAAGCTCAAGATAAAATTATTTTCTTTGGAGAATGTGCGCTATTCACTGCTGGCTGCATATATAATACTTCTTTTGTTTTTACTATAAGAAGTGAGTCTTCAGATACAAGAGAGATGGCTCAACAATTAAGAGTACATGATGCTGTTACAGTGAATCTGGCTTTTTTCTCAGTACACTCAATGGGTTCCTTGCAGCCATCTTCAGTACTTACTATGGGAATTTAACTGTCCCTACAGCAGTTGTATACACATATCTACACATAGAGATACACACTGACACATAATTAAAAGTAAAAGCAAAATCTTAAAAAAAAATAAGTGAAGTTTCTAATATTTATTTAATGAAGAGAAGTTAAAGTTTTAACTTAAGAAGGCTTTTATAATATAAAAATAGAGTAGGATGGTTGTGAAAGAAATCATGATCTGACATATTTATCTTCTACCTTTTATAGAAAGATTTTTAGACTCAATCTTTAAAATATGAAATAAATAAATAAAGCAGGAATAATGTGTAGCTGAGCAAACATGAACTAGAAAAAGGTAACAGGAAGATATTAATGTAAGCCAGAAGTACAGATTCCATTGTGTACATTGCAAAGTAAGTTATAATAGAAAATATAACAGTTTCATTTTCATTCTCTGTCAATAATAGGTGTTTATGTCATGGTCCTTGCATGAGCCTGAGCTAGGTCCTCTGCATATATGTTATGGCTGTGCAGTTTAGTGTTCTTGTGATACTCGCAACACAGTGAGTATGGGGTGTCTCTGAGTCTTTTGACTACTCTTGGGACTCTATTTCTCCTACTGGATTGCCTAGCTCACCCTTGATATGAGGGTTTGTGCCTAATTTTATTGTAACTTAGTAGGCTATATTTGGTGAGTATCCCTGAGAGGCCTTGTTTTTCTTGTTGTTTTGTTTTGTATCTGTTGAGATGTGTTTGTGACCAAGTATATGGTTGATTTTAGAGAAGGTTCCATGAAATGCTGAGAAGGAGGTTTATTCTTTTGTGTTTGAGTGGAATGTTCTATAGATGGTTGTTAAGCCCATTTGAGTCATAACTTCTGTCCCCTTATTTCTATGTTAAGTTTCTGTCTGGCAGATGTGTCCATTAGTGAGAGTGGAGTCTTGAAATCTCCCACTATTAGTACGTGGGGTTTTATGTGTGATTTAAGTTTTAGTAATGCTTCTTTGTTATTGTTTTTTATTTTATTTGCATCCTATATTGTGTTAAAGAATGAATGTTATTTTTATCACTTGTTATTTAGTAATTCTTCAAACATCTCCCTGATATAGTCTGTGATCTATATTATATATAGTCTATGTGACATTTGGGAGGGGGTCGCTAGATGAAGGAAAGCTTTGATTACCAGGTGAGTTTAACATCAAGCTGAGATACTTAGAAAATGTTTGTGTCTTACCATTTCCCCAAAGAAATCCAGTAAAGAAGAACAAAAGGTGTTCTTGAATCCAGGTGTAGATATTTTCTTGGAGCAGTGGATGACTTCAATACATGGTTCAAAGAATTTCCTGGACCTCAAAAATATCTGGAGAGAGGTTATCCTCTGAGATTATGATAGTGGAAACATGGAAAGTCATGCAAATTTCAATAGGGAGCCGACAGCAAAAAGAAAATATCATAATTTGAAGGACGACCCAAGATGAGAAAAATGTTCCAAGATGCACAATAGTCTGGTCGTTCCCAGAGCGTGCGCATCTGCCGAAGAGGGAACTGTCGGAAAGGACAGCAGATCTTGAAATGACAAACACTGTAACTTCAGTTGCAAAAGCATCAACGCTGTGAAAAGTAGATGGCAGCAGCAAATGAAAGATTAGAAAAGTTAGCATTTGTAATAGAGACGATATGGAGAAAACAATAGCTCAGTGAGTAATTCAGGCAAAAGTGTCAGGGCATGCGGGGGCTGCAACCACAGAAAAAGAGATGATACTAAGAAAACACAATCGGGGTTCAGTGCTCACAGAGGTACAGTCTCACCAAACAACAATACTAGAGCCTATGTAGCATTTGGGACATAGTATATATTTCTCTTTCCTGTGGTTGGGTATACTTTAGAGGCCAGAAAACATTTTGGGTAGGTCTCTCCTGAATCCATGGCCTTGCTGGTAAATTGTGTTTACTTTTCCCAGGAACCAAAAAAAAAAAAAAAAAAAAAAAAAGTGTCCGATGTAGGCAATAAGGACTGTTATCAGAGCATGGCCTCAGAGCAGCAGTAAAGCAACAGGAAGTACTCAGGAACTGGCTACAAACCCAGAGGCTACTGACATATCACAAGGACTTTTTACTATTATTTTCATAAACATATGTTGACTCCTCCCCAACTTCTTTGAATCCTACCATATCCCTACCTACCCAACTTCATCCTATTCTTTATCTCCATCCCACACCAGTTATGACATTTACTCCAAAGTTTTTAATTTATAAGCTATGGTCACTATCCACACTCTTTTTGTGGGATTTTTCTCTACAAAATGACATGATTGTGGTGTTTTTATATTTTTTGGAGTTTAGTTTAAATTAAATATTATGGAAGCATTTTACATTTTAACTTTACACTCAGCTATACAAACTTTTTCATCTTAATGCATATAGTTAAAATCCTTCAGTTTAGCAACTATGCCATTGTATATCTATAATTCACTGACCACATTTCAACTAACGGCTACAGAATTTGCTTATGATGTCAGCCATTGCTGCCAATGGAAATCATTATATATATATTTCTTGAGAGTGCAAATAAATTACAAATTTTGACCTATTTATTTGATGCAATTTTAGATATTCAAAAATCTGGAAAAACATTACACAGATGATTTCTGTACATCTTTAGTGAGCCTCATTTAACATATAAAATGTATAAAATAGCAATGCAAAGGTCAAGACCTAAGAGTTATCTTTAGCTTACTAGTAATGCATTTCTTGTAATTTCTTCACTACTTATCGAAACCATACTTTTCCAAGTTGCAGTCGGGGATTGGCATTCAATTTTCATACGCCCTTGTTGTTCAATTGTAATAGTTACTTTGTTGTTCCTTGTCTTTCAAGACCTTGAAACATTTCTTATTACTTGCCAGTAATTTAGGAGGATCTCCTGTGCTAATGGCTTTTGTGATGTTTTCTCATAATTAAATTGAGGTTCCATTTTTGGCACGAAAACTGTTGAAGAGTTCGTCCTTTCACTGTGTCTTAAATCGGGAGGCGTATCAGGTCAATTTGTCTTTCTAATGGTGATGCTAGCTTGATATCTTGTTTAAATGGTGTTCACTAAATTTCTCAATTATAACACTACAGCATTTTTTCTGGCAATAAATTTCCCAGAGAAGATGTTTGTGGACTCTGTTAGTTTCGTATTTCTTTCCAAATTCTCATCTATTAATTTTAGTGCTCAGTGGTGAATCTTGCAGCAATAATTCCTGCAAAGATCTTCTACTGGTGATTTTCTATTTTAAACATTACTTCTTTTTTTTATAATTGTAATTCTTCTAAAAGGAAAAACTACATTTTTCCTCTACTCTTTCACTCTGGCAATAACCTGTATTAATATTGACTAACGATATTTTGGGCCTGTTTTTTTTTTTTGTTGTTGTTTTTTTTTTTTTGAGACAGGGTTTCTGTAGTAGTCCTGGAACTAGTTCTTGTAGACCAGGCTGGCCTTGAATTCACAGAGATCCCTCTGCCTTTGCCTCTGGAGTGCTGGGTTCAAGGCGTATGCCACCACTGCCCAGCTGGCAAGACAATTTTGAGTTTCTTCTGGTCAGTTGCCATGTGTCTGTAGTTTTTGAAAATGAAAAATAAGGTATTCTATTTTTATATGTGGATGTTTTCAATCAGCTTGCCTTTTTTTGTATCAGAAGTACATTGCAGAAATGCTGTACTTTGATGAAAATAATATTTAGAAAAGTAGATTTTGGTGTTAAGAGTGTGAAGATACTTACTTGTCATGTGTTAACAATAAGTAAAGCTGTAAAGTCAGAGGGAAATGAATAATTAAATAAATTAGATGTTGTTAAATCACTAACCAAAATAGCTTTACAGTCCCTCTGTCAGTCTAAAAGGGCTTGGCTTACACGATAGTCTCATTTCACGTTATGAGATCAAAGTGTTCACTAATCTAATGAGGCTGAACTGATGTTTTCTCCTTTTTAGAGTTCCAGAAATTTAATGGGGTAAAACATCTATTCTCTCTATTTTAGCTATTTTATTGTTCTTTAATTTTTTGACACTTTCAAGCATGTTAGTACTGAATTTTGGTCATTTTCACCTCCATTACCCTTTTCCATTGTCTATTTCTCCAGCTTAAACCTTTCATCTTCCCACAGCCCCTCCTACTTTAATGTATTACAAGCATTTATATTTTCATCCGTTGAGAATAACCATGTTGTTGCATGAGCGCGAGTGTAGGGGCTACTTGTTGGAATAGAAGAAATTAATATTAACTATAACCCTGAATTAAAAGACATTCCTTCTCTCAGTATTCATTGACGCCCCAGAACCCCTCAGATATGTGTGTGGTTTCATAAGTCTCTCTGACATACGGGATAAAATTGGTGACTTGCCTAAACTTGTTCAGGTTTGTTGTAGAAACGATGATTATAAATACAACCACACTGACACAGGTGTACCAAGCTTAATACAGCTAAAACTATTAGACATGAAGTCATAAGTCATGAATTAACCTGTTTTTATTTTTTAATTTTCTGTTCATTGTCTACATATCTTTATGTTACAAATAGATTTTAGTGAAGCTTTCCATCACATTGTTCATACTTTGTTGATATGTAAGTCATTCCTATATTATTTGCTATAAACAATTATTACTAATCATTAAAATATTTATTAGGTTTGGAGTCATTTGCATAAGAGATATAACAGTGGTCTAATTACACCATAAATTAACTTTTAATTTTCAAAGAAACCTGAAATTGATGCGGGTGGGAAATCATGATGGCTTTTACATAAAATCAATAATATAGTGGTCTACTTTTTCCCTCTAATTTTTTCAACACATTAAGTTGAACATCAGGGGTATTTTTCTTGGTTCAAGATAGCTCCTAGAACTCTAATTATCAAAGTAAAATTTGAAAACTAAACATTAAAGACCAAGAGATTTAAACTCTTCTTTATATTTTATTCATCTCTTTTTATTGAAAAATCCCTTTTTCATACAATATATTTTCACTACACTTTTTCTTCCCCAACTCCTCCATTATCTCAGCATCTCTCCTCCCACTCAAATCTTCACCCTTTTTTCTCTGATTAGAACACAGGCATCTGAGAAGTAATAATAAAAAATAAAAATGTGTAATAGGAAAAAACAAACAGAAGAAAAAAATAGCCAAGTGTTAAGCACAAGAAGCACACATAAATGCAGACAAGCATGTTCACACACACGGAAATTCTATAAAAACTTTCTACTGACGTTTCTCACCCCATTTCCCCTTGGCCCCATGCCACCTCATCCCAAGTTCCCAGTTTTTGCCCCTCAATCTTGTCTACTTCCCATATCCAGGCGGGTGACTATATGTTTTCCTTTGGGTTCACCTTCTTATTTAGCTTCTCTAGGATCACAAATTATATGCTCAATGTCCTTTATTTATGGCTAGAAACCAATTATGAGTGAGTACAGCCCATGTTCATCTTTTTGGGTCTGGGATACCTCACTCAGGATAGTGTTTTCTATTTCCATCCATTTGCATGCAAAATTTGCGAAGTCATTGTTTTTTACCACTGAGTAGTACTCTAATATGTAAATATTCCACACTTTCTTCATCCATTCTTCCATTGAAGGGCATCTAGGTTGTTTCCAGGTTCTGGCTATTACAAATAGTGCTGCTATGAACATAGTTGAACAAATGCTTTTGTCATATGATAGGGCATCTCTTGGGTATAT
>NW_026067949.1:26661233-26691006 GCF_014885135.2 Alexandromys fortis | reverse complement strand
GGGGGGATGGGGAGATGTGTAAAATTTAAATTTGAAAAAAATTTAAAAAAATAAAATATTTAAAAGGAAAAAAATTAAAAAAGGAAAAAAAAACATTCTACTGGAAACCATAATGTGATACAAAAGAAAAAAAAAGGTAAAAAGAAAAAAAATGTCCCAAATAAAGCACTATGAGGCAAAGAATTTCCAGAAATGCCATTTAATTTGTTTTATTTGGTCATCTCCTGCAGGGCATGGGATCTGCTCTTAAGTGTGGTCTGTATGTGCAATGAGATACTATACTTCAGGAAACTTTGTCATCAGATATCAGTTAGGGAGGGCTATTGGGATAGAGATGGGAGTACATATACACTTAATACTGGGGCCCCATCTAACTTAGATCTGTGCAGGCCCTCTGCCTATGAGTCTCGGTGAGTTATTCTGTGCTTCAGTCCTCTGTTTTTTGAAGGCTCTGTTTCCTTCGTATTATCCATCCCTCCCTGACTCTGACTCTTACATTCTCTCTGCCTTCTCTTCTACAAGGTTTCCTGCCTCCTGAGGAAGACATTCTTTTTAGGACTGAGTGTTTCAAAGTCTGTCACTCTCTGCATGGTGTCTACTTGTGGGTCTCTGTATTTATTCCCCTTAAACCCTTCTTTTTTAAAAGTAGATTTTATGAGAAGTTTCTTGTTCAAAAATACTGAGCAGAGCTTATGTTGGAGAGGATGTGGAGTCAGGTAAAGACTCCTTCACTTCTGGTGGGAGTTCAAACTTGTATAGCCACTTTGGTAATCAGTATGGGAATTCAGAAAATTGGGAATCAATTTACCTCAAGATCCAGCAATACCAATCCTGGGCATATACGCAAAGGATACTCAATCATACTATAAGACCACTTGCTCAACAATGTTCATAGAGCAACATTATTCATAATATCCACAACCTGGAAACAACCTAGATACCCGATGCTCCTCAACTGAAGAATGGATAAAGAAAATGTAGTGCATTTACACAATTCTGTATTACTCAGCTGTAAAGAAAACAATGACATCCTGAAATTTGTAAGCAAATGGATGAAAGTAGAAAAATACAAATAAACCATAAACCCCAAACATCCTAAGTGAGGTAAACAAGAATCGGAAAGACAAACATGGTATGTACTCACTCATAAGTGGATATTAGACGTGAAGCAAAGGATAAAGAGACTACAATCCACTGCTCCAGAGAAGCTAAGCAACAGGAAGACCCTTAGAGGTCACATGGATTGCCCTGGGAAGGAGTATTAGATAAGATCTCCTCGGCAACTTGGGGACAAGGAGGGTGGTAAAAGGGAGGGAATGGAAGATGAGAACATGAGGGAACTCTAGACCAACAGTTGTGGAACCTTCTTGGGACCAAACTAGACCATCTATATGTGGGAGACAGCGCTGAAGCTTGTACTAATTGAGAGGTCACCTGGCAGTAGGACCAGGATGCATGAGCTTACTTATTGGATCCCATTCCATGTGGTGGGATGCTGTGCTCAGCCTTAATACGGGGGGGGGGGGTGAGTCTGTCCCAACTTAATGTGCCAGATTTTGTTGACTCTCCATGGGAGCCCTTATTCATTGGGAGGAGTGGATGGGGGTGGACTGGGAAGGGGGCAATGGGAACAAGAGGAAGGGAGAGAACTATGGTTGAAATGCAAAATAAATTTTAAAAAATATTTTTTAAAAATATTTTCTTTGTATAATTATGAAAGCTTATTCAAATGGTTTATCTCTAAATGTAATGGAGGCTGAGAAACACGTCTGTGCTAAGAAGGAAGATATTATTAAGTACTAGAGTTCTTGCACTGGAAGAATACTCATGGAGATTTGTTTGGGGTTATAAAGATGTCAGTCTTTTCTACAATTGCCTGTATGCTGAGACAATCTGCTACATATTTCATAGCACACTTCTTCAAAAGTCAGGTCTTAAATACAGTACTTCCATATTTGTCTCATCTTTTGACAACATGCAATGTATTATCACCATCATATTGAGATTCATTGAGTATTTTATCATGACAGCAGAGTTCTTGCTACCTTATGGAGCTCCTGGGGTGCATTTTATGTAGTATATTATTCTCCACTACATATGAAGGAAATTTAGCATGTGGCTAGCAGCTTTCCTATAGTCACCAGAAGAGGGAAACTCCACTCAAGACTTGAGTTCTGACTGGAATATTGCCACTTTTTCTTCACTGTATTTGATAATGCATAAAAATCACACCAGAATTGAAGGATGAGAAAATGAATTATAACTCTTCTTGAGAGAAGCTTCAGGGTCACATTGTTAACGTGTGAAAGTATTGAATGTGATGATAGATAAAGTACTAACAAGTTTATGTATATAATGTACATGTGTACATGCTTATGCGAACATATATACATATATAATCTCCAAATCATATTTGTTATATATTAATTGCTGTTTCCATCCAATTAATTTCAGTAACATTATTCTGTGTTTTGCAACATTCTCATACCTGAAAACATCTGTAATTGAGTCTACTTACTAAATACATATTTATATAGCTATATAGGTAGAAATGTGTGTATATACATGCATCAGTAATTGATTTGATATATTTATGTATGTATGTGTGTACACATATACAAGTATGTAAACAAAGAACAAGCACACATACAAAGATTACTAGTTAAGAACTTGGATACAGGAACATTTATGAACTTCTATAGTATGGGCGGTTAATAAAAAGAATAGTTAATTATCTATCAAAACAAAAAAATATGGATTAAAATGTCAATTAGAAACAAAAGCAATATACTTTTTTCTAAACATAGTTGTCTAGTTTTTAAATTATCAAATAATGTTGAGTATAAAACAGTGTCATATAACTAATGTTTTATTAGAACGTGTCACACAGTTATGATCAGACTCTAGGACAAAACAGAACAATATAAATGATAGGGACAAAGTCACTGCTCTATGAATCAAGTAGAATTTACATTAAAATTCCTAACAGATACAAGGCTAGCTAGGTTTATGTGAAAATATAAAAATATAATTTGAAAGTAGACAAATGACTTCAGTGACATTTTGAAATGTCACTTTGAAAAAGCTCGGGGAATGTGCTTATTAGCTTGTAGAGTAGATGCCTGATGACTCAATCAATATGTTCATGTATTTACCTTTTAAAGTGTAAAACTGTAAGCCCTAGCAAAGCACCACCAGGCAGTCTCCCCATGATTTTTTTAACCTGCTGTGTAGTTCCAATTTCTCAGAGATCTGAGCTCCTGGGAAGAGCCAGTATATCACTATCTGATAAGAATGTGTCTTCATACAACTTAGTAATTTTCCAATATAAAATTTATGTTTTCCACTAATTTATCTCCTGTATATTCATTTACATCATATCTGCTGTTGTCCTTTACAAAATTAGTGATTTTTAAATCCTCTTTTGTACAGGTCTCATATCTAAATACATCATAGTTTAATGGATGAAAGAAAAAACAAATTAGTATCTGATGAGTGTGATGGCTAATTTTTTAACTCACTGTCTTTTCCATTAAACATGACATAACAAAATAAATGAAAGAAGAGGAAACACAAGAGAGTCAAAATTGAAATTTTTTCTATATGAACAGCTAAGTAAACCGATTTTCAAAATTTTCAGAGGCCTAGTTAAGAATTATATTCAGCGTAAAATGTATAAAGATAGTAAGAGCCTACTAATTTTCTATAGGGACATTTTACATTTACAGAACAAAAGACAACTCTTGACTGAGAAGTATTGATCAAAATATTATGATGCTATGGGATCGTCTTCCTGTCCACTGTGAATATGTGTTGCTCTCATTGATTGATAAAGAAAGGTGCTTTGGCCTATGGCAAGGCCGAATAAAGCCAGGCAGGAAATCCAAGCAGAGAGACAATGAGAAAAACGGTGGAGTCTGGGAGATGCCAACCAGCCATCTAGAAAGCAAGACATGTAGAAAATGGGATAATGCCAAAGCCACTTGTCAATACATAGATTTTTAGAAATGGGTTAAACTAATTATAAGAATTAGACAGTAATAAATCCCAGTCATGGGCCAAATATTTATATTTAATATGAAGCCTGTGAATGCTTATTTGGAAACTGGTGGGCAGGCCAGAAAACACTGGTTACATTGTGAGTCAGATATACTTAATTATTCAATGAAAAATATACACTTTGGTATTTGCTGGAGTTTGCCTGAGTTATCAGCACATTCAAAGAAAGAGTGAGGTTGGGGAGAGTAAGATGACTCACAATGTAAACACACTTGCAATCAATGTTGATGAGTTAAATTACATTAATAGAACCAGGAAAGTAGAAGGAGAAATCGTACAAGTTGTCCTTTGACCATCACATGTGAGTTGTATATACACCTACAGGTATAATAAGAGAGAGAGTGAAACAGAGATAGTATATTGTGTGTATGTATAATGTAAGATTTTTTTAAAAAAGGAAATGGAAAAAGGGAGGGATATTTTGTAGAAGAAAAATACAGAGGAAGAGAAAAAAGTGATGGAAAATAACACTATGGATACCTGAAAATGACATAGAAAATAATATATTCATTTAAATTGTATTACATTTAATATATGTTTGTACATATATTACATAGACATACATTTAAATAAAATTATGATACAGTGATGACACAGTGTAATATGCCCCTCCCCAAATTATCCATTTCTAATGAAAAATAATCTAAGGCCAGACAGAAAACCTCTCAATTCTTCTTGCAAAAAGAAATCTAAGAGCTCCTCAAAATGGTACAGGCATTGTTGTTGCCCTTGGTTGTTTCTCCAAATTGGAAGGTTAGGCCCTATTTCTAAAGACAGAATATGCTTAGGACACTGTACATGGAGGTATCAGACTGGAGGTGACCTATCCTCTCCGAGATTTATCTCTCATAGAATCAGAACATAGTATGGATGTTATTAAGGAAAAGGAATATTCATCTGTTTCTCTAGCTGTAAAGCCAGAAAAACCACAATGACTGGACCATCATGATATCCACAATGATGCCTACAACGATGCCACAGAAGTGGTTTTATATTGAAGGTAACCAAACATCGCACAATTGGACTTAATATTTACTGAACAGAAGCAAATGTGTGCCTGAAACTGTATACCTAGCAAACTACCTGTGACTTGGGAGTCATGGATTTGAGATTAGAACCTACACCTGCCACTTTGTTCTTAAATACTTATCCTTATACCAATAGGTAAGTACAGCACTCATCCCTCATCAACTGAGTTTCTTTTTGCAACAGATGCAGACTATCATAGAGACCAAAAATTGTACAAAATGCAGGCAATACATTATAGTAAGTGTCCATCCCAAACTGATACATCTGCATCTCAATTGCTGCATATAAACCTCAAGGAAAATCACAAAATTGGGGCCATATATATGTTTTAAGGAAAAGGCCCAGGACGCTTAATGTTTGTGCCCCTTTATTATGACAGAGAAAATGCCCTCATGAACTCTACACAATGTAGCTACTTGGAACAATACCTGCGTAATGATGACACCAGTTGGTATGTTTGTTGCTTTTTTAATATTGACATTAAAAATATTCTTTTATTGTTTCATAGGTCTTAGTTTCCACAATCTCTCTCAATGACCCACGTAGTAAAGATAAAAGTTGAAAAGAAGCTTCTTTAAAAAATTCTGCTTTCTTTACTAGATTACCCCATAAGTAGCCCATCAAAATTCATCAGTATTTAACATGCTTTTATGGAGTCTAGGTAATCATTACAACTGTAATTAAATTTAAATTGATAATGTAATTATAAGCAACAAGATTCTTTTTACAATAGCTATTTTATGGCATAAAATCTGAGAAGAGTTTGGAATGTATCCCATTAATAATTTAAAAATCTCCTTTCAGTCTACTTTACCACCCATTTTATCAGACTCCGCCTATTTTTAAGATTTTGGAAGGTTACATAAAGACTCACCTTCTACTTCCCTGTCTGTGAAATATGAGCCAGAAATTTATTCCTTGTTTGGTTTGTACTATCAAACTTCTATGATCCTCTGCATCCATCAGCAACAAAAATAAACCATATCATTCCACAGTCATAATCAAACTCTGTAAGAATTTCAGTTCAATAAATATGAAATAAACAATTTTCAACCTCTTCAGATTCTAACATTGAGGGACTGTCTGGCATTCAATAAAACAAACACATTTTGTCGTTTAATAAAACCACTTCTTCTTAGGTTTTAGGCTAAGAAACAGATGTGATACCTTCTGCAAATCACAAGAAATTTTCCATGCAAAATAATTGACCTGAAGCCTGAAGGCAGTTTTACGACTAGGGAATATAATAGCTCATGTGCTTTACAAAGAATTTGCATAAACTAACTTATGCACAAAAACCCTGATTCATATGTGCCTCTGGGTGACAAAAACACAACAAACAGGAATTTAATATTCTAAAAGGCTATATCCAAGTAACACCCTTGTCAGTGATTGATATGAGAATCTTTATTCATAATTCATAATGCTCCATAGTTTCCTCTTTGTAGATTTTCATTTAGGAAACTTCACAGGCTTCAATTACAGTACTAAGAGATCATAGCTGAATTTTGTATTTGTGAAATTAATTTTATACAAGCAAAATGTAAAAGCTTGAAATTCGTAACATCAAAGAACATGAATCTTCCCAACTATCTTTTCAAGTTATTAAAGACCAGATTAGGAACTAATAACACTGTAGGCTTGTTTCAAACCAGATATGTTAATTTCATTTTATCTCTCAATATATTATGAAAATGGTCTCTGTCATATACCATCTGGATTCGTTGAATCATTTAAAATTTCATGTATATTTTAGTGACCTTGCATATAATTTACAGAGCATTAAAATAATGACAGTAAGAAGAAATGTATTAAATACTATTTACTTTTCCTTACTTTAAAATAATTATAGGTTCAAATGATGTTGGACAGTGGTGACAGAAGCTATTACCCTATTTTCCAGTAAAATAATATGACAAGATTATAACAAAATATTAAAACGTGATATTCACATTGAGACAAGGCAAATGCAGCCTGGTCTGTCATTAAAAGTATGTCTTCTGCTGCTTCTTGGTAACTATGTGAAGTCCCTTAACTGAAGGTTGCTCTCAACCACTCATTTCTTTTCCATCTTTATTAATTTATCATTTTAAGGTTCTATGAATGGAACAATAGACCAGAAATACCTTCTTATTGGACTTTGTTGTCTAGGTTGACTGTCTATCAGGAACTTTGGTTGTTTTAGTGCCAGATAGTATTCTAAGGTACAGGTGCATCATTGACAATAACGTGTTGCAGACTTAAGACATGTGGCTATTTTCTGTTTTGAAGATATTATGAACTAATGTCTATGCACGACTGTTTTTTACATTTTTATTTTTGAGACTATAATACAGTTACATTTCTCCCATTTCCTCTCTCCAAGCCCTCCAATATATTCCTCCTTGCTCACTTTCAAATCATGGCCTCTCTTTTCCTTATTCTCTCAGGACTTAAGTCCTGGGGGTACACCACCTGTTTCTACAGAAACTTGAAGTTTCTTTATTTAGACAACTAAATATTTTATAACCCGTGTGTACTACTGGTTTTGATTATCACCCAGCTTTGTGAGTTGTGCTGCATTTAGGGCTCAACAGCATTTGTTGTTGTGCTGATTTAGGACTATCATTGGCATAGAGTAAAATCTCACCATGTATTTAAAGTGCTTATCTTAATGAATTTCGATGCACTTTCAAAGTCTCAATAAGGAAGAAAAAATTAAGATGTATTCTACATACGATTCATGGAAATAATCAATTGTCTTAGCTAGCTTGCTTCCTACAAACTACAATACTAACCTGGCAAACAAGTTACTTTCACTTATGCAACATTGGCACTCATGTTATGGAAGAAATGGACTGTTCGCTGATATGGTATAAGGCTCGTTTCGGAAGAGGGAATTAATGCCTGCTAGTGTATAACAAGTAAGGACCCATAGCTGGGGAGATCTTAGGCACTAACTAGCAAGGCCTTTACTCTTGCTGTTCTGCTAGATTACTAGGAACCAAGTTGTCTTCTAAACATCTGTGTGCATATCCATTGTCAACTGTACTTTCAGCCTCAACCAGAGGAACTTCTCTCAGGAAGAACAACTGCAAAACACAAAGATACATAGTTATTCAAAGTACTGAAAACAGGTGACTTTTGAGGGCTCACCACTAAACAGAACATTTATATCATCCTGTGAAAGGATAGAAACATCTTGGAAGATAGACTCAAAATAATGCAAACATTACAAACTGGTGGAAATGGCTATAAAGTGCTGTCTACAGGGCATCTCATCACCAATGCGGGCTTGTAAGGAAGATTTCCAGTACTTGTGGAAGGGCAGGGTGAGTTCAGAGAGGGAAAAGGTAACAGTGACAAAATGTGCCATGTACATGTATAAAATTCCAAACAAAAAATTTAATAAAATTTTAATAAAATGCTATAGTTTCGTGGATGCTCACCTTACTAGACCTGGATGGAGGTGGGTGGTCCTTGGACTTCCCACAGGGCAGAGAACCCTGATTGCTCTTTGGGCTGACGAGGGAGGGGGACTTGATTGGGGGAGGGGGAGGGAAAGGGGAGGCGGTGGTGGGGAAGAGACAGAAATCTTTAATAAATAAATAAATAAATTTAAAAAAGATGTTTATAATAAACACATGTTTTGCACACTTCCTGCTGATGATTAAGTACAGTCTAAGAAAAATAGATTGGCAAACAAAACCTCTTGATTTCTAAGACTAAAGTTGGAAACCATAGCAATACATGGATCTTTAACATTGCTACAGAAAATTGAAGCCCAAAATGGCTATGATTATCTTGAATTCAGAAGAAAGAAGATTTTTAGCAGTTTTAGCAACTTAGTACAACTGATTAAGGGAATCTTCTACAGGTAGATCTACTACAACTGAACCATATACCATCTGTATCTTCAATTATCAAATGTTAGTACACCAATTTTATCTTCTGTACACCTGAAATTTTAGGCCAATTCTTTTTAGCAAACCTTTCACATCTAATCATAGCTACAAGTCCAGAAAAGCCAAGCTAAAAAAAAATAATTTATTTGATAGTTATATCAAATTAAAATAACACTTAATAAAATAAGAGATTTGTATTTTTCGTTACGGAGTCTACCAGACTTGATTTTTTAAATTTCAGCATTAATCATTAATATATAATTTAATTCAATTATTTGAACCTCATATTTATATCAGATAAAAAAGATTTTTTAGAAGTACTTAAATTTCAATTTATTATTTACTTTTTATATTTTGTGGTGATTGTCATCATTAAATTTCATTTTTTAAAATCTCTTTATTGTATGTTTCTAGGTTTTTTGCCTGCATATATCTCTGTGTAACTCTTGCATACCTAATGCCAGAGAAGGTTAAAAGAGCATGCATTGTTCAGTGGTACTAGAGTTACAAATGCCTGTGAGCTGTCATATGTGTGCTAAGATTCGAATGTGTACCCTTGGAGGAGCAAGCAGTGTTATGCACTGACACGTCTCCCCAGCCCTAACTTTCCTATTTTGGACTTTGATGCCATTATTGTAAATTATATCTTGTTTCTCTGTCTTCAGATAAAAAAAAATAACTACTAAATGAAATTTTTCTTAACAAACAACTTCAGAGATCTTGGTACTTCTCAATTCTCTTATGACTACAAATACCATTTTTTGTTTGTTTTGGTTTTTGTTCTTGTTTTATTTTGTTTTTGGCACCCACCCTGCTTTTTAAAGGTTATCTTGGAGTCATCTAATGGGTGTTATTTCTTCAGGACACATTTGGATCCCAACCAAGGGAAAGAGACTGACCCTACAACCTGATATTTTCACTGAAATTTAATTTACATACACACACATATGTGTGTGTGTTTTCCAATAGCTGATGTTTGTAAGTGTTGAAAAGAAAGATATTTTAAAAGTAGAGGAAACTGCATCTCTCTCTGCATAATGTCTCTGGCAAAGTGTCACTATTTCTTAGGAATGTTTTTTTTTTCTTTATGGTTATTATCCCCTAGAGCTTTAGAAGATAGATGATCTTCTCTTAACTTCATTTTTGTTTATGATTCATGTCAGTCAGTATTATTTGTGACAGCCTAGTAAACATTTTTCAGCATATGACTAGCAATGTTTTCAAGATTTTTCTTTTTTTTAACACATTCTTATATTTCTAGTGTTATTGAAATAGGGTTTAACAGAAGCTGTATACAGAAAAGAGATACTCCAAAATTATGGTAAGTTAATGAATGTCCTGAGGACCACTGACTTCCAAATAAAATCCTGGATCTCTCTCTCATTTGACTGGATGTATCATGAAATATACTTTTAATCCTGAGGCCTCTTGTTGTCTATCAAGGCTACTGTCTGCCACTTCATAAATGTAAAATATAGTTTATTTAGATGAGTGCTTTATAATCATGATGATTATCCTGGGATTAATGTGAGTATAATAAAAATAATGATAGCTAACCTGAAATGAATGAGCCTTAAGAACTCGACATTATGCTAATTAGGTAATATGTGTTTGATGCTTATGACAGCTTTATGAATTTAACAATGTTTCCTGCTGTTTATTTGAAGTAGAACCTACCATTATAGAAAAATAAGAAAAACTCATGGTACTTTAACCAGCTGGGTTTTGCTTCTAAACTGTAAATTACAGTCCATGTATTTGATAGATACACTTTTTAAACTGAGTTTAGAAAATAGTATATATAATATACAAAATCATCCTTTTACTGAATCGACTGTTAGCTTAATATTTCTTTATTTTTTCTTTTATCTATGATTTGGATGATTTATTGAAGGAGACAAATTTTAAAGAAGAGGATCTTACCTGGGAGAGACAGGAAGTTCTTTAAATACGGCATGGCAGCCTCAGTTTCCACGTTTAGAAAAATATAGAACAACACAAGCAGTTAATCATAGTAAAATACAAAAGAAAGCAGCACATGTGGAGAATGCAAAGTTATATGCAGCATTCTTAATATCTCTAAGTATAATTCCAAGGAAAACAGTTATAAGTAGTTGTCAGAACATCAGTGCTCACACCAATACTAAAGCCTAGACTTCATTTTGAGAACACAATTTATCCAAACTGATGCTTGCCTAAAGTTGCAGCTGTTGATACTTTCTAAGATTAAATGCACTTACTAATGCATTTTATTGTTTTCCATTAACTCAGATATTATTAATCACCACCAACTAATCATCAGTAAGTGCCTGAACATAGACAATATGCGTACTATACTCAAATGTTCCTGCCTTGTAGCATATAACTGCATGACCTCATTTGTTTTATGGGTTGATAGCATTGATGTGCTGCTACAAAGTTCCAGTCTCACGAAATCTTCATTAGGAAACTTGAAAGGTATTATATTCAGAACCTGCAGACTCTCTGTTTTATAGCAACAGTAGGTAAATAGCTATCGGTGCTATCTTATTCCGCTGAGGAGAAACACACTTTGGGAATGGTAAAGTGACTTCCTGGCTCAAGGATGTATGTAGTAAATGGTACACTGTGAGCAAAAATGTGTCTATCTGTGGAATTATATACATATTCGAGCATATTCCATTTGGCCCTCAAGTAACAATTTTAATGAATATAAGTTGGAAAAATATTATTTTACGTCCTATTTAAGTATCATTTAAAGTTATTTGAGTCACAGTATATTTTATATTATTATAATACCCATAGGAAGAACTGATATTTTATTAAATGTCTCTTTTCTTGCTACTGGTTTTCTTGAAATGAACAGTTTGCTTCCTGTTGCCAAGGAAACAGATTTTTGTATAGATGTAATGGAGTGCTGATGTCAAAAGAAACTACTAAAGTGGAAAATTTTCATGTCATTCTTGCTCATGAGGGTAAGCAATTTGCTCTAATCAAAGTGAATTCAAAACCATTAAGAGAATGTACAAATGGAAAATTAAAAAAAATGCTGGTAAGCACTTGTTTTGTTTATTAAGTTTACCCAAAATCAACATAGAAATTCTACTATGTGTTTCTATTATATGATATATGCTTTTATACTTCCAGTTTATTACAGCATATTCAACTTAAAATCATATTTAATAAGAAGACCATAATAACAGCTTTTAAAAATGGCAATTAAAAAATCAGGTGATATTAGTTACGAAGGGTCTTAATGTGGTTTGTTTTTCAATAAACAAATAAAATTATTAAACAGTGAAAGGTATAGAAGCTCCCGTTGGACAGGTTAACAATTACCCCAATGTGCCTAACAAACATATTCTTTGAGTATTTCAGTGTTGAAAGGGTTTGCTTTAGAATCTTGAGTTTATGATGAGTGAGGTACAGATACTGGGGACTCATCCTCCAGGGTTTGTCTCCTCCTGGTCTGCAGTCTTACTGTGAGTTCTTAAAGGTGAACATGAATGATGTCAATTGCATTTCATTTCCTAAGCCCAAATACAGTGGTTCAGGCATTTGGAATATTAAATGGTTTGGGAAAAATGGAAAGAATGTTTCTGAAAGTTGATTCCTCAAGTTGGAGAATGAGGTTCCATATTTTGATAGCACTTAACCAATAACACCCAAATCTCTAAATGTTTTAATTCTGGCATTTTAATCAGTGTCTACATGGACTTTTTTAAAAATTGTTTTTAGCTTTAAATTTCAAGTAAGACTCGCTGTATATCATGAAGTCAATCCAATATCATTTATTTACAGCTTAGATGTTTTGAAAAGTGACTTGTGATCTGAATGAGCTCTGACAGAAGGCCAAAGAGCCTCTCTTGTAGGTGTCATGCAGTAATCACACTGTGGGGCTGTGATGATGAGGTCATGAAAGATTAGGGGCGACAGTGATCCTTCAGATGACTTCCAACAGCAGTCACAAGTCAATACCTAGATCAGTGGTCTTCAATTTGTGGTTCATGACCCTCTTGGGAGCTCTAATGTGCCGCGCACCATGCCCCCTGTCTGCCCTCTATGTGCTAGAATCAGGTTCGCCAGCTTCGGGCAAGGGGCTGGAGGTTGAGGAAACACACGCAGAGACAGACCAAAACACGGACCTCCAAACGCTGGTACAAAAGCCCTTCTTTAATAGCACCATGGAGGCTTAAATACCCTGCAGTCAATGGCCAACAGGTGAAAATCCCATCCTCTGATCCTCTAGGCAAAGCACAACTTTTAGTAGCTTCCATTTGAAGGCGCTAGCAGGTAAGAGCAGCTGAAGGCCAGGACTCAATTAGTCCCAACACTAATGATCCTATCATAGGATTGTATCGGCGTAAAATGAATGTAGACAGATTGTAAAAATATATACAGCTTTAATGGGGAAATAGACTTACAGAACCAGAGGTTCCCGCCGTGAACAGGAAAGCAGAAGGGGCGGCTGGGAGCACGCCCGCAATCTTTATAAGTAAAAAATATCCTTGGGGGACCCTGCCCCCAAGTAAAGTGATTGGTGGGTCTCTCCTACAGGATTACCTATTAGATACCTTTCATGTCAGATATTTACATTACCTTTAATAATCATAGCAAAATTGTTATAAAGTAGCAATGAAAGTAACTTTGTTTGGAGGTCACCACAACATGAAAAACTGTATTAAAAGTTCATTGAAGTAGACTGTGAACCACTGATCTAGATCCTCAGACGCTAGAGACATGAAGATCCAGCGACACCTGTGAGAACACTTAGAAAACCACTCGAGATTTTATATTTTAGATTTTGTAAGAAAGAAGAAGTAAAATACATTTGTTTAGCAAATTCCAGTGACTCAAAAGGATCTTCATGAAATTAATAGCTTTGAAAACCCCATTTTTGAGGTACAAGCAGTAGGGACAAAACCTAGTCCCACTGCCAGTGGTCCCACAGACTGGATAAAACTGAGAAGCTTCTGTAAGGCAAAGAACACAGTCAATAAGAGAATATGGCAGCCAACTAAATCCAAATGGGAAACGATCTTCACCAGTCCCACATCAGACAGAGGACTAATCTCTAAAATACATAAAGAACTCAAGAATTAGACATCAAAATACCCAATAATCCAATTAAAAATAAGATACAATTTAAACAGAGTCTCACCAGAAGAATGTCAAGTAGCCACCTTAGCCATCAGGGAAATGCAAATTAAAACAACTCTGAGATACTATCTTACACCAGTCAGAGTGGTTATATGCTGGAGAGGATGTAGAGTAAGGAGAACACTCCTCCATTGCTGGTGACAGCTTTATTTCAATGCTTTTTTAGTTTATATGGGTATTCATGATAAAGCAATAAGTTTTTTTTTTTTTTTTTTTTTTTTTTTTACCAATTTTACCTACAGTTTTCTGGTCTTTGTAATAGGTTTGCTATGCAGCTAATCAAGAAGTATTTTCTTCAGGCCCTATTTAAAATATAATGTTTCACTTAGATGATTCTTTTCTAAGCTGTTTGCTGTCTATATACATCATAGTCATTACTCATGCTATTAAAATAAAGAGATAATATTACTTACTTGAGTCAATAAATTTCAAAATATACAATGAAGCAAGTTATATGTGTTGTTATTTAGTTTATTCTTGAACAAATATTTTCTGCAAATTTACTCTGTTTCTTAGACCATCTATGCATAACACAAGTTGCTGACAGTTTTGAAAGATTGTCTAAACATCTAGTCAATGAAAGTGCAGACAAAATACATCTAAAATTCTTATTTCTCAAGCAATGGGTCTATAATTAGAAACATGGAAATAAAATAGCATATAAACATTCATAGAAATACAAAAATAATAGAACACACTTTAAATGTCTTCTTATACGATTAAGACATGTTTGGGTAATTTTCTCCCAAACAATCACTATTCCTTAGTGGATATTAACATAAAATGGTCCCCCAAAATACATTAATCATCCACATGCATTTTCTAATATACATTTTTTTCTAATATATATGAATTTTCTAATATACCCATTGCTTGAAAAATTAATGCATTAAAAAAGCAAAAACTGGGTTATTTGGTGAATAATTTCTATTTTTATTTTTATATGCTTTTTATTTTATTCTTCACTCATACGTTACACCTGATTGCAGTTTTCTGTTTTTCCCCATTCCCTCCAATAAAGCTCCTCTCCCCCATATTCACTCCAACTTTGTTTCCCTTCATAAAAACAGGCCTTCCAGGGATATCAACCAACACAGCATAACAAGTTATAATAGACTACGTACAAACCCTCATACCAAACTGGATGATGCAACCAGTAGGATATAAAGGGTTCCAAGAGCAGGCAAAAGACTCAATGACAACCTCCTCTCCCACTGTTAGGAGTCTTAAAAGAACATCCAGCTATACAACCACAACATATATGCAGAGGACCTAGCACAGACCCAGACAGGTTCCATGGTTGTCACTTCAGTAACCATGTGATTCCCTATGAGCCCTGCTTAGCTGATTCTCTGGACTGTGTTCTCATGGTGTCCTCCACTTGTTTCATTCCAACACATCTTTCCATCCCTTCTCTAGAGAATTGGTTCAGAGCAGAGGTTTGCATATCAGTTATATGTGGATGGTGTGGTTGTAGGACAATTGACTAAGTGTGCTGTTTACAAGTAGGTGAAGGATGGGATGCCATGGATGACTGAGGAACTAGTTCATTGTGAATGATTTGAAGGAACATGTACAGACGGTGTGTAGAAGGAAGCTCTTTGAATGTTCTGTGTTTGGCTTTGTGTTTAGAGAACCTTCGCTCTTCATCTTTGCTAGGTTACTATGTTGTCTCCTGAGTCTATTTCTACTGTAGTTTCTTTAAATATCTTTTTAGCTTTTCCTATTTTCTTAGATTTTGAATGTTCTTTTCTTTCCTTCCCCTCTACCTGCAATAGGGTGAGATACAAATTGCAAATGATGGAGATTGGCAGTTGATGAAATGGCCCTCATTAGTCAGGGCATGAAATTAAAGACTTTGTTATTTACCGATCATGTAACCATGTCATGCTAACAACTTTTCAGTACCCATCTTATGGTTTGTAATAAAAGGATTAAAATTTTTATATTTTGATAACTTGCACATTCAAATCCTGGAGCAAGGTATTTGACTCATAATTAAATGCAATGAAAGATGGCTGAGGTGATGATGACCTATTCATAGACAGAAGTTGACATTCTTGATAAATCAAAGGGTTATTAAAAATTGGCCTTAATTCCTGAGGATAAAATGGTGAAACAAATTACAAAAGAAAAGATTAAGATAAAATCACTCTGTACTGACTTTAGCTCCGAATTTTCTTTCCTATTCCAAAAGAGAAAAGAAAATGAATAATGTTATATAAGTTATTACAGATAAAAATGCTCAGTGAGGTTTTAATTGTTAGTCTAATTATGGTAGCAGTGTTCTGGTGGTGCAGAAAGTTTATTCCTACTTGGGAGCTATGGATCATTACTTTTTAGTGCCCTGCTATATAGCAACATTACCTGTTCTATTGTGGTCTCAGTAAATCTAGTGCTTTAAAGGACATGTATTTAAACAGTTCTTGCTGTGATACTAGAATCACAAAATTTCCAAAAGTAACTACAGAGTTTGGTAGGAGAATATAATTCTAAGAAATGTAAAATAATCAGAAAATACATCAAAATATCATCAAATTTTATAATAAAGCAGACTATATTTTAGTATTTAATTCATTGTAATGATAAGACTTTTGCAAACTTAAACATCATTTATTATGATGTTTAAGATAAAAATGTACCTTGAGTAGGTACTAGAAGTGCTAACAATAAAAGCAAGGATAATGTGAATAAATACAACATCAGTTGTTAAGAAAGTATTAATCCCAAAGATATGAGTAGAAAGATTTCTGACTCAAATCATCATGACAAGAATAATCAAAGCAAGTTTTTTGTTGTTGTACACAGGTTATCTCTTCCTAAATGCAGGGTTAAAGAGATCATAGTGGGTGTGAGAACGACAAGGTCTTGAAAGATCACAGGGGTTTCCAAATAGGGGATTTGACAGACAAATGAGCGATGTTACAGGAGCAGAGCATAGGCACAAGGAGTCAGCTATGACAACTTCCTAAACATGACTGCACAGTGATCGCAAGGTACTCATAATACCATATCATATAGTCATACAACCTTTTCAAACTAACTTAGGGTTGTAAGATTGTTATATCTTTTTGAAGTAAAGGCATGATTTCTGTTTCCTAGAGCAAGAATACAGAACCTTTTTGTAGTGGCCATAGCCCAATAATTGAGAGACAAAGGGTTAACCATAAACGGGAATGAACCTAGTTTATCTTTACTTTAAGATTCCTTTTTAGCCTAAGATGGAGGCAAGCTGATTCATCAAATGCAACGAAATCTAATAAAAGCATAATATATTTTAATGTTGACAAGCCAATAGACATAAACAATGTCAATATCTTTACACTTTCTGTTGTTGGCCCGTCAATCAAAGATAACTCCTTATAGAGCAAATTTTGTTTAGTTTCATTCTTGTGCTCAAATTGACATTTGAATTTTCACCAATTTTTAAAGCTACAGAAATCATTTTAATTTGCTCTCTGGAAATATTGTCTTTTCTCTTTTATGTTGGAGTTTGAAGTCTGTTTCCATAGAAACCATTCCATCAAGCTAGAACTTGAACAGCTCTTAAATGCAATAAAATTGGCTTTACTGTCTCCTCCTAGAATGGTACAAGCAACTCAAAAAGAGTATTGATGGTTCCATTTAATCCCTGTGGAGGTTTTGTGGATTCTTTGCATAATTCTTGAATTAGAGGCTGCCATGATCCTCCTGTCTCTACATCTCTCCTTTTCTACAGTGCTGTGGTTAGAGGCCAAGGCCTTGTGTTTGTTAGGCACGGATTTTACCACCAACCCAAACCTCCACCATCTTTTTTCTTCCTTCTTTCCTCTCCCAGTCCTTCCCTTATTTCTTATAGTAACACAATGTGGTCAATGTAAAAACTATAATAAATTTATTACCAACAAGCAGCATGTATTTATTTTATCTTATCATGTTAAAAGGCAGTAACCTAAAGTTCCTTTCCCTGAAGTGGACAGGGCTGGCTCCTGATTTAGAATCCTTGCTGAATCATTTGACTGTGTTGACTCCTGGAGGTCCCCTTACTCCTTTATTAGTGTTCCCTCTTACTATCGCTCCAGTCATTAGCTCACACTATCACTTTTGCCGCCACTCAGGTTTAGTCCTTATTTATAATCATTTTGCCATCCTGCCCTACTTACCCACACTTACACTGTTTCCTGTCCTTAAATTCACAATTTACTAACATTGTCCAAACCCCATTTGCATACCTCCAAGAGTATTATGACATGCTCTACATTTTTTATCCTATTATTTCCAAAATTCCACTTCTTCTTTGAACAAAAACAAAGATATAGCATTAGGTACAAATTAAAGAAATTTAAAAAAAAAAAGGGAAATAAACATCACCTGCATAGTTTCCAGTTTAAGATGTGTTTGTAGATAAATGAGAGAAGTGGCAATTTAACTTGAAACAACAACAACAAAACAAACACAAAAAGCAAAATAACAGACGACCTGCTCCATGAAAGTTCAGACATTCTATTATATTTTTATAAATTATGAATATCATAAATATTTATGCACAATGTTAGGCAATACAAGTTTAAGGTCAAAATCATTATGACATTTTGTATCACAAAATTAAAGACCTTTAAGTCCAAATACCTCCCAGGTCTTCTACAATTTTCAAATTATAACTATAGCTTCAAATAAAGTGTGAGAATCCCTTAATGACTAGGTGGTTCATTCCTTCTATCTTCTCTCTGCTCTCTCTAGCTCTGCATCTCCCCCCCCGAACTTAATAGCTATTAGCTGCCTTGGCTGTAAACATGTCTTTCATCATGTAAACATGATAAGTTCACTCTGCACATAGAGATAGTTATGTACTGCACAACAATACTTTGGTCAGTGACAGCATGTGCAGTGTAATCTCATATTGTATGACTCAAATATCTCATATTGTATCATAGACTACACCATACAGGTTAAGTACATTTTTTTGCTAAATATAATACTACAAACTCATGTAATGGTTCATTTTGCAGAATGGATAATCACTTTTAGTGAGGACTATTCTAATATGTCTTTTATTTGTAGGAATATAAGCTGTTATAGATTTAGATTTTAACTTATGCTTATATTTCAAATTACTTTTTAATTAAGAGAGAAGGAATTTTGGCTTTGTCTACTTTGAATTAATAAAATAAACAATGCTGGTGTAAATTTCCTGTATGGGCAATTGAATGACCTTTCCATTCCCCCACACCGTGAGGCCTTAGCAACAACAGACACTTGTTGTTTTAACAGCCAAATTTACATAAAGTCAATTTTCAAAAAGATAGGATGACAGTGCCTTAATTACTGGGCAGGGGCGAGTCCAGGGTTCAGAGACATTTAATAACTTGATCTAATGATTTGGAATGTCAGATATCCCCTTGGATGCTCGCCCTTCCCGGATGGTGTCATGTGTTCCTGAAGGGCTGTTTTGTCAGATTCTACCTGTTTTTTTTTTTTGTTTGTTTGTTTTTTGGTTTGTTTGTTTGTTTGTTTTGTGATTCTGAAAGGCATGTTGAAATCATTGTTTATTCTCATGAAATTTTTTTTATCCGTGTGTTTAAAAGCTAAAACCTGGTAGAGATCTTACTCGCTCATGCCTCTCTCTGATTCTTCACTCAAAGAAATAAAGCTCATGTAGAGGCAATGTACTGAGTTAATTTAGTTACCCTCAGATATTAGAATCAGATCTTCGCTTGCCATAGACATCCTGCTCTGAGCCCTGAGGAGGTGCTGAGCTCCCTCCCATACACTATTTCTAGACTCTAGTTACAAAATGAAAGAAAAAAGCAAAGCAATTTGTTAGCTTCTTTCTAATTATCATTTCAGAATCAGAAATAATTAAAATTGTCTTGATTAATGTAAAAGATGTCTTGATGTCTTATTTCTATTTCATGCAGTGTATGAATCCTCTAAGACAACTCTAATAATTGTTTGGGTAAAATTTGTCAATAATATTTTAAAGGAAATAAAATAATTATTACTCTCAAAAATAATTATTATTGATTACTATCACTAATATCTACATGTTGTCCAGAACAATTAACTATGGGGGTAAGTATAGATCTTTAGAAGGCAATTTAAAACATACAGAATATCGAAGAAATTACTTTAAGTCATCTGAGTTTATTTATAACACCATAAATCATTTTGTTTCTACTATTCTAGTCTAAAATATGTTGTCCTCCTTCCTATTATATAGAATTAAATGCATTTATGTGTATAATGTAATAAACGGAAATGGGCTGAAGAGATGGTTCAGTGACTAAGAATGTTTTCTGTTCTTGCAAAAGATGTAGATTTGTCTTATCAGGCTATTAACTGCCCTCTGTAACTTCAAGATATCCAATAACACTCATACTAAATAAAAATGAATAAATAATTGTCATTTTAATTTTGATGTAAGCAAAACTTTACAGTAGTGTTCCATTTAGACTGCATGTAGGGTTTTTATGAATGAAAAAAGACTAATTGTACTCATCAGGCCTTAGTTTGCTATAGATAGAAATTAATATTAGATTACCACAATAAGGTCATTACGGATATGGAAGGAGTGGAAATACTATTTTAATGTTAAGTGTGTCATATTACCCGATACAAAAACTTTTAGAAAATCCTATTCAAAAGCCTGGATTATTTGTTGTGTTATACGTTTAAAGGGAGATTGGTAAGTGGTACTGAAGTACTTCAAGAGAAAGCTGTTCTGGTGCTCTGGAGCAATTTAGACTGACTGTAGACAAGGAGAAACTACTCCAGAATTTATAAAGACCACAGTTTATGAAGACAGAAAAAAATAAAAGGATCTTAACGTGAAGATATGAGCAGAAGTTTGGGATGTTTGTTAGGGATTTGATTAGTAAGGCCCACTCTGTTCATGTGTTAAAAGAACACTCTGTTTTCTGCTTTTCTGTAAGGCTATCCCAATAGTCAAACAAACAAAATTTAAAAAAAAAAACATTTAAGAAAGTTAAACTGAACATTAAAACGAGGCAGATGGAGTTTAGTAACACATCTTTCTCTAGATACCTAAGAATTTTATATTCTGGTTTAAAAAATACATGAGAACAATGATAACAAATCTAAAACTCAGTATGTTCATGCTGTGAAAACCAAGAATTGGCCCACAAAGCACTAGTATCTTTGTAGACCAAGAAGATTCTTAACTGAGTTGTGCCTGCCTCATTCACACAGATCTGTCATACAAGGATGATTGGTTTTCATAATTACATCAGAGCAACCATAAAAAGGCACATTATCTAAAGATCATAATTTGAAATAATTTAGTATTTTATAATGGATAAAGAAAAACTGATTATTAATTAGTAGGAAGTCACTTTCTATTTAGTATGAGTCACAAAACCCTTTCAGAAAGAAATTTAGTCAATTACATATAAATAAAACTTACCTTGTATTTTAGCAACTTTTATGAATCTTTGCTCCTAGGAGAAGTTAGATAATTCACATTGCATTCTTAGACACAATAATATATATACTATTTTCCTCACAAAACCCTAGAAAAAAATGAATATATGTGACTTCTGCAAATGAATAATATTAATTACATAAAATGAAGGGGCAGATAGCATAACAGTAAATGGATGAACTTGTGCGGCACATAAAATTTAAAAACTTGATCTTTAAAGGAAATAAATGCCCTTGAAATGCTTAGCTTTGCATTGAAAAATGTATCATTAATAAAATGCTGCATAGACTTACTGAATTACTCACACTGCTCTCTTGGACAGTGCACTAAGTAGTTATGGATAATAGCATTGCTATTCAAGGACCATGAGAAGTGAACTTTCATAACCAGGTTACCTTGGGGCAAGGTAAAATAAGTAGCCATTTAAATGGATAGTTTATAGGCATTAAATTTGAAATTATTCCAGCATCTGATCAACTCTCCTTTGAGGAAATTCAGCAGTGGGTCAAGGAAATTAAGAAAATTGTGTTAACAAGTTGAAGAGTCAAAGAACAAGTTAAAATTATCATTCTTCTTATTAGAGCATATTTTACAGGAGATATATGTCTCCCCTATAAGAAATGAAGCTTGTTCTCACACCGGGCACTTTGTTGCATAGCTGGAAAATACAACACCCACACAGGGCACAGCATACCTTCTGCTTCTGCATAAGAACGTGTTAGAGAATTTCTGGTTAAAAAATTATTTTTAAATTGGATTCTCTAAAATGAAATATAGAAAATCTAAAATAATTTTAAAATAGAAATCAAATGCTAAAAAGACATATTTTGATTTAGAAATCATTAATTCAAATGCTTTGATTTTCAATGAACAAGTGATTATTAAACTAATGTGGCTTTATTTGATCTTAAAATTGAAGTAAACAAACTGTAGTTTTCAAGTGCTAACATCCCCTGATGTGCATGGAAGAGTAGGTGATTAACCCTGGTGTTAATGCTTCAGAAAAGTAGTAGGATTAACATATGCAGTTCACTATACATGTTCTGGTTTAGGCTGTAATTACATAATATCTGGCTTATAGAATCATAAATCACAGAAAGTTAAAGCAATTCTAACTCAAGTAGATGGAGAAACCCATTTCAACATATGCTCCTTAAAGTTGTCATTCTTAAAATTCCCTCAAATATTTATATTCCTCTCCACTTTGAAATAAGAGTGCCTTGTGTTTCATATGAATGGAAAAGTATGTACTTTGATTTTACCATGGACCTCAGACAGACAAATGAAGACACAAGTTTCTGTCTTTCTGGGTTCCACAACTCTTCAGTCCCAACAAAACACACAGAGGCTTATATTCATTATAAACTGGTTGGTCTATTAGTTCAGGCTTATTACTAACTAGTTCTTACAACTTAAATTAACCTATTATTCTTGTCTATGTTTAGCCATATGACTTGGAACCTCTTCTTAATGAAGCACCACCATCTTGCTTTCTCTGCATCTGGGTGGTATATGTAGACTGAGCCTTTCCTTTTCCCAAAGTTCTCCTACTCTGGTTGCCCCACCTGTCCTTCCTGCCTGGCTACTGGCCAATCAGCATTTTATTAAACCAATACAAGTGAGAAATCTTTATAGGGTACAAGAGCATTCTCACACAGTACACAAACTTCTTTTCAATTCTCATAAAATCTTCAGTACAATCTGTGAAGTGGTACTCTTAGTGGGTAATGCCAATGATAACAGAAGCACGGAGAAACTGAGCACAACACCAATTCATGACTTCACTGTATCTTCTCAATTGAAGTGACTATATTCAGGAATACCAATAGCTCAACAGAAAGGAAAGAACATGTAAAATTCAATCACTCAGACAACGAGTATTCATTTTGAAGCAGGTTATTGTCAGTTGATATTTTGGCGTCTTGGAGCACCCAAGTACAAAAGACAATTTCTGTTTAAACAAAGACATGAAAACATTCAATACAATGTCATATAATATGTTATTGGATAGGTAGATTACATGTAGCAGAACTAAAACATTGTGAAGTGAGAAATTTCCTTATCCAGCCTGAGTACACTGAAAATATTTTATGAGAGACGATACAGGATTTGAGACATTGAAACCCACCCTAGTAAATGTGTGTAGAGTCTATACTTAATGGAACCAGAAAGTTGCAAAATATAAAATAGTCATATTGCCGTGTGATCTCAGAAACACATTTTGTAACAGAAAGTAAGTAATATTTGATATGATTCCTACGTAGATATGATTTTAATTTACATTGCAGTATAATGAAAAACAATACTGCCACAGTCTCTTCTGAAATTTGTTCAGTATGGAAGCACTTATGAATCACTTTGGAAATATGGACTGGTAAAATGGCATATATGTGATGATTCCAAACAATGAAGAGGTTTGTCCCATAAGCAATATCATTGCACTCTCAAGGGAACAGGCCAGAGTTAGATAACTGGTTAGTGGAATGATATACAAGTGTAATCTCCTTATCCCACTGAAATCCAGTCTAGTAAAATATCTGAACTCCAGAATCCTCCATACAATTTGACAGAGTTTCTGGACGTCTCTGGTTTCCTAAGTTTTATGTGTCTTAAACCTTTACAGATGTGGCCACAGAGAATACTCCCCAGAAATAAAGATCACACGCTTGTTTTATGTGTATCCAATCTAACACCAGGGATTATAGAAATGGAAGAGAATACTGTATATCTGAGAGGTGGTAAAATACTTAATATGAATTTAGATTGGGGAGTTAGGAGAAAGCGAAACTTGCAGTAGAGAAGTAAATACAAATCAGCCTATGTTTAGAAATCCTGTTAAAAAGTTGTCACAAGAGCAACTAGAATTCATTAGAGCGTTTTAAATAAAGGAATGACACAGATGGGGATCTGAAAAAGACAAATGCCTTATATACTCTCTTATATGTGGAACTTTGTTGCAGATCTTCCTCTTCCACGCATTTAACCTGGCATATATAAGGAAGATAGAAACAGGCCATTGGTGGGTGGGAAGAGCACCTTATACTTCAATATATAGTGGTCAATGCCATATCATTAGCATTCAAAGTACCAATGGAATCTATACCAATACCATCCCCCAAAAGGCTCAGGGAATATCAATGATGAGGGACTAAGCGTATATAAGAACTGGAGAAAAGCGAGAAGTGCCATAAAGTACTATCCACTGAACATAACGTAGCTATTACACATATGAGTCACTGTCATTCTAGTTACCAATGTAAGACCCATAAAACATCAATCCAATTAAAGGAATATGGTATGGAGGTGGGAGCTACAGAAATTCCAACCTGAACTTATAAACTATTGGCAGCTGATGGCTGCTGGAGGAACTGTTGCATAACCACTAACATGTTCGTAATGCATAAACATAAAGTTTGGGGAAGATTCCACTAATCTGACTAGTGCTGCTCATTTACATATGGGTATAACATAATCTACCAGGGCATTATGAATGTACCTACTCAGCAAGGTTAGCAGATTGACAGTTCTATGAGTTCTACCTTGTCATGTTTTCCAAGATGAGTATTGTGTGATTCACCACCAAACCCTGCTTTTACTTGGGTGTCAGGGTTCACACCCAGGTCCTCACACTCCTGTGGAAAGCACTTCACTGACTGAGCCATCTTCTGTGTCCTCATACTTTTGATATTTAACCAACAAGTCAGATGTTGTCTCACAAAATTTCTCTCCATCACCTTAGCAAGAATTTGACACAGTTCTTACCTCTAACTGCAAAAGAGTAAGAGCAAAACTTTCATATTATTAATAATCAAAGGCTGGAGAAACAGAAATGGTGGGATAAGGGAAGCTAGAGGCAGAAGGGGAAGGTAGAGGCAAAGAGGAGTGAAGTAGGGAGAAGCAGGGAGAGGGGAGAGAAAAGGAGAGATTTGGGAAGTATGAGTGGTTCTGTACATTTGCTTGATTTGCTACTCTTGGTACTCTTCCTAAAACCCAAACATGCCTTCTCTGTGTGTTTTCATCACACATACAAATTTACTTATACACCATCATGTAATTTCACTTTGAAAAACAGAACCAGGAATCTTAAAAATCCTAAAGCTAGAACAAGTTTGTTGTCTGAACTACCTAATGTAGATTGGTGAGAGCACTTAAAACCCTACTCAAAAGTTTTCTTTTTAGTTTGGTTAAATTATGTGTTGGCACATTTGAAATCATGATTTAAAAAAAAAAGGTTTCTTGAATTAGATGTCGTTTGAGTGCCAGTTCACGTGACCTTTAGAGGTTTCAAGTACAAAACCATGTGGCTAACATTCAGAAATTAAAAAAAATAATAATTGTTAAGGATAGAGTACCTTTCTTTATTGAAGCTGTCCTGTATTTGTTCAGTGTTTTTAGATGAGCCATTCTTTTCTTGGCTAGCAAAAGGAATAAGCAACATACTTCAATATAATTTTGTAATTGTTGTAGACAGAGACCATTTGTTCATTTCCAGCTGCCCAGACATGAAATTATCACACGATCACACAGAAACTATATTAATTAAAACACTGCTTGGCCTTTAGCTTAGGCTTCTTTGTAGTAAGAGCGATGGGCTGCGTTCCTGCCACCCGGCTCTTGGCTGTCTGGCTAGCTTATGCCCCGAAATAATTACACCAAAACTGTATTCTTTTACACACTGCTTGGCCCATTAGTTGCAGCCTTTTAATAGCTAATTCTCACAGCTTGCCTAGCCCATATTTAGTAATCTGTGTAGCACCAGTCTTACCGGGAAAGATTCAGCACATCTGACCTGGCAGCTTGCTTCATAGCGTCTGCCCTCGAGAGCAGAGGCATGGCGTCTCCCTCACTTCCTCTTCCTCACAGCATTCTCTTCTGTTTTCTCCACCCACCTATGTTCTAACCTATCAGGCCAAGCAATTTCTTTATTAATTAACCAATGACCTTCCTCCATCACTTCTTATTAACTAATTTTTACATCTTAAATTAACTTATTATTATTATTACTATTATTATTATTTTACCACAGGCACGTGGTTTACCAGTAAGGTTTTGGCTGGCGGCTGGTTTCTTTCTCCTTTGGCAGCTACACAATGTCTTTCTTATTACACCTACTTTATGTCTTCCAGCCTGGCTATATTCTGCTAAGCCATTGGCCAAAACAGATTTATTCATTAACCAATAAAAGCAATACATAAACAGAAGGACATCCCAATTCAGGTTGTTAATTTATGTTGTAGCTTCAGTTTGGCCACATTGCTGACCTCATAATAAGTCATCAAAATTTTTAAGATCATTAGATCTTTGCTAACCAAAACTGTATGTTTTCCATTTAGTCTATTACAAATAGTAGCTTATAAATTTGTATAATAATTTGATAGATTTCTAATTATATGTATATACTTCATGTTATGTCAATATAATCCAGTACTTTTATTTTCTATTACTTCAGTGAAGAAAGACTTATGACTTATTTCTTTCAACTCTTTCCCCACTTGAACTCAATTTCAGCCAAGTTAGTAGGAAGATGAGGACAGGTGATCCTTTTATTTGTGATATTTTTTGTGAATTATTTCTTCCTCTCTTAGATTTTTGTTTTCTATTATTTTTAAATTGACCCTTACTTATCTGTATGAAACTCTGGACTTTTCTTTAACACTTGAACTTAATTATTGAAATTAATCTCTGAAATGAAATGAATACTTCTGAATTTAGCTTCTTTTCTAGTGTCTGTCTTAATTCTTCTCTTGTTGCTTTTTTATATATTTGCAAAGTCATGGAAATTTAATTTTTGTTTTTCAACATTTTCTTGATTATTAATTGATAGAGGAGGGTCCCAACTACTGGGAAAAATGCCACCCCCGGAAATGAGGACCTAGATTGTGCATGAAAATAGACTGAGTAAGCCATAGGTTGCAACCAAACACTTAGATGTCTCCATGGCCTCTACTTTAGTTCCTGCCTCTAAGTTTCTTCCTTGAATTCTTACCCCAATTTCCATTCATGGTTGACTACAGTTGTAATTGGAAATTAAACCTCTTTCTTCCCAAAGTTCATTTGATTATGGTCATTGTCATGGTAGTAGAAAAGAAACTCAAAGAAAAAAAATGAAAAAAAGCATAGTCTACTATCTTGTACATCCATTTACTTAGTGAGAAAATGTGAGTGAGGGTGTATTCCTTCATTGTGATAGGGGATACATGAAGGAATATTTATTCTACATATAAATAAAATATTATTATTCTCCTTTATCCCCCATTTTCTCTCTTTCTTTCCCACGAACATCAACCTTTTGAGTATAACTGTTTTGTTAAAAGACTCATAGTTTAATAAAACTGTTTCAGGTTTTTCCCCATGTGTTCTAAATTTAATCAAGCTTTTAAGGGTAGATTTAAAAAAAATTCACAATTCTATTAAGATGAAGTCCGATGTCATGTTATATTTCGTTAAAAATGATAACAGTGTGAACATTTATCTAAAAAAGAAATCACTCAATTAACTACTTAGTAATGCTTATTGAAAGAATGTTATATACATTGAATTCAAAGTGAAAAATAGAGAGCCTGTTTTCTTCAAAACAATTTTTTTATGTACCTATAAAAAAGTGATCACGGTGGGATAAAAACATCAAAATCTAGAAATATTGGACATTTCAAAAGCATGAACAACCTGAAAACTGATATAGGCATTCATTGTAAGTTTCTTTTGGAAGCTACATTAACTGTATCGACTTTTCCCCAGGCCTTTAATTAACATGAGGTACTTGAATCTGGTATATATCTGCAGAAGCCAAATGGAATGATTTCTGAATCTTGCCTCTATAGTCTAAAGTCAAGTGGTCCTCAACATTCCCAAACATATTGACTGCCCCATAATTGCGAAGATTCCTGGCAAATAAGGTAGATTTGCAAATGATAAGAACTGCCTATGACAGAACAAAACAACCTTCCTCGTGAAGAATAAAAGCATTACGTATACTAATTGTGTTGATTTGAAAGAAATTTTCAGCATAGGCTCAGGAATTTTAACTCTTAGCCCCCAACTGATGATGTGGCTTGGGGAAGCTTTATGAGGTTTGGCCTTCGTGGAAAAAGTACATCACTGTAAGTGTGCTTTACGATTTCATAGCCTCACCTCACTTCTCCATTGATATATCTGCTTCATGTTTATGGACGAAGATGTGACATTTCCATTCCCCATCCTGCTGTCATACATACTCTTTCTGATATTCTTCCCCACCATGATAAAGTCATCTTCCTGAGTAACTATAAGCTAAAATAAACTCTATCATCATTAAATTCCTCCAGTCATGTTGTTTAGTCATAGCAAAAAGAAGGAATCTATTATATCAAACAGAATTAATAAACAATGATACAGAATAGTATAGAGTAAAATGGTTTGTTTCATATGTTTTCAAGTTTCAATTCAGTTTATAGAAACTACGTTTTATAAAGGCTGTATGATACTAAAAATATCTGGATAATTGACATCAGTATATTTTCAACACCCCTTTAAATACAGTAATTATTTAATTATTTTAATTCAGATGATACTAGGATTAATTTGTTTTCTCTTTTATTATACTTGTATAATAATTATAATATATCTTCCAAAGACAAATTAAGGATACAATAATATAAAAATTGTGCAATTATAAATTAGGCCGTAATGCTGACCAACATTGCTTCCATTTATGGTTTTAAAATGTTTTTTATGTTTTTTTTAATTTTCTTTTCTTTTTTATTATTTATTGTTTTCTGTGTTTCTATTTTGTTGATTTCAGCCCTCAGTTTGATTATTTCCAGTCTTCTACTCCTCCTAGGTGAGTCAGCTTCTTTTTTTTCTAGAGCTTTCAGGTGGGCTGTTAAGTCTCCAATGTGTGCCTTCTCTGTTTTCTTTAAGTGGGCACTTAGTGCTATGAACTTTCCTCTCAGGACTGCTTTCATAGTGTCCCATAAGTTTGAGTAGGTTGTTTCTTTATTTTCATTGAATTCAAGGAAGACTTTAATTTCTTTCTTTATTTCTTCCTTGATCCAGGTGTGGTTCAGTAGTTGACTGTTCAGTTTCCATGAGTTTGTAGGCTTTCTGGGGGTAGGGTTGTTGTTGAATTCTAACTTTAATCCATGGTGATCTGATAAGATACAGGTGGTTACTAATATGTTTTTGTACCTGTGGAAGTTTGCTTTGTTACCGAGTATGTGGTCAATTTTCGAGAAGGTTCCATGAGCTGCAGAGAAGAAGGTAT
>NW_026067949.1:26523693-26658614 GCF_014885135.2 Alexandromys fortis | reverse complement strand
TAAACAAAGGACCTACCTAGCTTGCTGCAGGCAGGCTAGTGGGGACAAAGGAGCTAGCACCCTCCCGTTTGCCCTGCCGATTCGGATTCGGTCCTAGAGCCCGAACAGGCTGGGCTGGGAGATGTTATGTGGTCAGAGAGGGAAGGGAGTCAGACGGAGGCGGGGGTAGGGTTGTGGGTGCAAGCTGGGTGGGATAGGAAGAGAGAGGAGGTATCGGGCAGAGTAGCCCCTGAGGATGACCAGGAAGTGTAGGAGGGGTGTCTGAGTTCCCTGTCCCGGGCTGCTGCCGTGGTCAGAAACTCACTCACCCCAGTGATGTCTCTCCTGGTGCCTGGACTGGAACTCCTTGCTGCTAGGTGTCTCGTAAACAAAGGCTATTATTTATATTTTTATTAAAAATTTCTGCCTCCTCCCCTCCTCCCATTTCCCTCCCCCTCCCTCCACTCCCCTTTCCATTCCTCTCCAGTCTAAAGAGCAGTCAGGGTTCCCTGCCCTGTGGGAAGTCCAAGGGCCTCCCCTCTCCATCCAGGTCTAGGAAGGTGAGCATCCAAACAGAATAGGCTCCCACAAAACCAGTACATGCAGTAGGATCAAAACCAGTGCCATTGTACTTGGCTTCTCATCAGCCCTCATTGACCAGCACTTTCAGAGTCCGGTTTTATCCCATGCTTTTTCAGTCACAGTCCAGCTGGCCTTGGTGAGCTCCCATTAGATCAGCCCCACTGTCTCAGCAGGTGGGTGCACCCCTCCTGGTCCTGACTTCCTTGCTCATGTTCTCCCTCCTTCTGCTCCTCATTTGGACCTTGAGAGCTCAGTCTGGTGCTCCAATGTGGGTTTCTGTCTCTATCTCCATCCATCGCCAGATGAAGGTTCTATGGTGATAATGCAAGATATTCATCAGTATGGCTATAGGATCAGGCCATTTCAGGCTCCCTCTCCTCAGCTGCCCAAAGAACTAGCTGGGGACATCTCCACGGACACCTGGGAACCCCTCTAGAGTCAAGATGGATAGGAACCTCTAATTTTGTGTATACTTTCATATTGTTCTTTAACAGAATTTGTGAAAACATTACACTACAGTCAGGACTATTTTTGTGATCTATTGTGTCTTAAAATGTAACCTATTACTTTAGCACTCTTTTCAGAAATACTGATGATAGTTAGAAAGGCTTTGGGATTTTAAAAAACTGATATGGAAATGGCCAATGGTTAAACCAATTAGTATAAAAATCAGGAAATAAAATCTGAGTGTGCTGAGTTATAGAGTTCTCTCGGAAATCACAGTAGGGACACTGTATTATCTGTATATAAATCTTGTATCAGGAAACAAGTCTGGGCTACAGATAATAATTTAATGGTTGGTTAATTTGTTCTATTAATTTTGTCACTGTAATCTGGTTATGTGATGGCAAATGGAATGATTATAAAGCTTTCGGGGATAAATATGTAACGGAGTGCAAGTAGCATTCAGGAACTGGTGTTCCCTCTCTTCAAAGATAGTCGATAATTACTCGAGTAAAGAGAAGAAAGAATGCCAATATAATTACAACTTAAAAGCTAAAATCATACTATAGGAAAAGAGAAGGTTTGGTTGTTTGTGTGTTTGTGTTTAGAGACATTTCAAGGAGTCTAAGGGAGCCAAAGATGGAACAGTAAAAAGCAGAACATTAAACACAAATATAGGAGAAGAAGATTCCTATTGCCTCTCTATTTGGCCCTTTCTGAGATGTCACTAAGGATGTGAAATTAAAACCAGGAGCTCTGTATATGTGACTTTAATCCTAGCCCTTGAAAAACAGAAGCATCTTCAGGTTCATAGTGACCTCCTGGCCAGCATCAGCTACTTGAGAAATTGCACATAAACAAACAAACAAACAAGATAAAAAATAAACTTGCTCAAAATAGAGCATTACACTGAAAAAAAAAGTGAAATATTTACATTAGAATTCTTGTACTCTAGTTAAAATACTTTGTAGGCTAAAGTAGTTAATATTGATGAATAGTTAAATTATATGTTAATTTCAGCAAGATAAATAATTTCAAAAGCAAATTTATATGATTTCCTTGTAAAAGTTAATTATATATACACACATCTACAGAGTTTCTTAGCACATATAAAATATATTCTATTTATTTGTGTTTTACTTATATATCTCTTATCAATCAAAATGGCTTCCTTGAACAAAACCTGCATATATTATCTATCTATAAATCAATGAAGTAAGATAAATATGAATGGTATGAAATTTGAGTACAAGGAGGGAATAGAACACTGAATAAAATAAGCTTGTGGCACACTCAGTCATATTTCATACCAAGGTTTTCACTTACTAAATGTATTGTATAAGATGGATGAAGATGTAGTCAGAAGTATTTTGTAGAAGTTAGTCAAAGGAAGGTTGTTTCCTCACTCATGCAAGAGTATTTTTATATATTAATTTCATTCCCTTAATACTTTTCCATTTATTTGTCCAAAACACACATTTACACAAATACACACACAGAAAGAAAGACAGAAAATAAAAAAAAAATCCTAACACCTGAATCACAAGTCCTGTCATAATTGAAACAAGATATTCTCAACTCCCCAAAAGATCATAAAATTATTATCTACCATAATATTCTCTGGTAAAGAACAAAAGTACTCCCTTGTCCCTTTCTGACCAGTAAATTCAAATGAGGCTGTCATTAATCTTAATAGGAAGGCACCGTCAAGAAATACTCTTTACAAGGTTTTGGGAAAGTATAAGGCAAACTTAAAGTAGGTTGACATGTTAATCTCTCTAGATTTTTCCAACTCTCTGATCATGAAAGTCATGTCTCCATAAAGGTCTCCAGTCTCTGCTCACTGCTTATTTTCCTGTTAATAAGTGTGCTTTTTTTCCCCACAGTGGTTTACACTCTCTTGCCTTGTCTTCTCTCTCCCTCTGTAAGAGAGTTTAGTTCCAAAACTTAGACACTGCTCATGCTATTTCTGAAGCTATGCAGAACTCTTAGACAGTAGAAATAGACTCATGCATTTTATAAATACTAGTGAAACTTCTTTGACTACTGTGAACCCTCACTCTTTCATGATATTCATATTATTCCGTAAAAAAAATTAGCCACTTTCTATATTATACTGTCATTTGAGAAACCATACAGAAGGATGGATGACTGGCAGAGGCAGAAGGATCTCTGTTAATTCAAGGTCAATCTGGTCTATAGAGTGGGTACCAGGACAGCCAGGGTTGCACAGAGAAACCCTTTCTTGAAAAAAACAATGAAATAAATAAGCAAAAAGACAAATAAACCATACAGCTTGCTGTTGTTCAGTACTGGAGGGCATGTCTAAATTTTCTAGAATATGTGAGGACCTCGATTGAGTACACATTACTTAATATCTATCATGCTCAACGACCATCTATTAAACTTAAGAAATGAAGGGCATGAACTAAGGAAGTAAATGGAAAGTAGAGCATTATGCTTAATGTGCCATTCTAAAATTGATGAGGGATTTTACAGAAATGTTTACAATTAGATAAAGACTACTGTAAATACAAACATTTGTCACATTCTAGGAAACTTTAGAGATCCTTTCAGCCAGTTCAGTTATTGTCGTTGTTAAGATAGATGACTGTCCGTATAGCTATATCCCCTAATTATTTTGTTATGTCCCAGAATGCTTCATGATGCCTATTACACAGCCTCCATGAAAAATGAGCCTCATTGTGCTGGTGATCCACCCCTCTTCATTACCTGCTGCTGAAAAGCTTCCCAAGCTAATAATAGTCCCAGAGCTCCTGATTGATATCATTCTCACTGCTGATAGATTATGTATGTTTCTGGTCTGCTACTTGTGAAACCTGTTTTCTTAGTCTTAGAGAAATTCATTGTTCTCTTCGGAAAAATGTTTTTTATGTGAAACATAATTACTACAAAAGTACCACATAAATAATTATGTCTCATTGAGCAAGGCTAGATCATTCAATTGAGAAATATTTCACAAACCCAAAGGACTTTATACTGCAAGCTTTAATTCCAAATATTCTGGTCATAGAAACAAAAACAGATGTTAACCAAAGTTTGAGACAGCTGTTTAAGATAGTAAGAGTAAGATGTTGGTAAGGGGTTCACACTACTAGTAGTTACTAACATCTGTAAGCATCATTTTATATTATTTTTAAGAATTAGCATTTTTATTGATTTTATTGAGCTATATATTTTTATCTGCTCCACTCCCTGCCTCCCCCCACCCCGTCAACCATGTGAGCATCATTTTATTAACCCAAGGGTTTAGTCTACTAAAACTGCTCACTAAGGTGCTCACACTAAGGGTGTGGTTTGTTTATTCCTTAAAAAACATATCTTGCCTGTTAGTTTTTCTTTCTTTATTTCTTTAACAGGAAGAAACAGTACACATTTGCTTATTATGTTTCAAAAGACAATGAAAGTTCTCAAAAGGAAGCTAAAACTTAGTTAAATAACAAAATGTAAATGCTTATTTTCTATGTTGAACATATACAATAGGGGAAAACAGAAACTGGCGAGGTAGAAAGAATATGAGGTCCATTTTAACAAAGTGTACAGTATTCTTTCAGTTTAACTTTCCTTCCTTTCCTTACAATAGAAATGGAACTTCCTTCCTTGTGTACGACAATCTTCTCTATGGGATTTTATCTCCAGTTTTGGAGAAGAAAAAGAGAAAGGTCACAAAATGTTCTTGTCTTTTTTTCTTTGGTTTTCATTTTATTTGCATTTCATTCACTTTCTTTTCTTTTTTTTTTCATTTATTTAAATGCCCTTTATTCTTATATAATATATCCTGACTATGGTTGCTACTCCCATTACTCCTTCCAGTTTCTTCCCATCTCCTCTCTCATCCAGATATAAGGGATAATAATAAAATAAATTATAAAAAGAGAAAACAGAAATTAACATGCTAGAGCCATATAAAACAAACAAAAGGAAGAAAAACATTAAAATGACACATAAGGCCGATAAAGACACAGAAACTTACTAGTTCACACACTCAGCAATCCCATGAAAACACTAAACTAGAATCCATAATAAATATACAAATTACCTATGGGGTAAAAATGGAGGAAATTAAAAATAAAACAATATAAAAATAATAAGTTATTTTTAAAAAAGACATGACACAGTATTATGAGACTAGGACTTCCAATGATACCACTGAGTTTATTTTCTGTTGGTCAGTTAGTACTGGGCAGTTAGCCTATGCATAATAGTAGTATTTCCCAAGTGATAGTCACTTGGAGAAAACAATATTTTTAATTGCTAATGATTAGCAAATGGAGAAAGCTACTGGGTTAGAAACAGGGACATGTGTCCACATCTCCTTTAGCCTCTGGGATCCCAACTGATAAAGACATGTGCAGGCCCTATGCATGCTGCCTCTGGGAGTTCGCACGTGTATCTATCCTGTTGATTTAGTCTTGTATACTTGGTATCCTCTCTCCGCGCTAGCTATTACACACTTTCTGCCTCCTTTTCTGTTGGATTTCCTGAGCCCTGAGCAGAGGGTGTTGATGAAGGTATGCTATTTAGGGCTACCTGTTTGGAGGTCTCTCATTCTTTGTGTGTGTGTGTGTGTGTGTGTGTGTGATTTTATTTTTTTATTTTTTATTTTTTTAATTTATTTATTGATTAAAGATTTCTGTCTCTTCTCCGCCACCGCCTCCCATTTCCCTCCCCCTCCCCCAATTAAGTCCCCCTCCCTCGTCAGCCCAAAGAGCTATCAGGGTTCCCTGCCCTGTGGGAAGTCCAAGGACCACCCACCTCCATCCAGGTCTAGTAAGGTGAGCATCCAAACTTCCTAGGCTCCCACAAAGCCAGTACGTGCAGTAGGATCAAAAACCCATTGCCATTGTTCTTGAGTTCTCAGTAGTCCTCCTTGTCCGCTATGTTCAGCGAGTCCGGTTTTTATCCCAGGTTTTTTCAGACCCAGGCCAGCTGGCCTTGGTGAGTTCCCGATAGAACATCCCCATTGTCTCAGTGTGTGGGTGCATAGAGAAGCTAAATAAGAAGGAGACCCCCCCCCAAAAAAAAACATATAGGCATCCTCCTGAATATTAACCTTCATCAGGCGATGAAAGGAGACAGAGACAGAGACCCACATTGGAGCACCGGAAAGAAATCTCAAGGTCCAAATCAGGAGCAGAAGGAGAGAGAGCACGAGCAAGGAACTCAGGTCTCTCATTCTTTACATGCTATCTGGTCGTGAGTCTGTGGTCTGCTCCTATCTGCCTCAGGAGGAAGCTTCTCTGATGGTGGCTGAGCGAATCACTGAGAATAGCAGAATGAATGCCCCTAGATTTATTTTATCGCTATTTTCAGACTTTGTTTTCTGTTTTACTCTAGAGAGCAGAGTTATCTAGTCTCACCCAGGCAGTGTCTGGTAAGGTTCCATCTCATGGAGTGGATCAAATCAGATATTGGTTGGTTACTCCCAGGAGCGTTGTACTACCAGTGCACGAGCAAGTCTTACAGACATTACATCACTGTGGATCAAAGGAATTTTACCTGGGTTGGTGTTTACATTTCTAAAGTACATTCATGTACCAATGACCCTAGCATGTGGGGGGGGGTGTGTGTGCAGGGATTGCGATACCGAGGCTTCTTTTCAGGTGGAAGAACAGTAACCTTTATTTTGCCCAGCAACCTTTTATACCTCTGCTCCTTCTGAGGAGACCCACCGGCCAGAAAGAACACAAACATCCTTGTCAATTACAGAACTACCATAAGGAAGTTCAGCTGTGAGTCAGGGGGATTGAGTGCAGCTGGATCACATCAACACTGGGCCAAGCTCCCAAAGTTCAGTCAAAGGGAGGGAGGTGGAATAATATAAGCAAAGGGGTCAAGACCATGATGGGAATACTCACAGAAACAACTGACCTGCGCTAATGGCAGCTTACCAACTCAGAAATGACAGTGTAGGAACCTACGTAGGCCTAAACTAGGACCTGTGAATGTGGGTGACAGTTGTGTGACTGGGGCTGTCTGTGTGGTCACCAGCAGTGGGGCCAGATTGTATTCCTAGTGCTTAAACTGGCTTTTTGGAGTCCATTTTCTCTGGAGGGATACTTTGCTCAGCCTAGATATAGAGGGGAGGGCCATGATCCTGCCTCAAAGTGATATGCTAGACCTTGTTGACTCTCCTTGGGAAGCCTTACCTTCTCTGAGAAGTGGAAGGGTGTGGGGTGGGGACTGAAGGTGGGCAGATTGAGTGTAAGGGATAGAGTTGTAACTAGGATTGGTAAGTAAAATGAGATAAGACTGTCTTAAAAATAAATTTGAAAATAAAGCTAGGATATATCATGTGCTAATTTTCATTCCATTCTGGGAGTTATTTAGTTTCTTAATTTTTATCTTGACCCATTTTATTCCGTAGTGACTTGTTCCGTTTTCATATATTTGGAAGCTTTCTGCTGTTTCTGTTATTACTATCTAGCTTTAATTCGCGGTGGTTGGATATAATGCAGGGACCTATTTTAATTTTCTTGTATCTGCTGAGATTTGCTTTGGAACTGAGTATATCGACAATTTTGAGAAAAATTTCATGGACTGCTGAGAATAAGTTAATTTTCTTTTGTTTGGCCAAAATGTGCTGTTCATTGGTCTATTTGGTTTCTAACGCCAGTTAGCCGCAACATTTCTGTATATTTCTGTTTGGATGGCCTGTCTGTTGGTGAGAGTCTATTAGTGATGACCCCAATATCAGTGTGTGAGGGGCAATATGTGATTAAAACTGCGATAGTGTTTCTTTTATGAACTTGGGTGCTTTTCTGTTTGGGGAATAGACAAGAAATGTAATGTCTCCTTGGTAGATTTTTCATTTGATGAATTTGAAGTGTCTTTCCCCATATCTTCTAATTCTTTCTGGTTTGAATTCCATTTTGTTAGATATTAAAATGGCTATACCAGTTTTCTTATTAGGTCTATTTGTGTGGGATATCTGTTCTTTGTATTCTTTTAACTGGAGGTGATGTCTATTCTGGATGCTCAGTATGTTTTTTGGATACAACAGAAGGATGGATCTTGTTTCCACAACTATTCTGTTAGTCTATATATTTTTATTGTTGAATTGAGATCATAGTAGTATAAAAGTAGCACAGCAGTATAAGAGATAAAGTAGAGCGTTTATATAATATAAATCATAATTAAATGCCATGCCAAAATACATTTGGTTTATACTTTGAAGAAATTATGAGTAAAAATCATCCTTTAATTAACTGAAAAATTTAACTTTGTAAAATAGTTATACTATTTAAAAATTATTTATAGAATACTAGTTAATTTAAAATTATTTATTTGGAATAGTAATTCATTTTGAGTAGAATTTAATAATGATAACATTTTCATCATAAAACATATGAAAACATTCACAAACATATCTAGAGAATGTGACTGCATGTAGTAATGGGTAAAATTTTTCAGATAAAGGTAGAAACACCAAAAACTATGATTGATTAATTAATTCTGAATAATTACTGAACTTAGGTGAGATGTATATAAATTCTATTATACTGTTTTCCCTGAATAAAATATAAGATATTTCTCTGTATGAAGTAATAAAATATTATTAATTATAAGTTATTGAATTAATTTTTAATAAGGCTATCTGCATAGTAAATACCAACTTCAAAATGAGCAAACGATACATAGAACAGAAAGCTATTTTTCTTCTACATATTAAAATATATTCAAATAGATTGTTATAGGAGAAATCCTGTTTAATAGTACAGAATGCATTTTTAGAAGATTACAGAGTTAAATGCTATCACTTAATATTAATAACAATGAAGGAAGCATGCATCATAGTTGGAATGTACATCATTCCTTTAAGAAAATACTGTATCACAAAAGACTAGAATTCCACAGACTGAATTGTGCGCACACAAATACACACACATGCATATATATATACATATATACATACATATATATATATATAGTATATGTATATACAAACCATTTTAAAGACACAAAGAATTATTGAGGGGACAAAAATACTCATGTATATTAATCCCTGTAATTTCAGTGCTTGGAAAGCCAGGATAGAGGATGCCATGAATTCCAAGGCCTGGGTTATCTAAAGTTTCAGGCAAGTGTGATTTGCAGAGTGATATCCTGTCCAAATTAAAAGAAAATTAAGTAAAGAAATATGCACAACAAAACAAAAATTATCTAAAAACACTAAATCTTAGTTGCTTAAACATTAACATATTTTTCACTCCATGAAAAATTTTGTTTTGGATGATAATAATGGTATCACAATGCACAGATGATTATGACCTCCTAGAATTTTACATTTATTTTTCCTTGATTTTATATTATAATATTTCTAATAAACCTAAGAAAAATAAGTATAAAATTGTATTAAATAAATTGGTATTCAAGAAATAAAATTAGTGAAACAGTATTTTTTATTGAATTAAATTGAATAAATTGAACAGTTAAAGACTGTTAACAAATTGCTACTGAACAAAATTATACACTTCAGTACTTGTCTCATTATAGGCACACAAATTAATTTCCATATGATCACTCTTAGGATAATAATCACTTAAGAATTACTGTTGGCAGATGAAGCCTGGAAGTGGCTTTATAAATTGGACAGTTCTGATATGAATAGAAGAACTCAGATGAAGGGAAACTTTATTGAAGACTACAGTTATATGCTTATTAATTATCATGCCAGCAGTTAAATAGATCCTACATATTTCCCTCAATCACTCAACAGAAAAAGATGAAAAATACAAAAAGAAAATAATAGCATATTTTTGCTTATTATGAAAAATGAATTCACTGATGCTTCTTATTTTTTATTACTGCAAAAAAGCAAACTAGTATATAATTAAGGTGTTTTTGCAAATATGACTGCAAGAGAACACAAAGAAATGAATATAAATGGATATATATGTATGTGGATGGATGATAGTTGGCAGGTTATTTATATATATTATTTAAATATTTATATCTATATAAATATTTGTATCTATTTATCTATCTATATGTATATGTATTGAGAGAAGGGGTGTGGATGGACTGCCTTTTAAGAAAATTATTAATTTTATAATTAAATAAGAAAATCTTCTTGCATGAGTGTAGAAGCTAAAATGTCCTCACAATGGCCACCTTTAAACAACAACTTGATAGCTTTAGTGAGTACAAATACAACAACCTCCAAGCCAGTTCAAATCCAAGGTGTAGATTTTAAACCCAGAGGGTTACTGGTTCTTGTTCTTGAGTCCTGGTGAACAAGGTAAAAGTCTCTTTTAACAATGAAAGTGAGGTAAGGAAGGAAAGGAAGGGGTGAGAAGGTTATTGAGGGTGTAAATGAGAGAGAGAGGAATTATTACATGGATTCAAATACTTTCTTTTTTAAAATTGTTTTTATTGAGCTATATATTTTTCTCCACTCCCCTTCTTTTCTCTCCCCTCCCCTTCTACTCTCTCCCATGATCCAAACTTGCTTAGGAGATCTTGTCTTTTTCTCTTTCCCACGTAGATTAGATTCATGTATGTCTATTTTAGGGTCCTCTTTGTTATCAAGGATCTCTGGGATTATGAAGTATAGGATGTTTTTTTTCTTTTCTTTATATCTAAAAGACACTTATGAGGGAGTACATATGATAAGTGTCTTTCTGGGTCTGGGTTAACTCATTCAATATGATGGTTTCTAGATTTATCCATTTGCCTGCAAATTTCAAGATGCCATTATTTTTTCCATTATAGTATTCCATTGTGTAAATGTACCACATTTTATTTTTTCACTCTTCATCCAAGGAGCATTTAGGTTGTTTCCAGCTTCTGATTATAACAAACAATGCTGCTATGAACATAGTTGAGCAATGCCCTTGTGGTATAATTGAGCATTCTTTGAGTATATACCTAAAAGTGGTATTGCTGAGTCTTGAGATAGGTTGTTTTCTAATTTTTTTTTGAGAATTCTTGATACTTATATCCAAAGTGGCTGTACCAGTTTGTACTTCCACCAACAATGTGTGTGTGTGTGTGTGTGTGTGTGTGTGTGGGTGTTCCCTTTACCCCACATTCTCTCCAGCATAAGTCGTCATCAGTAGTTTCTGATCTTAGCCATTCTTACATGTATAAGATGGAATCTCAGTGTTTTGATTTGCATTTCTCTGATGGTTAAGGATGTTGAACATTTCTGTAAGTGTCTTTGGTATCTTGAGAGTTCTCTGTTTAGGTCTATACTCCATTTTTATTGGATTATGTGTTCTTTTGACCAAAATTACATCAAGTTCAAATAAGAAAATTAAAATAGACCTATAACTACTAAAGGAATTGAAATAGTCAACAAAAGTATGCCAACTCAAAAGAAGCCCAGAGCCAAATGGTTTCAGCATACAATTCTACCAGACTTTCAAAGAAGAACCATTGCAGATACTCCCCAAATTGTTACACACAATAGAAACAGAAAGAACTTTGCCAAACTCTTTCTATGAGGCTACAATTAACCTGGATTCAACTTATTTCTAGTTGAAACTTTACCTCTATTTCATTCTCTAGATTCTCTCACTAAGAATATAATGTAACAATTTCCTAAGGATTCAGTAGTATATCATTGAATAAAAATCATGGTTCATTAACAAAATTTAACTGAATTTCAGTGACTTTAAGACAGAGAGGCTTATTTTTGTATTTAGTGTGTCATAGTTGCTAGAATGCCCAATGTCACTAATGTCTTTTGCAGAGAGGAAAAATGTGAAAGACAAAATTATTTTGTAATTTATTCATGATCTAGTCACCAACTTACTTATACATGTATAACACAAACAGGAGTTGAAAGTAGAATAAATTTTATGAGGCTTCATTAGACTGTTGTAGGAGGCGGGGCCTCTTGTTTGTTCCTGGCCACCCAGCTAGCTTAGATCTGAAATAATCACACAGAAACTGTATTAATTAAATCATTGCTTGGCTCATTATCTCTAGCTTATTATTGGCTGATTCTTGTGTATTAATTTAACCCATTTATATTAATCTCGTAACTTAAGGCTACTGGAAGTAGGAATTCCCATAGTAGACTATGATGTCTCAGTCCTACCATACATGACAAAAGATGGATCTTTGGAAGAATCCAGTGAAGTCAAGTCTTAGGTCTGCACATGTGATGTGTAAAGGGTTTTTGTAAGTCCTCACTTAGAGATACTTGATAACTGAATTGGCACAATGTAATGGCACCTGCTCACATAAAACTTCAATTTCATGCACATTTAAAACAATGATGCAGCTTCCTTTAAATTGGTGCGGGAGAATTGTCTGTATTCTGTCAATCATGTTTCAAATAAATGCTGATTGGCCAGGCAGGAAATGTGGGCAGGAAAACCAGAGAGAAAGTAGATATGATGTAATGAGAACAGGAGAATTCTGGGAAGGAGGAAGTTGATTCCTCCCACTCCTGCCCAGACCACCAAAGCAGCAGGATGTGACCTGCCCCGCTGGAAAAAGGTACTGAGCCACATAGCTAACATAGATCAGAAAAATGGGTTAATCAAGATATGAGAGTTAGCCAATGAGAGGGTAGAGCTAATGGGCCAATCAGATTTATAACCTACAGAGATCTTTGTGTGATTTTCTTTGGGCCTAAACAGTTGTGGGGTACTGAGCAGGACAGAACCCTCAACAACAAGCCAGCACCTCATGTTACATTAAATAACAAAATCCCACATCCTTACTCCCTTATACAATGTTTCATCTGAGCACTGGAATTCTATTTTTGTTTAATTTTTATAATAAAGTGAATAAAATGGAACAAAGAGGGAATATAATAGTTTAGTGTTAAATGGTGAGTTTTCCTTTCAGGAAATTTTGTTGTTTCTTCACAGAAGCAAAACTTCCATAAAATAAATCTATTGAAATTGATTTGCTCCTCTATGAAACATAAAAACTAGAACATTGGATTTAAAGTCACTTAGTATGGAGTGTTTCTCACGTTTTCCTCCAGAAGTGCTAAATGGCACCAGAAACAGCCCTGCAGATTGAACAGTTCATTAACCAGGACTCTACTCTTGCCTCCATTGCGTACTCCGAGTGCATTGGAAAGTCTGGTGTTTGAGAATAAACAGCTGCTTCATAAAAGTTTAATGCACTCATCTATTAGAATATTTACACAAAAGGAATTTTTAATCATTACAGCATATGACTGTACACAATAAAACTCAAAATATCTTCCATTAACATTAAAATTATCTCTTATATAGATGTTTGAACTATGAGATCCTAAGCTAGAAATGAAGTTGAAAATTTGACTCCACCACTGAGAAAATCTGACAGTTTATAACAGGTGTCCTAATTGGGGTATTAACTGAACAATTTCCTCACATTCTACCAAGTGATGGGCAGTGAGAGTCAAAAATTTTTTATACACACATCTCCAAACATTTGCCATAGAAGTGTAGACTTAAGAGCATTCACTTGAAAATTAGGTAACCGTGGAAACAGGACATCATGTTCATTAAAACACAAGCTCATGGTGAGTTTGTGTCATTCCAAAAAAATAAAAATAAATAAAAATAATCTGTTAGGCCTAGGATTCAAACTCCAAATACAAAAATTAAATACTATTGGGTGTTTTCTTTCTATGTGTATTACAAAAATATGATTAGACTATAAATATAATCCACCATTATGATATATGAATGCTTGAGACCGAACATGGAACTTATATTGTTCTCCTTTCGTTTATATGAGTATTGTAAATCAAGCAATGAATATGGTTATTACAATTTTTAGGGTAAAAATAAATGAAAATATTTTTATATACAATAATATCAGCTTATATATACAAATTGTTTTACATGGATATGGAAATCAAAATCCAAAAGGCAAATAGTGAAATTCATATGTCATTTTTGTTAATAAATTAATTGTGTTTTGAGAGTTGGGAACGTCACTATAATAGAGATGACAGCTACCAGACAATTAAATAATCCTGGCTGTTCAATAAACATATTTTTTAGTTACTTTAAATGAAAATCTCTCCTATAGGTGTGTGTGTGTGTGTGTGTGTGTGTGTGTGTGTATGAATGTGTGTAACCACAGGGTTATACTGTAGTAATTAATATCAGTGAATTTATGCAAAGAATAATTGGAAAGTGAAGGGGTATATGATATAAAGTTGAATGATTCAAACTTGATTATTAAAATAATTCCATAAAATCCAACATGCATATGGAAGCATCCAAAGATTAAAATCTTTATATGTACCTAATCTTGCATTGGTATAAGTTATAATAATATTTACGCTATCCCATTTTATTTAGATATATAATTTTTAACTTAATTTAACTAACAAATTTGATATATTTTTATTATCTGGACAGAACTGAATATTATTGCTGCTTGTACATTAGCTCTCCTTCTCTTCCCTTCCTTTACACTCCTCCCTTGTCCTATCAACTCCTTCTCATATTAGTATATATATATATATGAATTTGATATGATATATATGCATAAATATCATAGATATGTGAAAACAATAAATGGCTTGATCTAAAATGTTTGTATATGTTATCTTCTTGCCAGTTACATTAATTGCTTTTATCTTTGCAGAAAACATTTGTGGAAATATTAGAGAATCACTGGTCCTTCAAAATAAGACACAGAATCAGAGTGCCAGTTTTCCTAATGCCCCTCAATATTACTTTGTGACAGTCTTGCTCAGAAAATAATGCTTTTACTAATTTAGCCTCTACTTGAATGATCAAATGTGCATTTACAGTTTTTGGTAGGTTAAGAAAAATAATGAAAAAGCACAAAAGTAACAGAGAGAGCATAGTTCTGTTCTGGATGGCATGAGTCTAGCCATGATAGGAGGGCTGTGTCTAGTCTTTAACGAATTGTGCTGTGTTCCACTGATATGTCTGGGAGGCTTGCTTTTTTTTTTTTTTTTTTTAAGGAAAACAGAGAGAGGAGATTTGGATATGAGGGAGAGGGAAGATGGGGAGGTCTAACTAAACCAGACCCCTTTTACACTGCTTGAGATTATCTAAATTCCATGCAAATGACCAATCCCAAATTATTTATATGCAGCATTAAGACAGAAGTCTTTCCTTAAGAACTGAATTTTGAGCAATTCTTATAATAATTTATTCAAGTTTTGTTCTTAGAAATGTTAGTAAAAGATTGCTTGGAAAAATTAGAGATACAACAGTCTGTGCTCTGTTTTAAGTTTGTGCTATTTAAGTATCCTAAATTGTATTAAAGAGAATAATGCTGTTCTAAATGCTGTTATAATATGGAGAAAAAATTTCTTGTCATTGATTTTTGTGATGACATCTATGAAACTGGTGTACTTTATAAGTAAAAACTAATGCAAATTCTGAAAATAAAACCTATGTCCTTATCAGTTTTAACTATAATTATATTTAGTTTATTAATATTAATATAATCTCAAAAAGGAATTTCAATTTAATTATCTTTAGTATTAAAATTTATATGTATTAAAAGAAAGGAAAAGTGCACATATATAATCAATTCACACACTTAAAAGGGCCATTATTTTTAGAGATTGATGTGGGAGTGTCATATATCAATCTGTTGATTTCATTGGTTAAGTTATAATAAACCAGCTGCTTGGCCTCATGGCTTGGAACATAGATGGGAGGAGTAAACAGAATAGAATTCTGGGCAGAAGAGGAAGTGAGGTCAGACTCTGCTCTGCTCCCGGAGAGACCCGACAGCTCTGCTGGAGCAGAGACGCCATGCTCAACTCTCTCAGGATGGACAGAGGCTAGAATCTTCCCGGTAAGCGCACCTTGGGGTGCTTACACAGATCATTAGAAATGGGCTAGTCCAGATGCGAGAATTAGCCTGTAAGGGCTAGAGTTCATGGGCCAAGCAGTTCTTAAATGAATACAGTTTGTGTGTTGTTATTTCGGGCATGAGCTAGCCAAGCGGCCGGGGTGTTGGGGACGCAGCCCCGCCGCTCCATATTTCAACAAGAGATGGTGATTGATTGTAATTTTTCTCTATCATTCATTTCCCATTTTCATATATCATTTTGTTTAGCATTTAAAAAGTCATAAGGTCTTCAAAATCATCTTATAAAGCTATGCTATATGATAAGAGAAATCATTACCTGAGAGTGAAATTTAAACACTAGTTCTACTGATAGACTTCTTATTTTTCTCAATGTATTTAAATGATGGCCTTGCCCTGTGATGTGTAGGCAGACACAGCAATTATTATTCACAAACAACTCCTTGGTTCATTACAATCTCAGGCTATTCACTTCTTTGCACATAGTTTTGCTGATATAATCTTTTACAAAAATGACACTTAATTGCGAACAGGATGACCAGTAAAGCCTCTCTGCTGCTCTTCCATGATTTCTATTATATGTTCTGAATGTATTTTTGATGAGATTCACTTACAGTTTCTTCAGTGCATTAAATGCTTTAATACTTTTTTCTAGATGATCCTGTGTTTACACATCGGTGTCTGCACAAGCTATTTCCTATTTCAGTTCATAAATATAAAGTATAATAGATGAAATGGGTTTTCTAACTTTGGCTTTAATAATGTCAGTATAACATTTAATAACCTAAATGTAAGTTACTCAACTTACATATTTTTTCCTCTGAAAATTAAGAATGATTTTCCCTCTTCCTCATATTTGGATCAATTGATTCACCACAAATAAAGGAACATGGGTCCAGAATTATCACTATTTGGGAAAGAGCCATGGTATCATACTGAAGCAGTATCTTCCACTTTTCCAGAATATTTTAGAAGACAAAAAGAAAAAGACAAAAGCTCAAAACTAACAAAAATAAAGCTATGGAGTGATTTTCTTAAAAATAAATAAAATAGAGTAGAATTTCTCCTAAGTCAGGAGTTCTCAAAACTCTCTTAAACAAATCAAGAATGCATATGCTTTATACTTCCAGACTATATGTAATTTAAGGTGAAACGTCTAGACTTTTGCCATTGACTATGATTATTGTGTATTAAAATGGCCAGAATAAAGTTATCTGTGTTTCAATAAAACTGCCTTTACCAAAAGAAGTCATACTGGGTTCTGTATTTAATTTTTTTTTCTATACATGGAGGAAAAGTGATTATTTTATCTTTTAATTTAGGTTATTTAAACTACCTTTAAAATTTTCAGTTTCATCTACTTACCAACAAAAGACATAAGTATGTATTTATGGCTGAATAATATTTGACTTTATATGACTTTATATATATATATGTATATATATAAAATATATATAACTTTTGCATTTTAATCATTAATCTGTGCTTAAATTTATTTTCTATATACCCTTTTATTTTCCTAACCAAAATATAATTACATCATTTCCCTCTTCATTTCCTTTTTCTAAACACTTCCATGTATCCCCACTTTATAGTACTCTCTTTAATTAATGAGCACTTAAATCACTATGTGTTTGTATTATATATTACATATGCCAATTATATACATAAAATTAATTGGTATATATAAGGTATATAATTGATATAATATATAAGTATATATAATTAAGTAATTGTATAATTACGTTTAGATAATTTGGTTATATATCTTCTTTTAGATAATTACTGAATATTTGACATGACTACTTCTTATAGATTTATTTACTGTGCTGTTTCTTCAAGTGCCTCTAATGCTAGCTGTAAACTTCGTCTCTTTTTCAAATCCTGAAAAAATTATTGATGGTATTTTCTATGTCCCACTTTTGGTTCATCTTTATTGGGCATGTGTGTACTTTATAAATAAGAAGCTGTATTTCAAAGATATTGCTTGCTATATTTTACATACAACAGAATTCTTTCAAAACTGCATCTAATTTTCTTCAGTATTTGAAATAAATATTACCTAATTTTGTCTGCTATTCAGAAGAATTTATTCAGGTTTGACAATCTAATTATCTATTTTTCTTTCTTCAAAGTTGTTATTCAAAAATTTCTCAGATTCATAATGAAGTTATTTTTTAAAGATAAGAATTAAAGAATTTCAGATTAATAATCATTTTTATTATGTATTTCATGTAATTGTCTAAACTGTAATTACACATTTTCTTTTATATTGTTATCTGTATCCTTGTTGTAAATGTGTGTATGTGTGTTTGTGTGTGGTGGTGGTGGTAGTGGTTTAGTCCCTTTTTAATATACTATGTTATTGTTATTTGGATGGCATATGTCAGGATGAAAACTTTTAGTGATTATTCTGGTGTATCATTTTCTCCCAAGAAATATTTTTTTTGTGCTTGCCAAGAAATTTTATCTGAGGGAAAACAAACAATGCAATGTTAAGAAGACCCAAAACTGTGTCAGATCTCTCAGAAAGTTGCTATGTTTATGAACAATTGCAATTTATAAAACACAGTATTATTCAAGTACCAAACTGAAATATCAATTGTCATAAATACTATACATCTTACACTCTAACACAGTTTTTCTCAATTCTACAAACTATCCAAAAATCACTAATTCCTTAAGCATTTACTTCTACATTTCACTTAGTTTCATGTTTGAGCTGAGTTGCTATTTTAACGTCAATACTTACCAAAAGGAAAGAAGCTATATAAAATATGAGGTCAGCTATTCCAATCTTTTCTTAGTGTTATCATGTCTCTATATTATTTCCTTGAATGTTTTCCAAGGACCTGCAAGTGACATTATCTCCTCTTTTCTTTATGAGGTGTCTTAAAATGATCAAAACCAGTATATCATACACAAGTATTTTAGCAGAAAAATGATACAAAGAATAATATTTACTTATCTAAATTTTTGGGCACTAATCAGAGAAAACATTGACCTTTGTTGCTTCTTCTGGAACAGGCATTTCCGTTACATATTACCATATTGCTGTTCCGAGAAAATTAACATTGTATCACATAGACATGCGTCCATCACAGCTTTAAAGGGTTCCTTAATAACAACTTATTGAAAAACATTTCAATATTTTAATACCTGCTAATACCTTTTTTGTATTATTCCTTGAATATCAGTACTGTAAATTCTGAACACTTATGACTCATAACCCAGGTACAAGAAATTCCTTGTTTCTCTACAAGCAGAAATAGTAGCTATAATCAACTGCTTTGTCTCAGTTTATGATTTGTTAAGGGCAATAACATGAAGTATAATTAAGAATTTCTCATAGGAGATTTCATAGTTGCGTCTCTTCAGTTGATTCCATTACCACAGACATTTTAGACATTTATAAATTTTACAGAAAAAAAAACTATAAAAAAGGATCTCCTGAGTCTGTAAATTTAGAATTCCAAGTCATCGTTGAGCTTCCATTTCATGCTCAGGGGAGTAGCATGCTACCTCACAGCTGTGGTTATGACATCTCCTTTTACAGCCATAGTGTTCAAGAACTGACAAAGTCTCTCACAGTCTCTATGGTGAAATCAGTTCTGGGTAACGCAAGTAGATCACACAGGTGCTCCTCAGTCCTCTGGGTATTCAGAATAAGACGGGTGCCAAGAGGCCAATATTGACTATCCCAATTGTCCTTTGACATAGGTAAATAGATTATTTTCAAAAGCTGTAGCTATCATTTTATTAATATAAAACTGGTGTTAATCAAATTCAAACTTAAACTTCCCACTGTTAGTTAACATAGTGTAGTCAATGTTAAATTACTTAGTGGACTTAGAGTAGTTTGAAATTATGTCATGCTGACAAAATAATGACTTTAAGCTGAAAATATTTGAAAACTAAAATATAAATATATGTGAAGCTTTCTACCCTTCAGCTGTCTAACTGAAGACAATATAAATTCTCCTGGTGAATATAGCTCCTCTTCTGCCTTCTAACACAAGAGGGAACAGCAATCTCAACCACTCAGACCTGCTGACGCTGAAAACGTCCACAAATAGATTTTGGAAACTAGTCTTGTCTATTATTAGCTTACCCATGTATTAGCCTTCCCACAACTACTCAGTCAGGAAGTTAATTCTCTTGTCCTTTGCCTACATCTCTAAAAAATTATAGCTCTGTTGTTTACAAACTAAAAAAGCACCAATCCAAACTATATATTTTGGTTGCTTATCACTAAAAGTGTCATGTACGCATGATACATAATTAGCATATTAGTGTTTCCTTGGTCCTTTTCATAAATTGTTTATTAGCATACATTAATTGTACAAGATTGGACTGTGAATCTTGAAGTGAAATCATGGTAACAGGTATGGACTTTCTTACAGTGTAAGCGTCAGGTAGGCTCATAAATCAGTCAGTTTCCCCTATAGCAGTATTGTCCTTGTTGCTTCAGTAAGCACCTATTTGTAGGAAGAGGGGGCTGCTTGTTTGTTCCGGCAGCCCAGAACTGAAATAATCACAAAGAAACTGTATTATTTAAATCATTGCTTGGCCCATTAGCTCTAGATTCTTATTGGCTAACCCTTATATCTTAATTTAACCCATCTCCATTAATCTGTGTATCACCACGAGGTCATGGTTTACCAGCAAAGTTTCAGCACATCTGTCTCTGGTGGCAACTCCATGGCTTCTCTTCGACTCTGTCCCTCTTTTTTCCCAGCATCGAGTTTAGTTTTTCCCACCTACATAAGTTCTTCCCTATCAACAGGCCAAGTCAGTTTCTTTATTCATTAATAGTAATCACAGCATACAGAGAGAAATCCCACTTCACCTGTATTCTGGGAACTAGGAATTATAGTATCTGAAGTCTGAAACTAGAGAAAGATATTGTTGGCTTTCCTCCCCCAGATTCCTACAGAGTAACTTCCATCTCTGTGAATGTTGAGAAACAGGAAAGAAACTCCCCTCTCAGTTTTAACGTGGTTTCTCTATATTCTGCAACTGAAGTGTATGACTTCTTCAGCAATATGATTTTCCCATCCAGTTACAACTGGCAACAACCAGTGATGTCCATGACCTGTACAGTTTTGTGGACTAAGAAAACATTTTGGCCAACCACTCATAGGCATCTATTAGAAACCTAGCACTGGTGCTTTCAATTAAATGACCCATAATATAAATGTTCTGCTTCCTCAGATGATTTTCCCTAATATAGTTATTAATTATGTTTTAATTAGATTATAAACTTATGAGTCAACATGTGACTTCTTAATGCATACTTAGCTTTAGCTAAACCTTTCTCTGTACCTTATCGTCTACCTTCTTCTACTCTCATCCGTGTTTAAACCTTGCTACTCAGTGTTTCCTGCTTCTGTTTTGTATAGAAGATCTGTTTTTCCATCTTTACCCTCCTAGATGTCTCTGCTCTATGTGCTGTGATTGCTTTCTCAAATTTAGATCTCTACACAATCCAATTTAAACAAAAAATTTGTGAGGCTACAATTCATATACGAGAGAAAACATGTAGTATTTGGTGTTATGAGTGTTGATAAATGCAATCAATAAATTTTTTCTGATTCCATTCATTTTCTTCCAAAATGCCAAAGTTTACTGTTCTATTTTTACAGTTGCAACAATTACACTGTATGCCCTTCTTTTTCTTTTACTATAAATGCATCTCTTGTGGGACATATAAGCTGGATCCATTTCCTAACTATTGTGAGCAGATGATAAATGAATGCCGATGGACAGATATTTCTGTAATAGGATATAGAGTCATTTGAATACATGCCGAGGTTTGGTACTTCTGATTATCTGGTAGCCATATTTCTACTGTTTTTCTTTGAGAAATGATTATGTAGATTTCAAAAGAAGCTTCAAAGGTTTATGTTTCTGGCAACAAAGCATTAGAAATCTCCATTTCCCCCACACAACACACCAGCATTTGAGAGGGGGGGGACATAGAGAACTAATCTTTTTTAAAGGATTTTAAAATGCAAAGAAAAGGAAAACAAGCAAAATTTGCTATTTTTTTTTCCCATGTGGAAGTCTAGAAGCCAAATGAAGTACAGCTTTAGAAATCCTTTGGCCAGATTACCATCTCATCCTTGCATAATTTACAACAGGAAAAACGCCACGAGCCATAGATATATCAAGATCTGTGGGCACGCAGATATAAATGCACCAGTACTGGTTTCGTTGGAATTGATTACAACAAAACAGATTCTCAATTATGGTGTCCATTGTAGAGAAGATGATAAAAGGAACAGGAATCCTATGTAAGATTCCTGTTGATTTACCGGGGTTTGCCTTTTGCCTTTTGTCTCTGGAATTACATGGCATTTCTTCACTGTTTCACAGTGATCTTCAGATCTTCTATAGCTTCCTATCAGCACTTGCCAGTCATTAAGGGCCCTTAATCCTTTGGTTTTCCTTTCAGTTCAGCATGTTTCTTGTCCATCCTATTCAGTTCAGCATGAATGCTCAGCTCCCGTCAGTGTACCTGCTGAATTGCATAGACCCTCTAATTAAAGCCTATATAAGGCCTTTGAAGGTTTGAAGTACTGTATCTCCATCTCTACTGAAATAATACAGAATGAGCACATCAGCCATTAACTATCCAAAGCATAAATAAGCCATTGCTGTTTTCTCTAATTCAGATTTTTATCTAAATCCCTGAAAGTAAGGATTAAATAACTTTTTTTTAACATACTGCATCTGATGATTGATATCAATGTGCTACAATGAGATACAGCTCAGAATGACCATCACTAAACTATCTCCAGTCAGAATTTTAATATTTACTAATATATTTCATATATAACCTATTCCTTAAATACTAAAATGAGTATTCAAACCAGAGCCCTGCTTAAATCTCATCCTGTTTATTCATGTGTATTTTTATAGTGCCAGCACTACAGTGAATTTTTATTCACATTTTCTCAATCCTCATAAACATTTTAATTAAAATTTCAAAGAATGCAAACTGCTACAGATCACTTGCCAGAGCCAAAATCCAGAAAAAAAGCATATGTTTTATATTGTACCATCAAGTTCCAACACTTTTTTCAACTCCCTACGAATTTTCAGCTTTTACTTAGAAATGTCATATCCACTACACACTTTTCTTCCTTTCAAGGAATATACTGTGTTATAACTTCCTGAGAGAGGATAAGTAGTCAGCAATACTTGTTGGAAAAGAAACCCATGTTGTCTTCTATCCAGAGTGTACTGCAATCTCAGACAGAAATTTACTGGAAGGCAGTGAACAATTGTTCTTTACTGTCTTGTTCACAGATGGTTCTTTGGTTGTTGTTCACTGATGAGCATGACAACAGGTCCTTACAAAATTGTTAGATAGTAATGATATCTACTCATAAAATTTTGAATATTTGTGAGTAATATGCCAAATCAAATTAGATGGGCCTCTTTTCTATTTGTCATTATGTTATTCCTAAAGACTGTTCAACACAGGATATATAATTAATTAAAATAAACTGTGTTATTTTTCAAAGATATTTTAGATCTGTACTAGAAAATTTTCACACTTATTTGGCCCAAGTGTTCTAGCTGTCATAACATTAGGGAAAAGTTTTATATTTGGACATTGAGCTGAGAGGAAACACATGGATGCAGATGTGCAAAGATGGTGTGTTCACTGAGGGATGTGTCTAGGAGTGTAATCACTGGCTTGTCTGTGAACAGCACCCAGCGTCTGCTAACTTAGTTGAATAAAAATATCTATTTGAAAGCATGACAGATTGAAACTATTATCTGTCCTTATTAAACATGCTTAGATTAACAATAAAAGATACATGCAGATAATTGTGTCTTTATCTTGAACATTGTCAGGAAAATATTTTATGTGTACTACATTGCAACTTCATTTGAAAATAAAAGATATTTTTACTTCATTGTTAGAATTGTCGGGGTAAACGATCAGAGTTTGAGTATCATCAATGTCAATCACTTTGTTATAAAAGAAAGCAGAAAATCTGTAGGGGAGAAACACTGGGGGGCTAATTACAGAAATTTTACTGCAGACTTTCTGAGAAAATTGTGTTCAATTTTTAGCTATCCAAACTCTTTAAAAATCAGATGTTCATAAAAGATTGAGAAGAAGATTATGCCACAATATTACTTATATTATGTGGTAAATAAAATATTTCTAAGGGACATAGACATAAGTAATGCAGAGTAATTTTAAAACTTGTTTTTTGTAAATGTATGGCTTATTATTATAATGTAGTATATTATTTTTTCCAGTTTAATTTTTATGTTTTCATTGAATAGACCATTAGAACATTGTGTTTTAGTGTATGCCGCATTGTATATTCATTTCTATGGATTTGAGTCTTTACTGAGTTTATACACAGTGAAAAAACAATTGGCAAATCAACATTTTTTTGTTAATTCATCTCAATAAAATCCCTCTTAAGGAAAAAAAAATATTATTGTGGTAAACTACAATAAAACAAATGTGTCTGTGTAGTGAAAATCACGCATAGCTCCAGGAACATATATTCCTAGAGAACTCACTGAGCTTTAAGACTCCATTGTTTCCATAGTAACCACTACCTATATTTTCACACGTGCTTGATACAATGAAAACCTAGCTGTCTTTACTATTCAGCGGTAGCATAAATATAAATAATTTTGTCCACTAGTATAATGTTTAAGAAATTCTATGATGGATCATGGACTAGACTATCTGAAAGAACATGAAAAAGTAGAAAGGTCAAAAAATCATTTTGAAAGAAATGGTTACTCCCATAATAAGTATTGGAAGTCCTCAGAATGGTGATACTTTGGTAAGTGAAAAGAAGAAGAAAATGAAAGAAAGAAGAATAGCAAGGGAAAACATTCCCAGATAACTAGATGTTTTCCTATGTTCAGAGGTTTGATCTTATATAAGGAATCAAATCAGACACATCAGGACTTTCAATAATTCTCCTAAGCTCCTGCAATACATTTCTAGGATGAGAGATAAGAGAATCAGAAGTGGTGTGATTCGTTGTTCATGCCTTTCTGTAGGATAAAATTTTTTTCCATGACTGGTTATTTTATTGCAATGGCTGGAGTGTCTGAGGTACGGGTGAACAGAAACATGCCATGGCTTATATAATGTATATTAAATTATAACTTTCAGTTATATTACAGTTTGAAATATGAATATATAAGTAGATTAAAAATAGACAGTAAATTCAATGGAAGAATTTATAAATTAGCCTATATATAACTTTAATATTAAATATAATTTTTGAAATTTAAAATCTAACTATACGAATAAAAGACAATTATTCTCAACTTTACCTATTTGTTCTCAAATTAGGGAAAACCAAATTATACATGCTAATGTGACCATTTTATGAGAAAAAAAATCATTTGGTGGCATGACTTATGTACTAATGTCCTATACTTTTGTAATTAATCTCTAGTATATTTTAAATATACCAAGCAAGGTAGTCAGATGTAGTAACTCATGTTTACAATACTGGTGCTTGGAAAAGGGAACAAGAAGATACAGAGTAGAAAGTCATTTTCAGCTACATAGTAAGTTTAAGGTCAACCTGGATTACATGAGACTCTATGTCTTCATTCCCACCAAAGAATATATATATAAAATATAGAACACACACATAATATACATATGATAAACAAAAATGTAATTAATTATTTAACCACAATATTTAAATTGTACATTTACAAATACATAATATTATATCATTATATATAGTTATAGATAATGTTTGAGGTAAAGTATTCATTTTTTTATTGTATTTGTAATTTTGTTAGGAAAGAGTCCATATAATTTAGAAAAAAATTCAAGAACATATTAAAATACTGTAAAAAATACAAATATATTCATAATATTTATTCAATGAATAGGAATCTTTTCAAGAGGAATCTATTAGTGTAATGCTTAAAGGGTCAGGTCAGCATGCTTATATTCACTGAATTTGGATAAAGATGTAAGAGGAGAGCTAATAACTTCGCATGTAGAATTCATGCTTCTATAATAGATGGGATTCTTTAATTCATATTGTACAATGCATATTTCTTTCTAGAGTAAATATTTCAAGTTCTAAAGATGCACAAAGTTTTGTTTGGTTACATAACTGCTATAAAAACATAGTTATTTTGAGGAAAAAGGATGAGCTCATTTCAGATGGCATTATTGCTTTCTGTTATAAACTTTCAATGTAAAGTTTCTTACAAAAGAAGAAATAATTCCTCGATAAATAAATAATACACAAAAGTCTGCTTCATAGTGCCCGGAATATCTTTGTCAAATAATAAGTAAATACTAGCTAAATTTTAGTCAAAAAAGCCCTCAAGATGTACCTGCAATATTATAGCATACTTTGTGTAATGTTTCTTGAATCTATACCATAAAGTGTTATACTTGTTAGCATAAGTTGGGTTTTTCCTTGAAAAACTGATGTTTCACTATAACTTATTTTCAACATTCTTCCTTAGTACCTCTTTTTCTTTATATTCCCTTTGAGTCATAAGTAGACTGTGTCTTTGCATCTATCTTCCAGGATAAGATTGTCTAGGAATTAAAATTGGGATTGCATCTTGGCTTCACATTGGTATTAATACATTCTGAGGCTTTTAAAACTTAAATATCTTAATACCTCATTTGATATGAATGCTTTAGAATTTATGCAGTTTCTATTAAAATACATGTACAGAAAATAGAAGAGGTAAAAACACATAATGTGCATGTTTCACGTTTCATGATATATATATAACCAGTGAAAATTCAAGAAATTTGATATAAATTTGAATAAGGAGAAAACATTAATGCATGCATTTAAAAAATAACAACACTTACTGTGTTACTTATTCCTTAGTTTTACACTGCTCAAAATTTATTCTCCTTGAATGTAAGAAAAATTTAGATATTTAAAGTTGAAACATAATATTTGTATATATTTGTATAAAATAATGTTGTAACTTTACCATGAGATAAAATATGTATTTATCCCATTTGTAAATCAAAATATTGCACTCATCATTGCTGGATTGTAAAGCCCCAGAAATTACTGCTAGGAGAAAATTAATAGGTTTAAAGGAAGCATTAAAATGGCTCACAGTGGGGGGCTGATTTTCAAACTGCACTCAAATAATAAAATGAATGATTTTTTTAAAGGAGGAAACAAACAGATATATTCTAATGCTGAGAAGGGAAGAAGTTAGTGGCAAAATATAGAGTAAATGCCTAACTATAGGTGTGTGTCAAAGCACCAAGTAAGAAGGAAAACAACGGTAGGGATTAATGAAGAATCACAATCAGACATATTGCAAAAGAATGAGTGGGAAATAAATCTTTCCCCAAGGATCAGTTGAGATAAACTACAGATCGGGCATTTGTTACATATAGGTAGTAGGCATTTAAAAAACATATACCTTCAACTTCAATTCAGTGCAGAATAAGATGAGAATAACAAAGAAATAAACAAGGAACCAGATCCTCCCTTGACTTCTGAATCCACCTGTGTTCCCTCAGAAAATAAACAGGCCTGCTTAGTTGATTTGGTGGGCCATGTTCTCCTGGTGGGCTCACATGGGCTCACGGCGACTGAGGCTCAAAGCACAGGCCTGCATGGGTCTCTACCATATCCTCTGCAATTATGCTATGGCTGTTAGCTTGGTGTTTTGTGGGTCTACAGTGAGAATGGGGGTACCGCTGGCTCTCTTGCCTGTTCTTGGTACTCTTTTACTCCTCTTGAGTTGACTTATCCAGCTTTGATATGAGGTCTGTTGCCTTGTTTGATTGTGTCTTGCTTTGTCCTGTTTGGCTCTCATCTCTTGGAACCCTGCTCTTTTCTGTAGAGGAAACATAGGGGGAGTGGATATGGGGAAGAGGTTAAGTGGAAAAAGCTGGAAGAAATGGAGACAGGGGAAATTGTGGTTGGGATGTATTGTATGAGAAAAGAATCTGTTTTTAATAAAAAGAAAAATATATAAACTTAAAAAAAGAAAATAGGCATCTAAAGAAGAATTAAAAAAAAAAAGACAAAACAGAAAGAAACATGAGAATAGGACACAACAAACAAAGAAGAAACGAACCAAAGGAAAAATAAAAAGAGACATATAGACTCAGTAATATACATATTCAAACACACATGAACCCCATAAAAATTCAAAACTGGAAGTCGTATTATATACTCAATGTCAAGTTAGTAATAAATAAATAAATAACCCATAGTCAAAACATCATAAGACAAATGCCTCCAAAGACGGTATTCAGTTTATTTTGTGTTGGCCATATAACTGAGCACAGTTTAATTCCAGTGAGTTTCTATTGTAGAAAATTAATTTTAATTTTCAAGTGATTTTCAATTGGAAATATCTTGTGAGTTAGCTACATGTGCTTGTATCCACCTATCTTGTGCCAGAATCCCATTTGATGCAGACCCATGCAAGCTCTGTGCATGACATCTAAGTATCTGTGAGTTCATATGTGCCTTTGTACTGTTATATTTAGAAGACCTTTTTTCGTAATGTTCTACATCCCTTCTGAGCATCTCTTTGTCTTCTCTTCTGCAGGGTTCCTTGAAGCCATGAAGTGAAGGATCTGGTGTAGACATCCCATTTTGCACTGGTTTCTCTGAGGTTTCTTACTCTCTACACATTGTCTATCTACAGGTCTCTGTATTTTTTCCCATCTACTGCAGGTGGAAGATTATCTAATGATGGCTGAGCAAGTACTGATCTATGAGTATGACAGGATGTCATTAGGAGTCATTTTATCGTTGTATTCATTTAGCACATTGGTTCTCATCCTTCCTAATGTTGTGACCCCTTAATACAGTTACTCAGATTGTGGTGACCACCCCACACCATGAAATTATTTTGCTGCTACTTCATAACTGTAATTTTGCTACTGTTATGAATCATAATGTAAATATCTAGTATTTGTGTTATCTTATATGTGACTCCCAAGGAAGAACAGTAGCATGTGGTTTTTCCCTAAGATTCTGGCTTATCTGGTCTTTTGTTTGACCACCAAAGAATTTGGGGGGATGGGTTCCATCACATGGTGTGAACCTGAAATCTAATCAGATATTTGTTGGTTACTCCACAATTATTGTGCCGATATTGTACTAGAGTACCTTACATACAGTCCGTCATTATAATTCCAAGAGTCTGTAGCTGCATTATGTTTACTTTCTCCTTTAGTAGAGTGCAGTGTATCTACCTGTACCAAGAACACTAGCCTGCAGAGGTAGAGGTTCTAAGTAAGCCCCAACTAAAATTCTCTGTATTCTTTGAGTTGTGTAGGTCTAGGCATACTCAGTAATAAGGTCTTACTGTTGGGTTTGTGTACAACAACCTACACTTTTGGCAACAGGATTGTTTCAGGTTTCCCACAAGACACTTAGGCCAATATGTTTATTAGATGTACCCCAATACAACTACTGCAGCTTCATTTGCTTATGTGAGATATCCAACTGGGGATATGCTTTGCCAATATTTTACAATTTCATTTAGATCGTCTTCTGTATATTTATGTATGTATTGTGTGGGAAGTCCTTCTGTCTATGTGTTGCTTTATTGGCTAATGAATATGGAAACTGCTTTGGCCTGTGATAGGGTAGAATAGAGCTAGATAGGGAAAACAAACTGAATGCTGAGAGAAAGAAGGCAGAATCAGGAGAAGCCATGTAGCCTCACCAGAGACAGACAGTGGACAAACCCTTGGCGGTAGCCATTGCCACGTGGTGATACACATATTAACAGAAATGGGTTAAATTAAGCTGTAAGAGTTAGCCAATAAGAAGCTAGAGCTAGTAGGCCAAACAGTGATTTAATGAATACAGTTTCTGTTTGGTTATTTTGGGAACAATAAATGTGTTGTATCCATTTATGCTGTGAAATAATTGTTTAATGATGCAAAGACATGTTGCATTCTTTTATCTTGCATTTGTTTTTCTCAGTAATGCTTCCTTATTTTGACTGTCTCAAACATCTGATCAGTGTTTTAAAGACCTGAAGAGTCAATAACTCAGTGGTAGAAAGGATAGGCGGGACTGGCAAGCAGAAAAAAAAATAAATAAATAGGAGGGGATGTCCAGGGAAAAGAGGAGTGAGGAACCAGAAAGGGAGGAGAGCACCACACCAGGAGCCCACCACACAGCCACATAGCCAGCTACAACTAAGAAGGAAAGAAATATAGAATAAAAAAGGCAAAAAGCTTGGGGGCAAAATGTAGAAGAGAAATAAGTTAATTTATAATAGCTGGCTAGAGCCAGGTGGTGGTGGTACACACCTTTAACCCCTGCACGCGGGAAGCAGAGGTGGGTGGATCTCTTTGAGACTGAGGCCAGACTGGTCTACAAGAGCTAGTTCCAGGACAGCTAGACCTGTTACACAGAGAAACCTTGCCTCAAAAATAAATAAATAAATAAATAAATAAATAAATAAATAAATAAATAAATAAAACTGACTAGAAACAAGTCAAGTTAATGCTGGGTGTTCATACGTAAGGCTCAGTGTATATTTGAAAGCTGAATGGTGGATCTCCAAAGAGTTAAAAATAAAAACAAAATAGCTTTAGTTTGTTCCTCAGAGTATGGTTGATATACCCAGTCCATTGGGGAAAGGGGAATTGATTTCCCCCCTTTCCTAGCAGGTATCAAATGCAAATAGATTGTTGTTTAGGGGTGGAACTTCAAATCCACCTTTTATTCCCCAGGATGGTATTGTCTGCTTTGAACCTGTGCAGGTTTTGTATGAGCTTCTACAATCCCTGAGATTTCATATATGTGTCAGCCCTGTTTTGTATGGAAGATGCTGTTTCTTTTACTTATCCACCACCCTTGGGTCTTAGAACTTTCTGACTTCAGTACTGCATGGAGCCATGGGACTTGGGGAGTGATGTAGGATCTGGTAAAGACATTCTGCTCAGGGTTGAGTGGTCCACAGCGTCTCATTCTCTCAGTTGTGCATCCTTGCCATGCACTATTTGCTAGAATCCATTTTGCGAGCTTCGGGCAAGGGGCTGGAAGTTGAAATACACAAACACACACTGAGACAGACAGACACACAGACCTTCAATCACTGGTACAAAAGCCCTTCTTTAATAGCACCATGAAGGCTTAAATACCCAGCAGTCAATGGCCAACAGGTGAAAATCCCATCCTCTGATCCTCTAGGCAAGGCATAGCTTTTAGTAACTTCAATTAAAAGGCTGGAGCAGGGAAGAGCTGCTGAAGGCCAGGACTCCAATTGGTCCCGACACATCCCTCATCCCTGTGTTACTTTTCATCTACAGCAAAAACAAACTTCTCTGATGAATGCTGAACAAGTCACTGATCTACAGACAAAGCAGTGGGCCATTAGAAATCGTTTTGTTGCTATGTTCCTTTAGCAGAATGATAGAAGTAAGTTTTCGTGAATAAACCTCAAATCTAAAGTGGTCACATCTGTGACTTGATTTATATTCTATACTGCAGTAATTTTTTTGTCCTGCCGAGTAACCATTTGTATGTGATTGTTAATGTTACTATATGAGCTGTGTCTTAAGTAAATGTGCTTGACTTCATTTAAAATTTTGAATTTAAAAGCCCTTCTTTCTGTTGTTATTTAAAGTGACCTATGTTGTGTTATCTACACTTTTCAGTAAGTCAAGATTTGAGTTTGTAGAATGAAGGTAATGAAAAGGGCCTTTTCTTTTAAGAGCACTGCTATACTGTACATTTATCCTTCTCTGAAAATATTCATTTTCAAATTAGAAATCATTTTGAATTATATGCAGATAGCCTAATAATATTACATCTGTTTATGAGCCAGGTAGCACATATCATTATAACTATGTCCATTAAGTGCTTTGTTAATGAATAAAGGATTAAATGACACATTGTGTGTAGTTTTCTTATAAAAATAACTAAAGATATAATGATTTCTATGATCTATGATCTTTTATAAGTAATTACTTCAGAAAGTTTTCAGTTGGTAGCCATGGTGATGCACACCTGTATTCTGGTACCTAGGTTGTGTAGGGAGGAATATTCAGAGTTGAAGGGCAGATTAGCACCTTAGAAATGTCAAAGGCAGTCTGCAGGACATGACATACCACTTGGGAAAAGGAAATAAGGAGTGAAAAAAAGAAAGGAAGAAAAATCGTTAATTATTTTCTATGAACATAGGAAAATACATAAAATTTCAATTTCTGTTATCCAAGAATGAAACTCTTAAAATCCTACAAACCATTCATTTTCATAATTTTCAATAAAGTACTGGCATAAGGATCTTTTTCACTAGCTCAGGCATACATACAGCACTAAACCATCTGAGTTTCAAAACTGTACAACCCATAGTCTTGGAAATAAAATTTTATTTTACCCACAAAATACTCTGCTCATATAAACATCGGTTTCTTATGTTACTTACATGAGTACATAGTTGTACAATTTTGTTCAATGAGCAGTATTTATTCCTGTGGAGAAAGTTGGTCACTAGGTGCTTAAATGGTTTCCTAGCAGAATTCCAGAGGCAATTAAAGTGTTTTTTTTTCTTCTTTTGGCTTTCGTTGTTCCTAAGGCATTTCTGGCACCTTGAATATCTCATATCTTTTCTTTCCTACAGGCTGATTCTTGGGCATCTTCCTAACATTAGATATCTCTTCCTACTATTACAGCTTGTAAACCTACTCTTAGCTTCAATTAAAATATTACCAGTTTTATCAGAAACTAGGCAATGTTGATTTTATATTTATACTATGGACAGGCTATCACCCCATTACTGGGTATGGGTCTTTTACTAACTCTATAAGTTGACCCTTCTGTGTATAAAATCAAGTCCCTTGAAAATCCCTTTATGCATTTCCTTAATATTGGGCAAAGAGCAAATTAGAGGAGCCACTCAATTTTAAGTTCTAAAGCATCTTTTCCTACTGGTGATTACTGAATTAATTCAAATGACTTCATGGTTTCATGTTTAATCAAAACTAATGAATTCATCACAGGTGCACTGATTTGTGTGATTAGAATGAAAAAGGTCACTTTCATCATTTTTCACCTCTTTTAATCTTGCTTTCTCCTTTGAAAAGAATAGACTTGGAGCATCTTGAAAAGGCATTTCTTCATCCTGTATTATGTGAATCAATTTGATTCATTAAGAATAGGCTTTGCTTGGCTTTTCAATGTGCTTAAAGTGGATGTAATATGAGGGGCATCCAGTTTGTATCTATTTCTCCAAAAGACTGTACTGTGGAAGATTTATATACAATACCCAGAGCACTAGAACATGCCAGTTTTCATATCTGACAGTATATGAAAATTTAGACAGTAATTCTAAATTATTTCTTTTTGTGTAACTATTTCTCTTCCTCCTATTAATTCTAAATTGTCTAAAATAAGACTCTCATAATTTTATATTGTCTATGAATAATAAAATGCTAGTACCTTGCCTTTGTCCAATCAAATTTATTAGGTAAACGACAGAAATGACTGCACTATACACAAGACTGGTAACCTATTTATATTGTATATTCTACATGTGGTTTTCATGGTGCCAGAAACTTTTGCATTTCTGTATCAGTAATCTGCTATCACACATAAGACAATGGGAAAGGGTAAAAAAAAATGAGATGCATATTTTTGTTATTGTTTTGTTGTTAGAAATATGAGAAAAGAGACGCTAAGAAACAAGGATTTGTGCTATCATCCTTTTAAAATTTTCTACTACTTTATCCCATGGTTTTTCAGTCGTAGTCCAGCTGGCCTTGGTGAGCTCACAATAGATCAGCCCCACTGTCTCCGTGGGTGGGTGCACCCCTTGTGGTCCTGACTTCTTTGCTGGACTACGACTGAAAAACCATGGGATAAAACCGGACTCTCTGAATATGGCGGACAATGAGGGCTGCTGAGAAGCCAAGGACAATGCCACTGGGTTTTGATCCTACTTCATGTTCTGGCTTTGTGGGAGCCTAGCCAGTTTGTATGTCCACCTTCCTAGACCAAGATGGAGCGGGGAGGACTTTGGACTTTCCACAGGGCAGGGAACCCTGACTGCCCCTCAGACTGGAGAGGGAGGGGGAGAGGAGTGGGGGGGGGGGGGGGGGGGGGGGGGGGGGGGGGAAAAGGGAGACGGGGAGGGAAATGGGAGGCGGGGAGGAGGCGGAAATCTTTTTTTTCAATAAAAAAAATTATATTTAAAAAAAATTTCTACTACTGCTATATGACCAAGAAACTTGATAACGTCAAATATAACTCATGTAGTCTCATACATGTTAGTAGGTTGTAAGTCTGAAGCGGGTCTCGATGGGATAAAATCAAGATGCTAAAAAGGCTGTATATTTTCTGAGAGACAATGAAAATAGTGCATTATCTTTCCTTCCCAGCTCCTCAAAGCCAGTCTTCTTTCTCGGGTTTTAGACCTTGGTCTGTAACTTCAAGGTCCCACATTTTGTGTTGAATCCTTCCTTTGGTGTCCTCTTTCTGGGTTTACACTTTTCTGCCTCTTTTACTTTTTTACTTGAAGAATGTTAAAATAAGATTCCATGCAACTTGATAGCATAGCACAGTTGTCCCATTTCAGGCTCCTTATTTAACCATAGATGTAAAAGGTCTTTACAATGCAAGTAAACATGCTTATGAGTCCAAGAATCAGCACCTTGACATCTCCAAACTATTATTATTTTGTCCATCAGGAACTAGTACACAGTTTAATGTACCTGACTTAATCAGAAATACTCTTTTAAATATCAGATCCTCTAAATACCCTGTTATTTCTGTTCTTGGTTCCATTTATTTTACTCATTGTAGAGAAGAAACCATATATTATTTGTTATTTAAGAAGTTTTAGCATCCAAAAGCATAATGTTACAACCTTAAATTGTGTCATTTATAATCAATACCTTGTTAGTATATTACAAAGTCTATTTATTCATTAGAATTTTGATTGAGAACATGTAGTTTGAATAACAGAGTCTACGGTTAGAGACACAAATGCATACTTTCTTTTTGTAAAGTATAAGCACCTATTTTAGTTATCTATCCCGTGTGATAATATTCAGTAATGTGATACTCATGCACTGTGTGAGTTTCATTGAAAGGAAAATAAAATTTTATCTGGTAAATTCATCATTCCTATACGATGGGGGGATGATATGATAAATTTGACACTTAGCAGTGGTTTGTAGCTCTAAATACGTCCTATTTGCATATATTGCTTGAAGGTGGGACATTCAAAAGGAATGTATGTAGAAATACAGTAAGAGAAAGCCTGTGTGTTAAAACTGTACAAAACCACCATCTGTCATGATGACTGGATGAACCAACTATGATGGTTAATGTTTGTTAACAGCTCTTAGAAATGTATATATATAAAAAAAACTAGGTGACAATTTTCTTAACGTATCTGTGTAAGATTTCCTGGAATAGGTTAACTAAAGTGGGGAAATTCACACTAAATGTGGGCAACAACATTCAGAGAGCCAGGGTTTCAGGCTGAATACAGAGAAGGAAGAAAGCTAAATATCAGTTTTCTTGTCTTTGCTTTTCCTGACTGCAGATGTAACTTAATCCGTCACATCTTGCTCCAGTTGTCATGACTTCCCTGCCATGATGGATTGAACACTCACACTGTGAACTGTAACAAACCCCTCTTTTTAAAATTCTTTTTGTTAGGTATTTTGTCTCAGAGATGTGAGTAAAAAAAAAAACTACTACAGAATATTATCGAAATGAGAGGGATGTTGCTCTGATAAACCTGACCATGTGGTTGCTAGACTTTAAGAACTCGTTTGTAGGTATTATGTTAAAGGTTGAAGCTGGAAATTAAAGTCCCACAATGCTGTAGGCAGAATATTGTTTTAACCATTATGCTGAAAGTTTGGAAGGCCAATATATGAAAGAAGTATGAATAGTGAAGTGAGGACTACCCTGTGATTTTTCATGGGACAACTGGGACTCTCTTGGAAACCAAATGTTTATTTGCATTATATTCTGACAACGAATAAGATTGAATTCTTCTTATGTCCTGAGAGTTTGAATGTGTTTGGATTACAAACTAATGAACTCTTTTAGAAGGGCAAATTTTAGAACAGATTAAGATTCAAGCTGGGCCATTATTTATGCTCACTGCTCTCATCTAAGTTTACAGTGAGACTTAAGGAGACAGTAGGTAGACATGTAAATGTGTGGCTAATAAAATAAAATTCTTGAGCTTGAGATTACAGACCAGACATGTTGAAAATAACTATAAATGTTAAAGGGGTTAGCAACACTGAGGAGAAACATTGTGCTCCTTACTGGGACAATAACAAAGGTGCATGAGAGGGGGTGACTCACCCAACATCTCCATCTCATGAGAATACCAAATAGTGAAAGTAGTGATTTGTGATTGCCACTCGAAGTTTTCCCTTCTTGAAAGTCCTTGAGCAAAGAAGACTAGTCAGCTTGTTTAAATGGAGTGTTCTCCACTACTGTCATGCTGCAGAACTTGGCAATATCCTTCAGCTGGCATGCATTCTGAAGGAATGGAAGATTTAAGTGTTAACAGAGTTTGGACCACGGTTTCAGAGAACCACTGAGGGCAAACTACGTTAAGCAGAACTAAAGACCCCACAGGGAAAGCCATTGCATAAGTGACAGGGGAAAGAAGAAATATTAATGCATTAACAGACAATGGGGATTTGAAGACCATGTGATGTCTGCTGAGGAAAGCTGAATTTACAAAGTGAAGCTGACACAAGAGAAAGGCTGTGTGTGTAGCAGGCAGCAGAACTAAGGAGAAGGAGCTACATAAGCGTTTTAGATTAGAAAGGATCCTATCGATAGTATAGAACATGGAGGATATGACATAGAATTGCAAGGTTTGATGTTCTTCTGGGTTGTGATTTTGCTCTTAAATGATATTCCCTCAATGTACATTCTTAAATATGATCTTTACCAACCCCACATTGGACAGAGGGCTGATCTCCAAAATATACAAACAACTCAAGAAATCGGCCACCAAAAGAACAAATGATCTAATAAAAAAAATGGAGTACTGAGAACTCACAACAGAGGAATCTAAAATGGCTGAAAAACACTTAAGGAAATGTTCAAGATCCTTAGCCACCAGAGAAATGCAAATTAAATAAATCAAACAACTCTGAGATCCCATATTACACATGTCAGAATGGCCAAGATAAAAAAAACACGAAGACAACTTATACTGGAGAAAATGTGGGGAAAAAGAAACACTCCTCCATTGCTGATGGGAGTACAAACTAGTACAGCCACTTTTGGAAATCAGTATGATGACTTCTCTGAAAATTAGGAAACAACCTACCTCAAACTATTATTCAAAACACTGCTTGGCCAACAGTTTAAGTGTATTTCTGTCTCTTATATCTTAAATTAACCCATTTCTATTATTTTATATTTTACCATGAAGCTCATGGCCTACTGGCAAAGTTCAAGCACATCTTTCTTCTGTGGCAGCTACATGGCTTATCATTGACACCACCTACTCCCTCCTCCTCTATCGACTTGGAATTCCTGCTTTACCATATTCTGCTACACCACTGGATGAAACAGCTTTTTCAATAACCAATAAAAGTAACATATGGATAGAAGGACTTCCTACACCATTTACCCTTTTCTTTTTCTTTTTGAGTAAAAAAGGAAGGTTTTACCTTTAACATTGTAAAATTACATATAACAAAACAGGAATCAAATCAGAATTACAGTTAACACTATATCTACTTTAGCTTTTATTATAACTTGCCCTGAGGCAAGTTCAGAGTCATTTATCTGTGGGTCCTGCATATCCAGCTCACACAGCATAACACCAAAAATTCTAGGCAAGAGCAGTTTCTGGCCCAAATGACGAACAAACTCCATGGAAGGTGCTTTGATGCGCATCATCCTTTTTAGTAGATTGGTGCTGCCAGAAGCAGATGTATCTCATTTTCATGATGAAAATTCCTAAGTTTTTAAAACACTTTAAATGTTATATTATGCAGGTCTTTGAAAAGTTTGAAAATCATCTATCTAACTGAAATATAACTCTATGTATCTAGAAAACCTAACTAATATGACAACAAGTGTGACTATTATAGATGACTATATATTTGCCTGTATCTCTTAATTACACATTACATCTTTAAACAAGCAGCATAGACACAATACCCTAATCAAGAGCAGAATATTTGTATAACAAAACTGACCTTAAATGTGTATCAATAATACAAGATCCATACCAGTGTAAATCTCTATAGCATATCCCCCTTCAAATGTAAACAAACATTTATAAACCATATTTGGGGAATTTGGCCATTGTTGTCTAGACTACTACTTGCTGATTGGGGGCAGTGTTAATCAGATCTCTCTTGGGGTATACCGTGCGGTAGGTCCATTCCAGCCAGCAGTCCTGAAGATGTCATGGATGTTGAACCATCTGGGCCATTTTAAAGGGGATCTTGTTTGATCAAATCACATTAGTATGGAAGGAATCCATATCCTCTATGGAAACAAAAGTAGAACCTCTCTTCCAAAGCAACATACCCTTAGACCCAAATTTTTAAGTCAAGATCCCTCCAAAATATATATGTTGGTTTAGCTTAGCAGTTCATAAATGAAATGTCTCTCTGTACTTAGCTCATTCACAGTCAAAAATTTCAAAGAAAACACAATAATATACATAATCTAGACTCTCTGCGTAAATTCCATTTTTATGTGGCTCGTTTTTCTTACTCTGTTACTTTTTTCTACAAGTTTACTGTCTTTTTAAAGACTTTAAAAAAACATTTACTTTTTATAATTCTCTATACTCTTTCTTCTCTCTCTCAAGGCTTTGTACATGTTTTAAATACACTGTGACCCATTAGAGATTGTTTTCATCTAAATTTGTCTTTATTGTACATCTGTAATCTTTTTCTGACCAGGACTGCTTCTTAAAATGCTAAAAGGCATGGCTAGGACTGAGACTACTTTGTCTTTTGGCTCTGCCCAGCCCAACATGACGGAGACAAGTTCACTGCTTCTATAAGCCATGCATATCCCCCTGTTCCAAGTATACAGCAGGTCTATGTTGTGCCATTAAGCAGTTTGTAACACTCTGCTCATGAACCCTATTTAATTGCTCCATAGCAGGTCTTCCTAAAAGGGTCAGAGCCGTTTGTTCTGGTGTACCAGGAATTTGGTGCTTAAAGAAGCCACGCAGCCTTCCATGCCAAGGCTGAGTCAGGAAGACCTATCTTAAAGGAGTTGCAGTGAGCCAGCAAACAAAGCTCATTCAAAGAAAAAAGAAAGAAAGAAAGAAAGAAAGAAAGAAAGAAAGAAAGAAAGAAAGAAAGAAAGAAAGAAAGAAAAAGACATGCTAGCTACCAAGAAGCCATGCTTAACTCTGTTCTTTTATGTCTAGAATTCCTTTCCAAGCTTTCTCGGGTTTTACATGAATGTACTTGACCACGTTAGTACCAATTTGTAGATGGAAACTGCGCGTTTGTTCCTGGCTGCTCAGACCTGAAATAATTACACAGAAACTATTATTTAAAACACTCTTTGGCCAATAACTTAAGCATATTTCTGGCTAACTCCTATATCTTAAATTAGCCCATTTCTAATATTTAATATTTACCAGGAGGTTCGTGACCTACCAGCAGGTTCCACCACATCTGTCTCTGGTGGGAGCTATATGTGTTCTCATTGACTCCACCTGCTCTCTCCTCCTTTAATTGCTTGGAATTCATGTATTTCCCTGTTTTGCTAAACAATTGGCCAAAACAGCTTTACTCACTAGCCAATAAAAGCAGCACATAGACAGAAGGACTTCCCTCACCAGTAACCCAGACCCAAAAAGACAAATATAAAATGGACTATGTACTCCCTCATAAGTGTTTTTTAGACATAAAGCAAAAAAAAAAAAAAAGCAGCCTACACTTCACAATCACAGAGAACCTAGATAACAATGAAGACCCTAAGAGAGACGTACAAGGGAAGTAGAAAAAGACAAAACTTCCTGGGCAAACTGGTAGCATGCAGATCACTGAAGAGGGTACAAGGAGAGGGGGAAGGGAGGGAGGGGAATGGAGAAAAAATATATAGCTCAATAAAAACAATAAAGCAGGATTCCATGACAACAAGCAATCTTAGTGTGGAATAAGATTTTATGAATCATCACTTTACCTCTCCTAATGGAATTACCTGTGAATCCACATGAAAACCTTTTTTTTTAACCAATTAACATTAAATAGAATTTAAATGAATTTTAGATCTGAGTTCAAATACAACACCTTTTCTAATTTGATTGCCAGAAAGGGTAAGATGTTTTTTCCATGTCACTCAGTAAATGAGATGGATTTGTTTTTCTAAGTGTGTGATATAGTTCTGAATTTCGTTCTAGTTGCTCTGTTTCTGTTCAGAAAACTAGCTCTATGTGAGACGAGACAGCAGAATGGGACATTTGGAGGGAAATGCTCTCATTTCGTGGTGATCAACAATCTTTCCTGAACACTGTATGAAATATCACATTACAATTCTAGATATGGCAATGTGCATAAAAATTAACTTACTGTATTAATTTGCAGACAGAATTATCCCTGGTTAAAACCAACTGGTTGGAATTCCTGATCATCTTGTCTCTGCTCCAAAATGCTGTGAGTTTAGGCATTTATCACCATGCACTGGTACAATTAACTCTCACTTTTCATTCATATACCTTTCTTTTGCTGGTTCACTATTTCTTTTAGGACCCTGTGGTTTCTGGATTCTACAGTAACTACTAAGAATCTCAGTTTGTAGCACCTTCTACATTGTAACTCACTGAGCAACAATAGATGCTCATTGGGTGAAGACAACATTCACTATTTTTTCACCATGTTCTTACTAGAAAATTTTCTTATTTGTTTTGTCTCTTTCTACTTCTGTTGTAGATTAGATCCATGTATGTCTCTCTTAGGGTCCTCATTGTTCTCTAGGTTCTCTGGGATTGTGAATTGTAGGCTGCTTGGATTTTTTGCTTTATGTCTAAAAACTACTTATTTTGTGGACAATGCACAGGTTTATATTATTTAGCCATATATAGTACAGAAAGAACCAATAGGGAATTTATTGTATAATATTGATTCATACAATAACAAACACTAAAATATGTCACACAATTTTAACACTTGCATGTTAGAAACAAAAGGAAGCCAGTGGTGTAGTCTGGTAGCCTAGAAACCAGGTCGTGTATTTAATTCCTTGTTCAGTCAAAGCCCAAAAGCCAAGGACACACTGTGCAGGAGAAGATCCATGTCACTTCCACACTTTTGTGATTTTCAGATTCCACTTGGATAGGAACATGTTGAAGAAAGTTGGTTAGAGCCATCTTTTTGATCCAGTCGACCAGCTTAGATGATAATTTCCTTCAAAAGCTGTGGGCTGAATCGAGCATATAGAAGGCCAGAGTGGCCAAGTTAGCACACACAAAAAAGTGACAGTCAGAGAAAGGCTCAGTTGGTGTCGAATGTGACAGTTACACCAAAAGCATAAGATTTATGCCAAAAGCTTAGCAACTACGCCAAAAATGTAACAGTTAGAAAAGGGCAAGAAATTCAAAAACAGTAATGTCACAAGCCCATGAAGAATACTCACAGCCAAGATGGAGCTGAAGGGGAGTAAAAGGGGGGAATCTGACTTATTTACAAAAAGGTGATTGGAGTTAGAGACGGGGTAAGATGACATACCGTGCCTGATGCCCTCTTGTTCCCCCTTAGGGGCTATAGGCGCTATGGCTCATGTGGATCTGACAATTGATGAAATAAGCTAATTCCCCTTTCACTTCTTCTGGGATTTGTGGAGTTTTGCTTTATAAATTGAGTGCTTTAAGAAAATAAATGAGTTCCTGCTTTACTTGACTCCCCACTGCATCTGATTGTCTCAGGACCCATGGACTGGGTGATGAGCAGTGCACTTCCCTGCCTTAGCCAGGGCCAGTTATGGGAGGCTGACTTTGCAATTCTTCAGCGAGGTCTACAAAGGGACCTTGCAAAAAAAAAAAAAAAAAAAAAAAACAAACACCTGCACAAACCAGGTAATGGCTTAAACCATGGTTTAGTCAAGTTTAATGTGTATATTTAAGTACAAAATACAGTACATCCTTCATAATATTCTCTTTCGTGTTTTCTAACAAGTCATTTTAGGAAGGTACAATTTAGGTGTAATAAGTTGTATACATTCAAAGTATTGGATTCAATAATTTTGACATAAATTATACTTGCAAAACAGTTACTAGATCACACAGACCTACAGCATGCTTAATACATTCTTTTTTTTTTTATCTCATTTTAGCTGCTCATCCGTCAACCTCTTTTGTTACTAACAGGTTAGCTAGTTAGTTACATTTCCAAAGTATCTGGTCCATGATTTCCTAAGCAGTTCTGTATTCTCCTCCCATATTACCAAAAGTATGCTGAGACAGAACTGAGCCACCACAGCCTCTGTCTTTTTGTGGGTTACAGAAATTGATATCATGTTGTGAAATTTATTATCCCTAATATAAAATTTTAAAAGAAGATTGTAATGCAGGTTTAAACACCTTCATTATGAGTAGTGGGAAGTGACTTGTAAAAGAAGGACGGCATTATTTGTCCTAGACTGAGATGTATTTCTAAAGGTCAAGTTGCCCTGACTTGCAAATGAAATGAATCTTTCTCCCTCCCAAAATATATGTGGGATTGATAGAAATATTCCATATCTTAATTGAAATGAGGATAATAAGTTTTCAGCTTTTGTTAAAATTTGTTTTAATATATAGCTAAATAGGATTATTTTAATCATACCTAAAAGATTGACTTATAAAGAGATTAATATTTAATGAGATTCAAAAATCCTTCCAAGATGTTCCATATAATAGTGTTCAAAAGTGGTGGATTTGGGACGTCACCCAAGCCAGTCCAACTCTACAGATTATATTTGATCACTCTTCTTTACAATATAAACTTATTTATATGCAACAAAAGTTCACTAATGTCTTAGTAACCAAAATTTATTATATAGGAGTCTTAGTACTTCTAAACATCAGAATTAATTGTGGTCAATTTGTCAACATTCTTAGAAGACTAAATAGAAGTTCATTCTTTATAAGCATCAGCAATATGTAGAGTTGTTTGTTTGTTTGTTGTTGTTTTACTTTGACTACTCTTATCTTCCAACTCCCCAAAGACAAACTACAGTTGTCCATAAATAGTTCATAGTTAAAAATTCTATTAAAAGTTTTAAAAATCCAAATAGTGTCTGGAAGATTATGATACTGTATAAATTAAAACTGAATTTAAGATTGGTAGTAATCAAAGTCATAGAATGTAGTTAGTGACATTATAGAGATGATTGCTGTAATCATCCTTGTTGACATTTAAGTGCTTTTGAAATCCAAATTCATGAAGTCATGTGACTTGCTGATGTTACTCAGAAAGCCAGGGGAGTGACAGGTAGAATGAAACCATGTGTTCCCTGTGTCGTCGAGAACAGTACCCTCCTTAGCTAGTACATAATCATTGCGCTGTTGGTAATCACTGTGTTCAGAACACTCGAGAACAGATGAAATGACATTAGTAATAAAATGGTACAATAATCAAATTCAAGAACTCTCACTTTCATGGGTTTCTATATTTACTTTATGGGAAATATACTTTATGAACCATGAAATATTTGGCAGAGGGAAAAATAATACTTTTAGAAAAGAATTATTATATCAAGAAGGAACTATAAAAGGCACCATTATGGCCTACAGAAAGGACCAGTTATCATTCTCTCCTCCAATCAATGACTTTCCATATTACATCAAATGACTTTCCATTTGCATATCGATGGAGAGGGAAAAGTGGAGTGATTTCATTCTTGAGCTCATGGGAAAGGACAAATGTATCCACTTCCTGTTTCCTCCCAAGTACTGAATTTCTTTCCTGTGAGTTGCTTATTTTTCTTGGTGCCTTAAAAGATACTGCTATAAAATTTGAGGTTTACACATGTGAACTGCCCTCTCGATGATATCAGTCCATATCACCTATCTAACCGACAAATCTAATTATAGCGAGTCATATCCTCTGTTTAATATTATTCACTGAGACATCCTGATGTCTTCTATACTGAGCCCAGGAAATACGAAGTCCTAGATCTGTAAACTGTTTAAAGACTTCTCCTTGTATTAAAGTCTGAGAAATGAAGTTATGAATAGGATGGCTGTTTATTCCAAGTGTATATGTCTGCCCTATTAACAACTTGTCACTAGCTATAACTGCATTTTTTTCCTTTCATAATCACAGCTATTGGTGTTATTTTGAGAACTTGCACATTGTACAGTATGAAAATGTATTTTATTTGCAATTTAAATTATTTTCCTATAAAGGCAGAAGAAAAAGAAAAGATAGAATGATACCTATTTGGGCTTAAAATGCATTATCTTAAAAAAGAAGCCAAGGACAATAGCACTAGGTTTCAATCCTAATACATGAACTGGCTGTGTGGGAGCCTAGCCTGTTTGGATGCTCACCTTCCTGGTCCTGGATAGAAGTGGGAGGACCTTGGACTTCCTGCAGGGCAGGGAACCTGGACTGCTCATCATTCTCGGGGGGGGGGGGGGGGGGGGGGGGGGGGGGGGGGGGGGGGGGGGGGGGGGAGGGGGGGGGGGGGGGGGGGGGGGGGGGGGGGGGGGGGGGGGGGGGGGGGGGGGGGGGGGGGGGGGGGGGGGGGGGGGGGGGGGGGGGGGAGGGGGAGATGTGTGGGAGGATGGAGAGGGAAATGGGAAACGGGGAGGAGGCGGTAATTTTTCAAAATAAATAAATAAATAAATAAATAAAAATTTTATTGTATTCAAACTGCCTGCATATCAGGATATAATTATGCTGTGAAATAAATTAACTACAGATAGAATAAGTTAGAGACACTCACATTGGAGTAGCTTTGGCCCTTCAATGAGAAAAGGAGAGACACACGATGTCATTGACAAGATGCAGGCAGAGACTGGAGTGAGTGTGAGTCAAGGAAACAACAAACCGTCACAACTGTGGAAGAAGCAAGCAGGGGTGTCTCAGGAAGCTTTCAGGAAAAACATTAGCCTGTCACGGGTTTCAGAGTGGACCACTGTGATCATCAATTTAGACAAGAAATTCTGTTGTTTTAAGGTATGGGGTTGTATCGTTTGATTAAATCAGCTCTAGGAAGTGAAATTCATGCACTTATGTCATCACTAAGACATGTCTAAGAATGGGAGCGTTTTACATTTCCTAAGTAGGTAAGGAAATTTATAAAATGTACTTTATATTTCAGCATATTCGGGAGCCTTTGTTCCTATGTTTTATTATGCATAGACATCACTGTTGTCTAGTAAAAATGGTCTCTTTGAGCATGGATGCTATTTAGAGAAATTATAAGCCAAGAGTTTTAGATATGAGGACTAACTAATCCGTAATCAACATGACTTTTTAAATCTTACGTACACAGTCGATATATTTCTATCCTACGTAACCCACAAAATAAACCATAATGCCAACACGGAATAATTATTCTTTAGTATGTAAAACAGAATAAAACCTCCAATCAAAGATTTCTCCTCATTCTTTTGTCTAGGAGTAAACATCACTTCTCTACATGTAAGCATCTAAAGAAGGACACTTAAAAGAAATCCCACAGTAGCTCAGAACTGAGAATGATAGATGGTTATTTATTTAGGGATATACTCACAAATCAATATCCTCTGCTGGAACAGAGAACAGCAACCAAATCCCGCAGCCAGAAAAGAGGCTGGACAAGCACTTTTCTTAGGCATAAATAGTATAAGAGGCCACACCCTAGTGAGTAGGTAACTTAAAGGCTACTGGCTGTAGGAATTCCTACAGCAAGCTTGGTGTGCTATCTCTTCAAAGTTGAAAATAATTAACTCTTTCCAAGACAATTTTCTCTGTCAATTTCCAATACCTCATGTCAACACATTTTTGGGCACATGTTAAAATGAAGGATTATATTGTGGATATAAATAACTCCATTGGTGTTAACACTAGTAGAAATAGGCCCCAAATACCATTACTAAAACATTTTTAGGAGGACTTTTCTTTTTTTTTGGTCACAACTCTATTGATAAAAAACACCATCTATACAGTAAATCCAGAAAAATTTATCCATATATTCACTATAAAATATACAATGTAGTAGTCAAAATATTAAGCCAACAAACTGAGTAAATGAATGAATAACAGCTAGCGTTTACACTGATTAAAAAGATTATATGTAAATACGTCATAGAACTATTTTAATTTAGAACATTTTTGTACCGTTATAGTAACTGAATAATACATGTATAATAGAGTCAGAATCATAACTGAAGTTTGATATATATTAAACATAAAAAGAAAATATAATGACCAAAATCTTCACATTGAAATACTTCCATAAGAATCTGGAAGTTTGTGTAATATTAATTTTTAATTCCAAAGAAAATAAAAATAATACCTTGAGAGCCAAAAAGAAAAAAGAAAAAGAAAACAAAATAAGAAAATCCAATGAAATATAAAGCTATATATTAGAACCAGAAAGTGTCATTCAGCTAGTTCCTATTTTTATTAGTTAAGACCATTTATAATCATATACGAACATTTTTCTCAGACTATATTAAATTTATATCACTCAAATATTGGCTTGTGTGGTTCCATTTTACTGGTCCCAAACAGAGCAATGTTCTCCCTCTTTTTCAGATGTCATAATTGGGTAATAAATTTTTGAAGATAATATGTAGATCTATGATATTTTACATATTCACTTTATGTTGCTTTAAAATAAGCATCCTGGGGCTGGAGAAATGCTCAGTAGTTAAGAATATTTGCTGTTCTTCAAGCATATCCAAGTTCATCTCCAAAATCAGGTGACTAGCCACATTCTGTAGCTCCAGCTTAAGGTCATCTCTGGTGTACACATGCACACATGTGTCTTATGCTCACAGAAGCACACACACACATACTCAAAAATAAAAAGAAATGTTTAAAGATAAAATGAAATTATTATCATTATTCAAATGATGTTCAGTTACAATTTGTAAGATATTTTATGTTTATTTTGTAAAGTTGGGTAAAACAAAGTACCACAAAATACGTTATCTTGCAAACAGTTTCAGCTCTTGGTAAAGAACTATGTAAAATAGTAGCAGCAGCTGGAGTGAGATGGAGGTCTTTCAGTTTTCATCCAAAATCAAGAATTTTCATTTTTAGCTTTTTAGTCTTCTGCAATATAAGACCTAAACTCAAAATGTCCTATTGCTGGACTGTGGTGGCACACGCGTTTAAACCCAGCACTTGGGAGACAGAGGCCAGAGGGATCTCTGTGAGTTCAAGGCCAGCCTGGTCTGTGAGTTCCAGAGAAGCTAGGATCTCCAAGAGGTAGGAGAAAATATTCAAGAAAAAAGTTACTTAGACATATAACCCAGCTTTTAAAAAGCTTTGCATTTATTTATTTACTTATTTATTATTTGTTCTGTATGTTCACATGTCTTGGATCGAGCGCTGTTATCACTGTCTCTTTATCCAGATGTATCTCTTATACTTACATCACTTTTGAAAAAACAACTAAGCAAATGTTTCACAGAAAAAAAAGAGAGAGAGAAATGCTAGATAGTTACCAACATTTATTTATTTGTTTGTTTGTTTGTAAACGGTATCACCTTGAACAAAAGTATAGCAAATCAACACAGACTGAGATACTAAATTGCCATACAATTTTCTCAAAAGCTCTGTTTTATTTGTAACCAGTCACTGAAAAAATAGTACATATGAGTTTGAGCAATCTACCAGCCAACAATGTCAAGTATCAATATTTAAATGCAGAAGAATAAATAACATTAAATGAGATTCACAAGGAAATTATGCCAAATGCCACAATTCATAATTACATTCATGAATGATACACAGATGTTAGTGCTTCACAATGAAGTATCTAAGAAATTGGTCAAAACAGGACACTTTATGCTTCCGTATTTGATTTCAAATAACATACAAACGAGTAGAATTAAAAGGTTTCATTATTAATATGAAGTTTCACACCCATAATCTTAGTATTTCCACTTTACAGGAGAGGGAAACCAGCTATAGACAAATTACAAACAAAAAAAAAATAATTGAATAGAAATGATTTCTCACTGGCATACAATCAGCCAGTGCTTTACTGTGATTGTTAATTATTTGGTAATCATGTGTTAGATTCATTATTCTCCCACATTCTGTTCTCCAATTCTACACTGAAGTAATTGTACCTATAAAAGGCATACTAGATCCCCTTATTTATGCTTGTTTATATATTCTATGAATCTAAACACTGAAACATAAAATGTATAGTGATTGTCAAATTCTTGGTGGAGGAGGAGGAGGAGGAGGAGGAGGAAGAGGAAGAGGAAGAAGAAGAAGAAGAAGAAGAAGAAGAAGAAGAAGAAGAAGAAGAAGAAGAAGAAGAAGAAGTGCTAGTCGACCACCTTTTTCATTTTTTTCATGGATAAATCTTCAGTAAGCTGTCAATGTCATTGTGTTTTGATTTTTTTATCTACCAAACCAGATAAAACACTCCTAAAGCAACTATAAATGAGAGATGTTGCTAAGTTTGGAAATTTTTTTCATATGAAAATCACTCTGTAACTTTAAAATTCTATGAGTCTAATTTTCTTTTGACTCTTCATTAAAATTTTGAATATGATCACTCTTCTTTCAAGAAATAATCTGAATTTTAATAGCTATTTTTATTATGGAGTTAGTTGTAAATAATGATATAAATATTTATGAGAAAAAAGTCATTTGTAATCACTCTCAAGCTCATCTTTGTACTGCTAGATTTAACACTGAAGTTTCTAGGTTATCTCTCTGCATATACATATTATACATATGTACATGTTCATAGATGTTTATAAGTTCATGCCTCAAGACTCTTGATTCGTGAACTATATGGCATAAGATAAACTAGTCACACATTATCTCTCTTTATTTGTAGTCATATAATTCAAGAAGTGATGTAAAAGATACATTTAATAAAATTTATAATTACACTTAAGTTTATGATGAAGTTCTGGTAAATGGAAAAATGGGCAATATTTCGGAGGGGGGAGGACCTTGGACTTCCCACAGGGCAGGGAACCCTGACTGCTCTTTGGACTGGAGAGGGAGGGGGAGAGGAGTGGGGGGAGGGGGGAGAAGGGTGGGAGGAGGGGGAGGGAAATGGGAGGCTGGGAGGAGGCGGAAACTTTTTTTTCTTTTTCTCAATAAAAAACTTAAAAAAATAAAATAAACTCGAAAAGAAATCATGGCTGTTTTTTAGGATATAACTTTTATTGAGAAATAAAAAGTAAGAGATTTAGTTTCTTATTGATTTATTAGAGAAAAACAACCTATGAAGAAAGAAGGATGATGTTGTTATAGGGCTCTTAAAGACACATAGAATTTGTGAAGTGAAACTGAGTTGCTCAAAAGTTATATGCAGCGAATTAATCATCATCATATCATCATAATGCATAACATGCTGTATCTCTGTTCTAAACATAAGCATTGGGAATGTTATGCTTTCCTCAGAAAATAAGGAAATGGGGAGAAACCCCAGCCTGTACCAGGGTGCTGTTTCACACTGAGCACTAAACCAATGGGATAAAGTCTACAAAGCTCTGATGACCTAGCAGTCAAAACTTGTTGTGACTCTTATATTATCAGTTTCCAATTGGTGAGTTGAACATTTTAATGTCTTATTAATAATTCTTTTCTCCAAAACAACACCAAAGTGTGATGGAGGTGGGTCTTGTAATAATAAAGAAACTGCCTCGGCCCTCATAGGACAGAAAATTAGGTAGGCGGAGTAGACAGAAGAGAATGCTGGGGAAAAGAAGCTGAGTGAGTGAGTCGCCATGATGCTCCCACTCCAGACAGACGCAGGTTAAGATCCTCTCTGGTAAGCCAGCTCATGGGCTACACAGAATATTAGAAATGGGTTAGAACAATATGTAAGAGCTAGCCAATAAGAAACTGGACCTAGCCGGGCCAGGCAGTGTTTGAAAGAATACAGTTTCCGTGTAATTATTTCTGGGTATAAACTAGCCATGCGGGCGGCCGGGTGCCGGGGACGCAGCCCTGCCGCTCCTATATCAACAAAAGTGAGACTAATCCTCTTCAACTCTGAAGAGACAAAATACAAAGACTCAAACATCTTTCTGAAAATCTGACAGAAGTTCAGGGCTGGAGCCAAATTAGCACAATTATGTGTCTGACACTAAAGCCCAGGCCTTATGGATGAAATCAAGATGGCTTTCCTTTACACAGATACTGACAGCTTTTATTTGTCATACGTACAGCATGTTTATTGCTTTTAATGTGATCTAGAAAGAGGGATATTAGGGAATTTATCAGAGATAGTCTTTCTGTAAGTGAAAACAAAATAGATATTACTGCCACATATATGGGACTTCAAATATTCAAATGACTATAGAAAAATGTGGGTTGTTTGTAACTCTGAAGATAATTAAGGCACACAATAGCAATAATATCAGAGAAATAATTTATTAGACGACATGAGCAAGAGTGACTCATACGTCCCCACAGGAAATATGGCATGCCTCAGAAAAATATACTGGAGGTAGAAAAGTACTTACAAGATCAATGGTTCTGTGGGTGATAATATTAGTTTTTCCTCTATTGAAGCTTTTTATGCATATGCACGAATGTAAATATAGCATTTAACCAGATTGTGTGATAACTAATACAAAGTAAGTAGATTTAACAAGGTTCGTAAGTACTGAGAATGTTTTTTGCTATATCTCTTCACTTTGAACATTGCATTCTTTTCTAATTAGATACCTTAGCTACTAGATAATTAAATACTCCTGAGATATAATAAGTTCAATTCAGGTAGCTACTTTAAATTTTATTAATCAGGCATCATTTATTCACTATGATGTTTATTTCTGTTTTCTTTAGTCATTTTATTGCTAACTTGTTAATCAGATTTTAAAGTTTTTAAAAAGAGAAAGTATGAGTATTTCATTTGTAAGGACTGGAATACAAACTTATGTTGCAGTGATAAAAATAATAAAAAACGTAAAAATTTAGAAGGCAACCAATATCATTGAAACCAACTAGATTTTGTACTCTGAGATAAATATAAAATGAAAAATGTATGAATAGAATGAAATGTTTGTAAACATAAATGCTTTGTAGAAATATTTATAGAAAATACTTGGTCTAGTTTTGAAATAATTTAAAGTATTTTTTTAAAGTTTTCATCTATGCAACAATGAATTTCTATCATATTTAACACCATTATCTCTTCAACTTGTCCCAGATTTCCCTGCTCATAATCCCCATTCCAACACCATAACCTATTTTTGAATCAAATCAACATACTTAGAAGTATAGGGACATCAGTTGTCCTGTGATCAGCCTATCAGGGACCACACCTTTAAAGCAGGTGTCCCTCCATCCCCTATCAGCCATCAACTGCTAATAGCTCCTCATCTAGGAATCTGTCCCTATGTGCCCTTCCCTTTCCCTGTCCTAGGTGAAATGCTGATCTATAAGACTTTTGCATAAGTAGTTTCTATAAGGCAAATATTCTTTTCCATCTGCCCATTTGATCATGATGCTCCAAACCACTATGCAATCATAAAACCAAGTTAAACCACAGCCTTCTGCCTTAAGGTCTGACCACCATTGATGATTAAGTTCATGTTAGTCCCCATACTGCTATATTCCCATGGTTTTTGTGACTAAAACATCTGCTGGGCCTTCCTGTGGAATACAATCAACTGGTAAATTTTTATACTCTCGATCTTTTCATGCATGTATTTTATATTCATTACTTTAATTTTATTGATTTTATATTAATCCATTCATTTGTTTGAATTCATATGTCAATGCATATGTGCAGACATACATGGATGTGTCATGACATGAATGCCAAGATGAGAGGACAACTTAGGGAACCACTTCTTTCCTTCTACAGTCTGGGATCCAGAAAGTGATTTCTGAACCAACATGATCTTGCTGGTTGTACCCCCACTTAGACTCTATTGATCTAGTTTCTCTCTTTGCCTTGAGGATTGTTTTGGTTTTGTTTTGTTTTGCTTGTTTTCAGTCTTTCCATATTTTTATCCTATTGGACATTCTGAGGTCTTGACTGCAGTCTATTCTTCACCCTCATGGGTCCATACACTGTCCCTCAGAGCCTTTTTTAAGGAAATGCTGTCCAACTACACAGTATCCTGACCTTCCAAGCTGTCTAGATGGCACCATAACCTCAAGAGTCTCTAATTTGAATGTCTACAAAACCAACATTATAATATGCTCCCAAGATGTTCCACTGGTACAAATGCCAGCCAAAAATACCTTGGCTCATGGCTGCCTGCCTCTGACTATCTGGAAAAGCACTTCCTTGAGTGACCCTGTGTTGGCAGCAACCCCAGGAGCTCTTTGTTTTCTAGAACAGTCTTTCCAATGAATTTTTAATCTCCTATTCTGGCACTCAAGATGACTAGAATCTGGTCTGTTTCCTCCTCTCCCATGCAAGATGCTTAGATGATTTTAAATGCTGTAATCTCTTCAAGAACTTTGTTCTGCTTACCTGCATCTTAAAAATGCACCTTTTTCTGGGCTAACTGGAGATTTGCCATCTCTTTTTCATTTGGTTTTTGCTACTAATTCTCAGTGTGACTCTAGTTCAATATAAATAAGAGAAAATTTAGAAATCTGAGTAAATAATCATTGCACAGACTGGATGCTGTGTTTGCTCCCTTGGAATTTTCCCTGTCAAAGTAATTAATCTACCATCTTTATACTCTGCATTCTCCAAAGCTTCTGAAAAGAGAAAATTTTAGGAAACTTATTTGTCAAGATACAACAAGATTGGACTCTATTTCTATATTCAATAAAATATTTTTTCTATATGAACCATATTATTAGCATTAAATTTGCTCTCTTTATTTCTATCAGTATTTTTTTGAATCTCCACCTAATTTTATGTTGCAATGATTTTCTTCAGAATCTTATATCATTTGTACCTTTAAAATTTGCTTATCAAGTCAGTCCCAATTATTTACTGATATGATATAGTTTATACTAGTTATCTCCCTACTAAGCTGCTTCCTGCCATTTATCAGAAGTTATATTTTATTGCCCTAAGCAGTTGAATTATCAAAGTATTTCATCATGCCCCTTTCATAGCCATTGCTACCACCATTGTAGTTATTATAGACTTTTCCAAAATCTTATTGTGTTTCTGTTCTAAATACATATGTGGTTCATATGAACTACATTAGTACACATCCATATATGTACACACACCCACTCACACACATTAAAAAAATATGAAATAAAATTACAAATATATGAGTTTTATTTTTAACTATTTGATATGATATTCATAAAATCTGAATTTCTTCTCAGCTCTAACATTTACTAGCTGTGTGACCATATGCATTTTAAATAATTCAACTGTATCTCACATAAATTGCCATAAAAATAAAACTAAATGAGTAATTGTGAGTAGACTTTTTGTTAGAAATTCCAAGGTTAGTTTATGTGGAACAATTGATGTACATATTAGCACAGGTAAAAATTCAAAGAGTGTTGGTTTTGTTTTGTTATGAATATAATTTTAGTTGTGATTGCTTCTTGCAGCAAGTTTTGTACTATGTTCTTCATAACTGAGAATACATCAAACATTTAATTCTGTATTCCAATGTATCAGAAATTTAGAAAAGCAGCTTTGAACAAATTTCAAATTATTACTTTTTCAGGTGCCACCATAAATGCTATGAAATTTTATATTATTAAGGCACTTAAATATTTATTTTCACAATATAATAATGCAGAAATTATGTTGTATAAAATTGTTGTGCTACATTTTGGGATATTTTGCAAATGTGAATTTAAGTAAATGCTTGAAAATGTTGATACATTATTATATTGTGAAATATTTATGTAATGTATGGTGCTGAACATTTTATTCAGTGGACCAGCAGATTATCAGCACAGCAGTGCTATCCAGTATTTCTTTGAAATAATGGCTACCTACTTCCCTAACCCATTCTGCTCATTTTAGGAACCACGAGACAATTTGCCCATAAAATGCAAAACAGAGCTATCTGGGAAAGGGGATTATTTTCAAGAGTTTGTAGTAGTGTCAGTCTGTAACTGAGAACCTGTACCTACAAAACTTCCATGGAAATTACATATATTATTATAGAAGATGCCTCACAACGTGTTTTTGACACCTACAATCATTGCCTCAATAAATACTTTAAATTTTATTATTCCTGTAACATAAACTAACTCACCATATGTGTATGAGTATTTGAAAATATTTTCTCTAGCTTGATTTGAACTCTGGTCTTTTCCTTCTTTTATTATCTGTAAAGAATGATCCTCAGTTTTGTAAACTGTGTTTTCAACTTATACAACATCATGCTTTCTTGTGTTTTAATATTTATTCTCAGTGTTTGCAATGGTCTTCTATCATTTTATGCCATTACTTGCAATCTGATAATATCAACTATAATTACATTCTAAAATGGTCATATCAATTTCAAATTATAAATAATATATGAGCATTTTATGTATTCTAAATGTTTACTATCATACTATTTACATTAATAACTTCTTTCATTTACATTAGCCACAAGAGAGCTACTAATTATAGGTTTAGTTCATGAATTTCTGGTTATAAAGTTGAATACATTTTATATATTATTAGTAATGTCTCCTTAGGGAAAGACTTTTCTATGTCTCTTATTTTTCATCTTTGTTTGAAAGTTTTATATACATCTAAAGCATTCTTTACATATATAATCTCATCCATCCATTCATTTCTGTGCATGCATCTGTGAAAGCATGAAAATTCTTTCATGCTTTCTGTGCATGTAAGCCAGAGTATCTCTCTTAATTGCATGGCACCTTATTCTTTGAAAGAGTGCCTCTTTTACCCATTTGGTTAGAATGACTATTTTCGTCTTCCATTTTCCAGTACTAGGATAAGCGAAGCACACAGCTCTGTCTGAGTTTTACATAAATTCTGAGGGGTGGAATAGGATCTTCATGCTTACACAATGAATAATTTACCAAATAAATCATCTCTCTAGCTACTCTCCACATATAGCTGCTACTATAAGTTTATTTTACACATATTATATTATTTAATGGACTCTTTGGAAGACTAACTTCTCAGTCTATGAGACATTATTTAATGACTATATCAGTATTTCTTTGTTGTATTTTATATTATAGTAAAAAATGTGAAAATTTATTATGAAATAAAATATTGAAAAACCTTTTTAAATCATATCTGATTCACAAAAATAACTTTGAAATGCAGATGTCTCAATTACATTTCCTTAGCCACATGATTGATTACGCAGAAGAATTTTATATAAACCCAAATCCAATTGACCAAAAGGCAAAAGTGATTAAAGTATTTTTTTTTAAAAAAAAAAAAAGAGGGTGCCTAATGCATCTTAGAAATGCTTTATATGATAGCTTGAATAATACTTGCTCTAAAAATATCCATAAACCAAACTTCCTGATTGTGAATGATTAAATAAAAAGACCTTGAGGTGAAGAGTTTATACCATTCTTATCCCAGTGAACTTGTTCTAATGTTGAGGTTATTTACATAAGAGAGAAGAGACAATAGCGTTAGCAGGATGACAACAGTGGAGCAATACCTTGTAAATGTCAATGAAGCACTGAGCTGCCAGTAACTCCTCTGAAGGGAGGAGCCCACAGTCTTCACTTAGAATATGTGTGTAAACAGTCTTAAGTCTGTTTATTTTAACCCAATGAGGCTCAGTTTCCAGAAATGTATAAAACCACTTAGGTGGTTTTAACCTCAATTCTTTTGTGGTAATTCATTATGGTTCCTAAAGAAAATTAACATCTTGCTTTATTTTAAAAGAAATCCAGCAAGAAATTGCAACTACAGCCAGTGATATCCCCAAACTGTACACATTTTCATGTCCTAAACTAACATCTTTAAGTGTTTACTAACCTGTGGTTGTTGTGGCAGAACTTTAGAAAGGAACTTAATGTTGCCATGTCATCCCAGGTGGAATCTTTTTCCTTGGTTGGTTTCCATTTCAAAAACATATCTGTTACTTTATTTTGTTTGTTTATTTCTTCACAGATGTTTCATGCTGGAAGCTTCCTGCAGCATTCCTACAGGACTACCGCACGGTAGGTAGAAATTTCAACACCAGTAGAAACCGAGGCCATAAACCATCACCTAGACAAAGACTGGCACGTCACGGACTGGTACATGAACGCAAATCTGTCTCAATGGCAATTCATAACTGAGTAAGCTAAGCTAGAATCTTGGTTGCAAACACTCAATCTTTAGACCATCTGCCACAAAAACAATTTATAGAAACTCCATAGAAGCTATGTATTTTTATTTTATCTGTTATTTTGTGAGGTTGATTTCTCATTTGAAAGCCAAATTATGACAGATATGTCAGATGAAAGAAGATAAGAAGGATGTTGGTGGTTTATAAATATGTCAATATGATGCAGTAACATTGATATTTTGAGCACTGAATTTAATTTTTTAGGCGCTGAATTCCTCAAATATATACTGATTGTTAGGGTAGCTCATGTGTTCTTGTCGATATATTTAATCAATGTAATAATAGAAAACATATAGAGATATATAGAGATATATGAAAATAAGTAAGAAAGGTATTTTGATTGATAATAGCATGTTATTTAAAAACAGGTCTAATGTTAAATATTTCTTGAAGTGTTGTCTCTAACTGCACCATTCTCTCTCTCTCTCTCACTCTCTTTCTTTTTTTCTTTCTTTCTGTCTTTTTTTTTTTTTTTTGGTTTTCTGAGATAGAGTTTCTCTGTGTTGCTTGGTTTCTTTGGAGCCTGTCCTGGGACTAGCTCTTGTAAATCAGGCTGGCCTCAAAAACACAGAGATCCACCTGCCTCTGCCTCCCCGGTGCCACCACTGCCCGGCATCACACCATTTTCTTAAAACTAAAGAAAAAATAATTCCTTAATGCTGTGGAAAGTAAATATTAAAAGTAAAATGATTTTACTAATTACTCTTACTTGTTTTTTTGTAAAGTAGCCATTTCCAAGTGAGAGCTATCAACTCCTGTATTTTTTTTTGTTCCATTTCAAGGTTTTCTCTTTTTAGTTTTTTTTTTTTTTTTCCTGAGTGTTCAATAAAACCTTCATCATCTTGTTTGTCCTCATTTGTACTATGGAAGGCTGATGAATCTATGATCATTATGCTGCATCCTTTATAGATACAGGCATTTTCATATAGATACTATATCCACACTCCCATCATACTGTATACTTCATAGATACATTTCCACATAGATACTGTATGGATATTCCCGTCCATACGGTCTTATCATCAGATCACATCAGACTCTATTTTAAATGTTATCCATATGTATGTATGTATGTATCTGTATATATATATATATATATATATGTTGTGAGCCTACACATCTGTTTGTATGAGTATCACATGTGTAAAAGTGCTCACAGAGGCCAGACAGGTGGTCAGATCTTATGGAACTAAAGTTTCAGTTTGTTGTGAGTAGCTCAAAATGGGCAGTGGGAGCGAATCCCAGTCTTAGGCAAAAGAAGCAAATGTTCTTAATCTCTGAGACACCTTTGCAGCCCTGCAACATCACGTTTCCAATGTGTCTTGCACTTTGCAAGGTGATTTTCCAGGAATCTGCCTTCAGACACACGAACTCCAGGAGGCACTAAGAAAGATATGAGCTTCAGTGTCTGCAGGTATTCTGGAGCTGACACTGGGGAAAGGCCTGAGTGACTGGACTCCATATAACACTTGTTGCTCTAATGTAAACAAGCTTCTATGAATGCATTGTGTGAGAATGTATACATAAATTTAGTGTGTGTGTGTGTTTTGGTCAAATCTACCCCCACTCTTTTCTCTCCATCTTTTCCTGTAACCCTGCCTTATCATTTTCCCCTTCTGACTTCATGTATTTGTTTTCCTATCCATCACTACTGGAGGTTTATGCTGCCTTAGTGATGATTTTGGATAAGAAAAATATTGTTATTTTTATAAATTTCGACTTGGAGAGTAACTAAGAACCACTTTGTAATCAGGCACATCCGTGTCTCTGCCAGGAAATGTATGCACATCAGTGGTTTTCAGAACTCTTTTAATTTTGGCAGTGTGAATAAGAGGCTTGTGTTCAACACATTGTGTCTGACCTTCACACAATTTTTTTCTATGATCATAAGAAAAGATGTGCTCACTAAAACTCATATTGCTATATAATTACACTCATAATGACTCTTCTAATTTTCCTCTTTTCCCATTATTATTATAAGAGGGCGCTAGGGGTTCAACTTAGGGCCTTGCACATGATAGACATGACCCAGAAAGACAAACATCACAATGTCTCTAAACTGTGACTCCTAAATACAAATGGTACCTGTAGTAACTGAAAAATAAACAACAACAAAAAAAGGATGGGTGAGCAGGGAAAAACAGTATAGCAAAGAAGGATAGCAAGGTACAAGTGAGTTGACCAGGGGCTTAATTAGGAAGGGAGAATCACAATCAGTACCACAGTGTTTGAGAGAATAACATTTTCTGAAACCGTTTAGGTCAGTCCAAAGGAGCTGAAAACCTTATAAGAAAAGAGTGTTGATTCTCCATGTTTCCACTTTCAAAAACACTGTACTGGTTACTTTTATGTCAACTTAATACAAGTTAGAGTCATCAGAGAGCAGGGAGTGTCAATTCAGAAGATGCCTCCATAAGATTCAGCTGTAAGGCACTTTTTAAAATTAGAGATCAAAAGAGTGGAGGGCCCAGCCCATTGTAGGTGGTGCCATCCCTGGGTTGGTGGTCCCAGGTTCTATAAGAAAGAAGGCTAAGCAAGTCACGGAGAGCAAGCCAGTAAGCAGCACCCCTTCATGGCCTCTGCATCAGTTTCCACCTCCAGGGTCTTCCCTTTTGTGAACTTCCTGCCCTTACTGTTTCTGATGATTTTGATTTGGATCTGTGACTAAAGTAAACTTTCTTCCCCAAGTTGTTTTGGTTATGGTATTTTGTCACATAAAAGGTAACTCTAAATAAGACAAGCACAAAGAAAATGCTCACAATTCTGGAAGAAAGAGGAAAGTAACAACAAACAAACATACAGAAACAGAGCAGAGTCACGGAGCATAGAGTGTTCATTTCCTGAGTAAGATAATCTCTTGCATTTATTAGTGCTATCATAAAATTTCTTACTGGAGCCACATGGTGGTGGTGTGCCTTTAACCCCAGAGGCAGAAGCAGCCAGATTTCTGAGTTCAAGGCCAGCTTGGTCTACCAGTGAGATAACCATTCTCCTTATCCCAGGTTTTATAAATCAGAACTATGTCAGTGAATGTGTTTAACTGACCACCTTTAAAAAATGTTCTATATACCTGACTTACTTTGGGAAGGGAAACTCAGGGTTTTGAATAAATGCTCAAATGCCATAAGACTTTTGGAGATCAGGGAGTCAAGTGAGAAAATTTTAAATATGTGGCATGTTAAAAACTGGAGACTGAAAGAGATGTTATAAGAGTTTCCAATTTTCTTTTTATAAATACTTGGAATTAGCCCCTTTGGCCCAACTATTCAGGATGATTGCTCTGCCACTCAGCTGCATTCTAGTCCTGTGCGAGTTTCTCTAAATCACCCAATGATTACTTCCTCTTGTTGTCCATGCTCTGTGCATAGTACTCATTACAATTTGAATTGGTTTGATGCCTCACTTTGAAAGAGCACCTATTATAAACTGTATCCAGGTGCAGCCAGCTGCAGCAGGTCAGACTCCAAAACACATAGGAACTGAGTCAGAGATTGTAGCTTTAAAGTAAGTTTGGGATTATTGCTTTAAGCAGGAAAAAATAATAAATGTGCAGAATATAAATTGATGATACAAAAACGTCTTTTATGCCATAACATAATAATGAGAAAGCAAAATTAATTTGTTCTTGTGAAAGAAACTTGAAGCTTCATAGTAACAAATTACAAAAATATTCAGAAGGAAGAAAAAATGGCACAGGGCAAAGTTTTTTAATAGACTTTTTTTCTTTTTATTAAGAACGAAGAATCCAAAGCTGTTTGATAGCAGTAAGCAGCATAGATTATTTAATTAAATTTCACCATATGGAAGTGTTAGCTAAAACTCCTACCAAAATAATTAAAATTACTAATTTGCAATAACATTAATGCTTAAATATATAATAAAAAAATTGGGATTCTTTTCCAAAATTTATCTTCTGTAATAGAGGAATTATATTTTATATGTTTCTTTCCTGAGTTTTAAGTTGTTTGTTAATGAATATTAAAATTTCATTAACATATATCTAGATTAACCTTATTTTATTGTCAAATTATGGCTATCTATGGATCATTTCAAATATAGCTTTTGTTTGTACAATTTATATTTTTATAAGCATTATTTGGCTCTACATTCATATTATTTTTAAAACAGTGGAACTGTGCATAATTTTAATAATGACTCTAACAATATAAATATGTTAGCTCAATGCATACTTTAATTTCACAGTTCTGTATGTTACACACACACATATATAATTGTATCAGAGATGACCCCTTGTTTTAATTTTCTTGTTCTGTAATAGAAAATAAAATATTCAATATTACTAAAGCTTCTCATTTTATATGAGTTAAATATTTGTCTCCATTAAGACTTCATTCTTCTTAGGAAAATATGTAAATTTTCAAATGAATAATAGTGGTTAAAAATAGAACAAGGGCCAGGTAGTAGAGGTGCATGCCTTTAATCCAAGTACTCACGGAAGCAGAAGCAGGCAGATTTCTATGAGTTTGAGGCAAGCCTGGTCTATAGAGTGAGTTTCAGGACAGTCAGAAATGCATAGAGAAATCCTGTCTTGAAAATTTAAAAATAAATAATATATAGATAGATAGATCTCTCAATAATCCCAGTGCTGCGACCATAAAGATCCTTATCACCAGTGTGAACTTAGACATTCACAGTCTCCAACTTCACCTCACCTTTTCCCACTGGAAATCACCACTAGTCAGTCATTTGTTTCCACTGTCACAACTTCTAAAACTACCACTGTCCTATGGAAATGAACTTTTATTTATCATATTTCTTATATGTCTTTAGAATTAAACTTTATAGAAATAACATGGTTTTATTGTCCAAGGAGTGTCTCTGTTCTTTTAATTACAGTTTTGAGACTGAGCTATCCCTTGTCAGGTTGTAAATCATTCCATAATGCTATTGTGTAATAACAATTAAAATAATATATTCTTTGGGCTTGTTTTTATAATAACAGACTATTATACCGTGGGTAACTTATAAAAAAGAAATTATTACCCTTAGGTCTGGGAAGTGGAAGTTCAAGATAAGGATTTGGGGTCTTCCATTCTGGGGAAAGACATCCTTCTGGGTGTAAACTTCTGTTTTAACATCATACTATCTATAATAAACTATGAAACAGAGATGCAGATCTCTAGAGTAGGGGAAATAAATTCAGCGATGTGCGCTGTTATCAATACAAATTTAATTTCTAAATATTCCCTTTCTAATGAATTCTTACATGTTTTTAACATTTCAAGATATAGATTAAGTGATGTAAATAGTCTATAACATAGTCCAATATACATTATATTAACCCTCAAACTTATAGTCATTTTGATGACTTCTAATATTTTAGTATTATAAAAAGGAACTATGCTAACATTTTATAAATATTTTCTGAAGCAGAAGTGTATGATTTCTCTGAGGTGAATAACTAAGTAATGAAATTTTGAGTCATAATATGTGCACATATATTTATTAAGTAATGTAGTCTTTAACTCTTCTAAATATAATTCCATATTAATATGGTTTATATATGTATATATTTGAAAGTAATGTTTACTTTTTATGTTTGCATTTTCTTAAGTTATCACAAACGTAAATATTTATTTAACTTCCCATTAATATTTTATTTCATATTTTAATAGTGGTAATGAATGTGTACCATACTTCTGCATATATTAACCTTTATATAAATTGTTTACTTCTTTGATAGTTGAACTGAGAATTATGATTTCAAAAGCAATGGGAGAGGCATTTATAGATATGACTCAACCAGATAAGCTACTCAGCTATGTTATTAATAAAGAACTTTTAAATTTTCCTTTACCCTATATATGTAATAAGTTTGTTTCTGTTCAGCCTATAGATGAAATACTAACACTGTTTTAAATGTACTACTTTAATAAATATGTAAATACTTATTTTATGAGTAAATAGCTAAAATAAAATATTAGACTGTAGCATAATAGCATTTTCAAGATATGATATATTACCAAATTAGAGAACAATTGGGAGACCAACAAGTGGACCTATAACATACTACTTCTGTCATGCTACGCTCAGTATTGGTTTAGTTATTGAGAACATTTTTCATAGCTTGCACTTTCTTCTGTTTGTTAATAGACAAAGGTGCTGTCTTATTAAGTTCAATACGATTCTAGGGCATTGAGACCTTATTTATAAGTTGCACTTTCTTTTGTTTGGCTACACTATTGACTACATTTTTGATACATCCACCTTTAACATTACTTAACTTTACTTAAACTTCATGATTATTATATAAAAGTGTTCTGATAATTTACGAAAATAAGCAAAGTTACCTTCTTTCTGATGCACTACTTAGTAAAATGTATTTCTTATGCTATTTTCTTCTTGGATTTGGGCTCTAAATCAACTCCACTAGGTCACACATTCATAGAGCATTCTTCATCTAAAATTAGTGTCTTATTAAGGACTAGATGTTGAAAGAGCAGGACAGAAAAATGACAAAATAAAAATTTTTACTAAAATGCTTTACTCTCTTCCAAACTACATTTTGTGAGAAATAAGTTTGAACTTTAACACAGGCAAATAGATACAAAACAAATAGATTTAGTAACAAGGTAGCAAGAAACATTACATTAGAAGGTTTTTTTAAAAGCAAAATCAAATGTACTCTAAACTAGCTTTGTCTTTTTGTGTCTTATTAATGGATTATGTTCCTAAAATGATACTTCACACTGAGCAAACACCTTGGTAAAAGCCTTAGGGTTCAAGAACACAGTTTATAATATCTACTATTATAAGCCATTAATTCCAAAATCTCTAAAGGTTAAAATTTTATGCAGCTGTACACATTTTATTAAGAAGAATAAATCTTGTACACTGGGGCTTTTAATGTTCTACAATTGGGACTTTCTCTGTAGAGACAAGTAATGGGTAAAACAACCCTATAATTAATTGCTAAAGTATGTGGTACAAAGGTTATTTTATCCTAGACTATACTTTTATGTCATGAAAATCTACTAATTTCGAATGTGTTCCTGAAAGTGAAGAGGCCAATTAAACATTCAGTGAAACAATATACTAGTAAAGGCTCTGTGTTTTACCTGATGAGGTCTCTCATAACCTTTCATATCTAATAAATTTTGGTAGCCCAATGGTTCACAACCTGTGGATCAAGACCCCTTTGAAAGTCACGTATCAGATATCCTGCATATTAGATACTTGCATTATAATACACAACAGTAGAAAAATTGCAGTTATGAAGTAGCAATGACATAATTTCCTGGTTGGAGGTCACCACAAAATGTGGAACTGTATTAAGGGATCACAAACATTAGTAAGATTGAGAACCACAAAGAACTGCACTGTAGTCCTTTCTCTTACTGATTTCTGTTCCCTGTGGTTTCAACAGGAAAGATGTTGATTTTACTTTGTTTTTATAGAAGATTTGAGATGAACAGAAAATAAACTATGTATTCACAAATCTTGCTCATTTATTATCAAAATATGCAATATATAACAATATGTCATTCACTATATTTATGAGGTATGCATCTATATAACAAATATAACATTCACTATATTTATTATGTAAGCAGCATGATTTTTTCTGATAACAACACAATTCTTGTTTAACAAAAACAAATGACAAGGTAATAGACAGCCACAATATAAAAATAATAAATTGATCATTTGTATAGAATTTTATTTCTTCATAGACCCCAAAAAGATTTTTAATTTAAATGAATAACCAAAGGTAAATATCTTAGTCATCAGACCACCAAATCTTAATCAGCTATAAAATCTTCTGTAGGTTCAAGAGCAGTAGTTGAATGTATGCTAATATGAGAACAGGTTAAAGTAGGACTTACAAGTAGATATTGGGAATTACAAACACTCAATAGATGAGAAGTTTATTATCTGCAAAAGGCAATGTAAAACTATCTTTGCACTAAGAGATAATTTCATTCATTAAAAGCCAGAGTTAGAATGCAAACATGTAAGTCTATGCATAATTAATGCTGATATTTCAGATATCCCTCAATTGGCTGTTGGATCTTTGAATCTAGGCTGAAGAAATTAGTCAAACTCAGAAATCTAAAGACATTGACATCAGGATTCCCTAACATTTTCTATTGAATAAATGCCTAGTTGGCTCTCTTCAGTTAAAGTGCTCAGAAAGCTGTAGTGAGTGAAACCTTCCTATTCTTACATACAGGCCAGGACAAAAAGTTAAAATTCAGAGAAATCATATCAGAAAAAAAAAACAAAGATAAAAAGCATATGAAAAGTAATACATTAATAATAAACTACTTACAAAAATAGAATTGACTACTCCCTTGTTAAAATAAGAAATGGATAATTGTAAAGAAATAGAAAGAGAAACAAAAATAAAAACACAAATCTGAATCATCCGAAAAACAAGAACAAATGAAAGAAATGAGAGCAAAGATTCTAAACATCATACCAAAAAAAAACTACTTTATTAAAGAATAGAAAACACAATGGGAAAGAAAAAAACAGGAAAGACATGAATGAAAGAAGGATCATATCCAAATAAACAGGAGACTCAGAGACAAGAGTGGATAGAGTCAACGAAAGAATGCTAGGATGCATTTCAGCACCATACTCAAATCCAGCACAGACTGACAGCAGACATACGTTCACCTACTTTTCCAAGTTCTGTGTCAGTCCACAGCTACAGTGGGAATTGTGGCTCCACAAAGGGCTCCTCTGCGCACTAGAGATACAGCAGTATAAAGCAAACATCAAATGTCTTGAAATCAAACACAATGCAACTATCTGGGTGAAACAGTGAGTTAATAAACTTGAAATGCCCAATGCATTATGTTGTTTTAATTAAGAGAAAGTATTAAAACAAATAAGCACAGTAAGCAGTGGCAGGTGATTGTGGTTAAAAGTTTTTCATAACAGCCAGGTGATGGTGGCACACGACTTTAATCACAGGACTCGGGAGGCAGAGGCAGGTGGATATCAATGAGTTTGAGGCCAGTCTGTTTTACAGAAAGAGTTCTAGGACAGGCTTCAAACCCTGTCAAAAAAAAAAAAAAAAAAAAACACAACAAAAACAAAAAAGCCTTCATACCATTGCTACTGAATATTTCTTAACTGAAGTAACATGCATGTACAAGAAAGGAAAAAGAAAAAGCTATGGTATTCCTTGATTAAAGTTCTCTGTGACACAAGAAAATCCTCCAAGATATTTTTAATATGACCATGTGCAGCTTTTGTATGTATGTATGTATGTTTGTGTTTCTAGGACAGAGAAAACAACTTTTAAAAGTTATGACAATGATGGTAGTGGTTGTCATGGTGATAACCATGATGACAGAGCAATCAATAAAAGGAATGATGGCTGAGAGTTAGATAAAGTGGTTGGAGATGGGAAAAATAAGCATCTGATAAGTAGTTAATATCTATTGGTTTACTTTAATACAACTGAGCAAGTGCTTTCTTAGAAAAATTAGAGAGATTGGAAGAAGGGCAGCTACTCAAACAGTGGTTCTCAAACTATGGGTTGTGAACCCTTCAGCATCCTCTATATCCAAAAATGTTCATATATTTGTAATAACAACATTAGGGTTATGAATAGCAATGAAAATAAATTTATGGTTGGGAGTTAACACAAATGAAGAACTGTGGTGTGGGAAGTCCTCCTGTATTTGTGTTGCTTTTATTGGTTAATGAATAAAGCTTCTTTCATCCAATGGCTTAACAGAATAAAGCCAGGCAGGAAATCCAAACAGAGATGTAGAGAGAAAGAGAGAGAGTAGGCAGAGTCAGGGAAACTCCATGTAGTCTCTGCCGGACGAGACAGATGCTGGAACCTTGCTTGTAGGCCATGACCTCATAGTGATGCACAGATTAATAGAGATGGATTTATTTTAGATGTAAAAACTAGGTAGAAATAAGCTTAAGCTATTTATTAAACAGTATTGCAATTAATGCAGATTTCTGTGTGATTATTTTGGGAGTCCTGGTGGCCAGAAAACAAAGAAGCAGCCTCTGACAACAAATTGGTGCCAATGCAGCCAGCTAAATCCACTTAAAACCTGAGAGAGTTTGGGAAGGAATTCTAGACACACACAGAAAAAAAGAAAAAGAAAGAAAGAAAAAAGGAAAGAAAGACAGAACGAGAGAGAAAGAGAGAGAGAGAAAGAAAGAAAGAAAGAAAGAAAGAAAGAAAGAAAGAAAGAAAGAAAGAAAGAAAGAAAGAAGGTTTAATGCAACTTCTTGTTCTGTTTGCTAGAGGCAAGAAAAGATGAGGTTCCTTTAAGAGGTTTCTTGACTCAGCTTTAGTGGCAAGAGCTGCACGGTTTCTTTAAGGGAAAGCTTCTGGATTCATGCTAGTTACAGGAACAGCTTTGACTCTTTTGGGGGGTTGATGTCTGCTACCCCCACTTCAGGTGCAGGTGCTTAGAAAGTAGCTGAGACCATGCCCATGCCTCAGCACTCCTTACTTGGGCAGGGATCAGGTCTGCTAGGAATGCATAGGCAGGAGAGCATTGTGAATTCCCGCTGCCATACATAGAGATATTACCAGGCTGCATAGTGCACTGCAAGGCAGATTTAGCTTTAACTCAGATAAGAAGGGTTTATATGCTGCACAGTGCTACCTGAAGTTGAGGTGGTGAGGATAGATCCTACCCAGCAGTCCCAGAGCCCGTGGTAAACTACCTCCACCATATTAAAAGACTGAAAAAGGTGGAGCCAGCATCCAGGGCCACTGGGATCAAGCTGCTTACCATGTTAAAAGTACTCCTGGTCAGAAAATTATTACAGATATGCAATAAAGACAGATTCAGATTTAACAAAATCTCTAAATGGGTCACAGTGTTGAATAAATATATTCAGGCTTAGGAGAGAGAAGTAATTGTAAAAAGAAGTAATTTTTTAAAAAAAATAAGTCTTTAAAGAGACAGAGTACATTCAGTCAAAGATTAAGGGAGTAAAGAAACATAAGTAACGTAAAGATGGAATACACACAGATTCACAGATCATCTGGAATATGTATGTTATTGTGTTCTCTTTGAAATTTTTGACTGTGAATGAGCTAATTACAAAGAGATATTTCATTTACAGGCTTCTAGGTTAAACCAAAATATATAATTTAAAGGTATCTTGACTTTGAAATTTGGGTCTAAAGATATGTTGCTTTAGAAAAGAGGTTCTGCTTTCGTTTCCACAAAAGATGGAAACCTGTAGATTCCTTTCAGTCTAATGTGGTTTGATGGAACAAGAACCCCCAAGAAATCTCCATAAATCTTAGAAATGCTTTGCCCAATAAACAGCAGGAAGTAGTTTAGAGAGAACTATGCCCAAATTCCCAAATAATTTTTATAAATGTTTATTTACATTTAAAGGGGATATACTAGAGATAGGTACTTTGCACTGGTTTGGATCTTTGTTTATTGATACAAATTTAAGGCCGATTTTGTTATATGTGTATTTCTACTCTTGATTAATGTATTGTGTTTGTGCAGCTCATTTAAAAAATATAATGTATAATAAAAAATATAGGTTAGTAAATAATCTTCTGTAATAGTCAAGCTTATAGTCATGTTAGTTAGGTTTTCTAGATATATAGAGATATTTTTTCATTTATATAGGTATTCTTCAAATATTTCAGAGACCTTCATAATATGACATTTAAAATGTTTTAAGAACTTAGGGCTTTTCATGACAATGGGAAACATCTGCTTCTGGCAGCACCAATTACTTCAAGAGGAAAATGGGCATCAAAGAGGCTCCTTATGGAGTTTGCTAGCCATTTGTGTAAGAAATTGCCCTTGCCTGGACTGCTTGATGTTATGCTGTATGAACAGGATATGCAGGATCCACAGATAAATGACTGATGAATATGCTTAAAGGTGAGATGATTCTTCACGTTCCCTCTTTCTTTCTTTCTTTCTTTCTTTCTTTCTTTCTTTCTTTCTTTCTTTCTTTCTTTCTTTCTTTTTTCTTTGGTTTTTGAGACAACATTTCTCTGTAGCTTTGGTGACTGTCCCAGGACTAGCTCTTATAGACAAGGCTGGCCTCGAACCCACAGAGATCCGCCTGCCTCTGCCTCCCAAGTGCTGGGATTAAAGGTGTGCACCACCACTGCCCAGCTAGGGTCCCTGTTTCTTAAAAGAGTCTTCCAGACATTCTGCAGGAAACAGAAGAAAGAGACTGACAAACAGCCAATGTAGATGGAACTGTCTTTGAAATTTCCTTCTTTATGGAAAAGTCTGCCAGATACTTTGGCCTGTAAGCTGAATGTGGGTACCCCAATGTTGCAGAAACTCTTTGGGTGACTGTCCAGGCAGTATGATGTCTCTGTCAATTCTAGAGTTTTGGAAGTTGTTTACAATGCACTTCCTGTTTACTTAAGTAATATTATATCCTTCTGGGGTCTTTGATGGAGTTGAAGAATAGATAGTTATAGTTACAGTTTTCGTTAGTTATGAGAGAAGATAAAGTAGATATAAATATCACAACTATAATTTTTGCTTTATAACTGTCTTGTTATATGAAATTTTGCCCTGTTAAAGTTAAAACCTCCCTTTTTTATTTAAACAGAGAAGGGGAAATGGTGTGGGAATTCCTCCTTCTGTATATATATATATATATATATATATATATATATATATATATTACTTTTATTGGTTAATGAATAAAGCTGCTTTAAGCCAATGACTTACAGAGTAAAACCAGGCATGAAATCCAAACAGAAATGGAGAGAGTAGGTAGAGTCAGGAAGACTCCATGTTGAAGGAGACAGATGCTGGAACCTTGCTGGTAGGCCACAACATTGTGGTGATGCACAAATTGAGACGGATTGATTTAAGACATAATGGCTAGCTAAAAATGCACTTAAGCTATTGGTCAAACAGTATTGCAACTGATACAGATTTCTGTGTGATCATTTAAGCAGCCTCCAACAACAGAATTGCAGTAAAGGGTTACAGCATTAGGAAGGTTGAAAACCACTGTACTAAAGACATGAATATTTTTTCTTATGTCGTGCTAACTTTCTTGCTATGTTGTAGTCATTGATAACGGATTTACACTGGGAATCAATATTCTCAATAAGGTCACAGCAAAAGGTGAATGAATCCTATAGTTTAATTTATATTATGTTATGAACAGATTTTCCACATTTTGTGTAGATATGCATGCATTTCTAGCTTCATATATTTTTCCTAAGCAAATGTGAATGTACTGGTTAGAACAGCCAGTATCTGACTACAGCTTCAAATCTTTCTTTCTGTAACCTGAAAGGTCTCTCTGTTGATAACACATGGCTTATATTAATGTGACTTTTATCTTGTAGTTAAATAGCCAAGGGAATCTCCCAAGTTTATTTCCCTATGAACTCTAATATAGTAAAACTTAGCTTAATTACTTTATCGTTTCTGTTCATATTAGTTTCATTTCCTTAATACAGGTTCTTAAAAAACATTATTTGCTTTATGGCTAGTTCATCTATCTGAGTAAATTGTTAATTTATCTTTCTGAATCATTAACTACTTTGTTATCTATTCTGGTTTGATTTTCTGTTACTTTAATAAACAGCCTCACCAAAAGCAACTTGAGAAGGAAGGGGTTTATTTAGCTTACTACATAGTGTATCATAAAGGGGAGTCAGGACAGGAACTTAAGGAAGAAACCTGAAGGCAGAAACCATGGAAGAAACCTGCTCTCCCTGTCTATCTGCCTCTGGCTCATGGGAAACTATATTCTTATTGAACCTGAACCCTACAGCCTAGATATGTCACAGCCCACAATGGGTTGTTCCTGTCACATCAATCATCTTCAAGGCAGGATCTCACAGATACTAGCATGAGGCCAATCACATGGAGACAAATCTTCTGTTCCCTCTTCCCAGGTGACACTAGCTTTGTGTCTAATTGAAACTAAAACTAACCAGGACATCATTGAACTCGATAATAATGATTTCACAGTCTTTTCACTATGTATAGTAGGAAAAGGAACCAAAATTTACCTCAGAGACTTGGCCACAACTATTCTTCAACAAAGCCTAAATTATCCTAATGAGTTGAATTTTGCTTGGGGCTATTTCCTATCTTTACATATCCACCTATGAGTTGATATAAATATTGTTCATATTTATTTATCTTCACAGCTGTAGATAAGGGGCCATTAGAAATTCAACACATGTCAAAAGGGAAATAAACCGGGAAGCTAGATGATGTTATGTTTGCATATAAAATGCCCTCCGCAGGCCTGTGTATTGAAATGCTTTCCCCAGAAGGTGGTATGATTTTAGAAGCTTGTGAAACCTTCAAATGGGAGTAAGATCAAACAGAAAGAAAAATTACAGTGTGTTGCATTTATAGTAATATTATAATTATATGGATTATCTATTTAGAGACCTGAGCAAAGATTACATAAGTCAGTCACAAGAACCAATAAGACCAATCCCACAGAAAGAAAGTTCTTAATCAATGTGTGATTCTGATAAGGTGATGTTTTATCTCCCTGTTTCTTTGTTTTATTTTCTATATGATGGCTTCAAGATTGTTCCTCTCATGAGTAGTTAAGATTATTTTCCTAAACACATAAAGATATTTATATTTGTAAATATCTAGAGCTTGAAGACACGTTTAATGATGATTATTTGCTAACCTAGGTTAGATGAAACATATGAAGAGGTCATAGTTAAATAACCATAGAGAAGGTCTGTAGGAGTTTCCCAGGGATTCTATATCAAGACAGTGCAGGCGTGATAGACTGAAATGGTTGTGTAAATGTCCGATAGCACAGTTCATGAAGACTGAAGTGGCAGAGGAGAATTTCCTCCTATGGACTGATAAGGATGGACACTTTAATTCTTATTTTTTCCTAGGTCTGAAGGTGACACACATTCCATTGCTTGTGGCTAAATGTCTTTTGCTATATCTTTCATTATGACATATTTTTGGACTCTAATGCCCCTGCAAGCGTCTTAAAAGGACATTTAAGATTATATGATGCTGGCATAGAAAGTCCAGTGCATTCTCTCAATCTCATGATCCTTAGCTCAATCACATCTTTCAATTCCAATTTGCTCTGCAAAGTAACATGCTGATGGGTTCTGAAAGATAAAACGTGTATGTCCTTAAGAGAGGGTATTGTTCTATCTGCAATGGATTGTAGAAAGACAGATAGATAGAAATATGTATATAATCTATCTATCTATCTATCTATCTATCTATCTACCTACCTACCTACCTACCTATCTTCTATCTATCTACATATGCACATATACACATGTATACATGTACATACAAACAGATGGATAGATGATTTTATAGATAGATAGATAGATAGATGATAGATAGATAGATAGATAGATAGATAGATAGATAGATAGATAGAGCTAAAGACTGGGAAAAGGGAAATATTCACCATGAAGATTAACATTAGTGGGAAAAATTTTAGAAAACTTAAATATACATCAACAAAAAAATAAGCAAAAATTAAGAAAGCACATTCATGGATTTAGTTTGTATATGTTGTGATAAAAATGTATACTAAATCTCTATGCCCTGTTAGTTAAATCACTTATCTTCAATCTGTGCATTTATTTGTTAACTGAAGGTAATGTTTTTCTCCTCAAGAGAACCCTTTGAAAATAAGTATGTAAATTTACCAAAGACACAGATTGGTTTTATATAGGTGAGTATTCTTACTTTGGAAGAAGTTTGCTACTAAATGTAACTGAAATGGAGCAGCAATAGGGAAACAAGACACAGGGAGTTTGTATTTGACGATAAAGTAGAACTTTGACAATACTGTTGGTTATGACTGGGTGCATAATAATAATTCCACTTTAAGATGAAGTTAAGAATTGTAGCAGTTATCACCCTCACCAAGAATGGGGAAATGGGCTCTTATACCTTCACAGAAGGCATTCCTGAGATGATGTGACAATTTAGACAACCAGAAGTAGGGAAAAAGTACCTATAGGAACTTGACTTAAAGTGGGTAGGAGCTGAATTCCAGTTGGAATTCTCACTTCATGGCAGCAAGGAAGGAAATAAGAGTAAGAAGAATACCCAGAGCCAAGATATACTCTATAAGAATATTTTCTTTAAGCACTCTTTCCAGAGTCCCCCAATAATCTATTCAAATTTGAACCCATTCTTGTAATAAATTATTAAGTAAGCTTAATGATTCAGTAGTCTCTAGAATCTAACCAGAAGAAGTGTTTTATTATGTTTTGAGGCATCTCCTAAGCCAATTAAGTTGGTAACCAATAGTTGGCAACACAAAGACAATAATTGCATGTGACAAACACAAATAAAACAAAAACAAATAAAAAATAATCATTTTCTAAAGCAGAAAAAGACTGAGAAGTGGGACAAGCTGTCTAGTTCTAACCAAGAAGACCTAAGGGAAGTTCATTGTCACTTTTTTTCTTTACTTATTTTATATATCAACCACAGTTTCCCCTCCCTCTGTTCCTCCCATTTCCCCCCCACCTCCCTTTTAACCCCTATCCACTCCTTCTCTGACTACACTCATAGGGTAAGGTATCCCTCAGGAATCAACAAAGCTTGGCATATAAAGCTGCGGCAGAACCAAGCTCTCACCCCCCGATCAAGGCTGAACAAGATAATCCATCATAGCAAATATGTTCCAAAGAGCCAACTCACACATCAGGGATAGGTCCTGGTCCCATTGTTAGGGGCCTCACAAAAGGTCAAGCTATATAGCTGTCACATAGATTAAGAGGGCCTAGGTCAGTCCCATGCCAGTTCCCTAGCTATCTGTTGAGAGTCCATGAGCTCCCACAAGCTCAGGTCTGCAGTCTCTCTAAATTTTCCCATCATGGTCTTGACCTCCCCTTGCTAACATAGCCCCTCCACCATCTCTCTTCAGTTGGACTTCCAGTGATCAGCCCAATGCTTAAATGTGTGTCGCTGCATCTGTTTCAACAAGGTACTAGATGTAGGTTCAATGATGACAGGGTAGTCACCAATCTGATTACTGGCCAAGGCCAGTTCAGGCACCTTCTTCTCTATTGCTTGGAAATCTTACCTGAGGTCAACCTTTTGGGTTCCTGGAGGTTTCCCTGGCACCAGGTTTCTTCCTAATCCCATAATGCCCCATCAAGAAATCTCTTTCATTAATCTCCCTCTCCAACTTTCTCCCATCTTGATAATCAGTAAGATAAAACAGCAGTCTATAGAATGGAAAAGACCTTCACCAACTCCACATCTGACAGAGGACTGAAAATCAAAATATATAAAGAAACCAAGAAACTAGAAATCAAAATCTTGAATGGCTGAGGTACACTTAAGGAAGTGTTCAACATCCCTAACTATCAGGGAAATGCAAATCAGAATACTCTGAGATACCATCTTACACCAGTCAGAATGGACAAGATCAAAAACGCTAATGAAAGCCAATGTTGGAAAGATATGGAGTAAAGGGATCACTATTACACTGCTAATGGAAATGCAAACTTGTACAGTCATTTTGAAAATCAGTATAGCAATTTCTCAGAAAATTGGGAATCAGTCTACCTCAAGACCAAGCAATACCACTCTTAGACATATACCCAAAGAATGATCAACCATCCTACAAAGACACTTAACTATGTAAATAACATCATTATTGATAATAGCCAGAACCTGGAAATAACCTAAATACCCTTCAAACAAAGAATGAATGAAGAAAATGTGGTATGTCTATTCAATGGAGTATTACTCAGTGGGGAAAAATGAAATCATGAAATTTTCAGGCAAATAAATAGAACTAGAAAAAAATCATAGTGACCGAGGTAACCCAGACCCAGAAAGACAAACATGATATGTACTCACTCATAAGTGGATATTAGTTGTAAAGAAAAGGACACCCAGGTTAGAAACCTTAGCCCCAGAGAAGCTAGGTAACAAGAGGACCCAAAGAAGGATGCAAGGATCTCTCTGGAAAGAGAAATAGATGAGATGTCCTGGGTAAATTGTGGGCAGGGAGGAGAGTACAGAGGAGGTGATCGGGAGATGGGAATATTGTCATGTTTTGAAATGAATAGTATTTAACTTTCTTCTACCACCAACAAACGCAGTGAGGGTTTTAGTACATGACAAGAAGAGTGGGGTCTAAATGTGGCTTTATGTTTTCAGTACCATGTCTACAAATGAAGAGCAGACAAAATGTGTTTTGTCTATCAATATACATAAAAGGTTCTTATTTTCATAAACAGGTATAGAAGGCATAGGGATGGGAGAGGACAACAATGTAGTGAATAGGATTTGTCTATGTTTCAGTGTGCTAGTAGTATGAAAGCTGGTGAACAGAAAAAGGAAGTTGGAATATATGGGAAAAATAGACTGATGATAGGTTGCTTGTAACCAAATTTCAAAAGAAGTTGCATCGTGAGTAACTACTGTGAATTCAAAATGTGCCTGAGATAATGGGGGGGGGGGCGTGTTATTGGAAAACATGGAGAGTCCAGATATTTCCAAAGGTCATCTTCTTAGATGCTGAATTTGTAAAAGCTGACCTTGGAAAGTGTATAAACTGGAAAACTGACAAGGTAAGAATAGTAGAGAATGTATAACGCTGATGATAACATACACTCTGTGTTTTTATAGAGAAGAAACCATGGTGATCATGGAAACAAAGTGGGAGAAGGAAGAACCCCAAAACAGATTCAGTGAATAAACAATACAGAAAAGAAAAAAAAAAAAAAACAAAAAATAAAAAAGAGAAAATTTGAGAGACTTATCATGATCATTGTCATCAGGAGATTGTTATATTTTAATATAACAATGATCAATGTTATTCTTTATGAAGGTGATATGTCAGTTTATAATTTGAAATAAGATCCCTTAGACCCACTAATTTTGTTCTGCTCGTGAATATGTCTCACACAATAAACCCATGACTGAAATATAGAGGGTGGGGTCTTGGGCTAAATGTCAGTTTTATTATTTTCTACAAACGTGACTTTGGCAAATTGTTAGGTTTTGTTATTAATGTTGTGCTTTTGGAAGATAAGGCATTGGAGTCTGACATCGGAATTGTGTGTTTTATATTTCTGAACCCAGTTCTGTATATAGCTCTTTAGTCACCTTGATTATTGGAGGCCCTCCAGGGAGGATTTCCTTATTTGGTGAATTAAACAGGAGAGACCAAGGGTCTCAGAACAGCAACATTCAAATGATAAGGCAATCACATCTTCAAACAATGCCAGTGAGCTCTGAATGCTCCGACAATATCCTTTCATGGGAACAAAATTGGGTATTTTTAGAACAAAAGTCCATCCTCAGGAGAGCTTACATAACAATGAACACATTTGATAAGAAAAATCTTACATACACACACAAATAAATGTTCTATAAGAGGTAAGTTGCAACAATGAACTTAAATCTATTTTTTCCAACATTCTTAGGGGTCAAAAAAAGTATGCAATTGTATACATTAGCAAATTTCCCACGGTGAAAAGCAAACCCATTAATACAAGAACATTTATGATTCCATCAGGAGAAAATTAGGACTTTTTGAAGTTATGAAATATAAATCCAGTTTTCTCCAAAAATTTTTCTCAGTTCATTTTTCCGCTTTGCAAACTTTATTTTCTGTTAATATTTACTAGCACCTCAGTTATATCTATTATTGTGATCTATCTCAAATTGTTTGTATATAACGCACATGTATAGAAACTTAACATATTGATATAATTTTAATTGAATAGGAAATATGAGTAAAAGAATACAAATAAAATGGAAAATTAGAATTTTTGGTTTTTATATGCATTAATTTTGTTCTGTACAGAAAATAGCATTGAAAATATTTAGCTGTTTGAAGGGGTATATATCAGATGGGGAAAACACAAATAAAGTAATCCTACACTAGTTTCAAATAGGATATAATAAGGGTTTTTTTTTATTAAATGGGAACTCACAGATTACAATGGGAAACAGGAAAAGAATCCAACATCCAGGTGTGTGAAGCAGAGAGAGAGAAAGAGAGAGAGAGAGAGAGAGAGCCAGAGAGAGAGAGAGCAGGTCTGTGTCTTTTTTGTACACAAGGTCATGCCCAACCTGGTTCAGCCTGTCAAAGGTTGTTTGCTGAAGGATTTTCCTCATATCTGCTTATGTTCTAAGGAATACAGTCTGGTTTCTTCTGGAATGGAAGATAAGATGTTTAATTTCCAAAGTCTACTGATGAGAGATTGCCTTTTACAGGAGTATATGATGCTAATGGAGGAAGATGGGTTAACATTCAAGGCAAAAAGCTTTCCAGGTTTAATGTGGTGCTCAGTAAATAAATAACAAAAGGCATACTTAATTAAATAATCAAGACAGATTCAGCAAAGATGGGATAAGGATAAAAGAGTGAGATAAATGCCTGTAACCTCTTGAGATTGGTGTGGCGGCGTAGATTAATGAAGACAAATTGTAATAAATATTTGCACAACTTTAATGGAAAAACCAGACTCACGAAACCAAGGTTCCCGCGGAGCGCAGGAAACAGGAAGGGAAGCACAGGCTTCTGCTAGCAATTTATCAGTAAACATTCGCCAGAGGCGAGTCCGCCCCCTTAGGGTCTGGCCCAACCCTACAGATTGGTTTTGGGGAAGGTTTGTAAAGGAGTTAGAAATATGGAGAAGGTGAAGGAAAGAAGTTTTTCTGCATAGATTGCAGAAATATAAAAAGATTGTAGACTGTGTGACTATTAACCACAACTGCTTGCCTTTAGTTCAAAATGCAATGAACTCAAGCATAGATAAAGATTTATATCAAAACTAATGCCAAGCCATGTCTAGCATGACCAACTACAGACTCACACTGGGGACATCTGCCTGATGAAAATCTATTCTCATGTATCTGATATAATGATTCTAAGAATAATCTGTATCACATAAAAAAATACATGCTGCTAAGCAATTTTTTTCTGTATAAAGAATGAGTCTCATTCCTAGTAAAAGCACATTCAGATGCAATTCCTTTGAGTCTTGTGTCTGTTTGACATTCCCTGACTCCTTATCCACCTATTCCTGAGACCCTGTCCCGTTGGTCGGTCCCAGTGCCCTGGCTGATCTGGTCCCTTGCATCTTTCCATTGAAATGATATCTGATATTTATTTATTTTTCTTTGTCTGGTATATATCTTCTCAAATCCTGCAACTGCCCTAGTTTTCTTGTGTGAATCCTTTGATCAATTCATAAAGTTCGTGGGTTCTATTCTTTCAACCTTGGTATCAGAGAGGCTTATGCCAATCCCTGAGGAGACCATCAACCATCAAAGCTCAAGATTCTGCTTGAGTCACAGAGAAAAAGGATACCTGCTTTTAATAATTTGACTATTAATAAATTCTAATATATATATATATATATATATATATATATTAAAGAAAGCTATCAAAAAGGATAGTTAAAGAATAGTCAGGTCTTTAAAACTTAGTGTGTGTCTGTGCGCGTGTGTGCGTGTGTGTGTACGTGTGTGTGCATGTGTCTGTACTTGTAATGATGTACATGAATGTGAGTTCAGATATACTTGTCATGTCATACATGTGGAGTGCAGAAGACAACCTTTTAGGGTCAGTTCTCCCCTTCCACTCTTTCCAACATGGATTAGAGCAACTTCTTTTATTCCCTGGGTCACTATACCAGTTCACAGCAAAATGTGAACATTGTTGTTTCTCTTGAACTAAAGCTATAGCTTGAAATTTTAATTCTTATTAGGTATTTTAATTTAATATTTTTTCACTTTTAATGAAATATATATATATATAAACTGTTTTAAATTCTCAAGCAAAAAGATACAATTTGAGTTTTACCAAATAAAAAATAAAGCAATTTGGAAATATATAATAGATACATTTTCATTTAAATGACTAGTATAGTATTTCAAATAAGTTATATTGTGCAAATAAACAAGATAATAACAGAATGAATAGCGTAGTTTAAGAAGTGAATTGTCTTAGACAATGGGGTCAGAATTAAATGAGCAACTCCTTATTTGGAGCTTCTGCTAGTGGATGCCTTGGTATTAACTGAAAAATAGTGTACAAAAATATAAAACTAAATTTTACATTAGTTGAATGTCTTTACATGGCATTGTTAGAAAAATGATTAGATTTTATGTGAAAACATTTTGAGACCCATGGAAATAAAAAGAGTAATGAAAATGGAAGGTCCAGATTGACCTTTGACCCTACTTAAGGACAACAGAGGGTAAAAATAATTGTCAAAGACATTTTAAATGATACATAAAAGATTGTTTCAGTTGTCATAAACAATAAGCAAAGCATAGAAATAATGATATCATCAGAAGCCTACCCCGAATTGAATTGTGGAAGTCATTGTGTTGCTATGAAAACAGTGTTTTCTTGCTTACCTATTGGATTCATAAATTATGTTCCACACATACTGAGTCAAATTACCTGTAGTGCAAGGATCTAGAAACAGATTCATGTACTAAAGCAAGGCAGGTTAAAAAGAAGAAGAAGAAGAAGAAGAAGAAGAAGAAGAAGAAGAAGAAGAAGAAGAAGAAGAAGAAGAAGAAGAAGAAGAAGAAGAAGAAGAAGAAGAAACAAAAACAGCTCACAAATGAGAACAGTTTCAAATGTTTTTACATGACAAAGTGAGAATATACTGTGTGTTACGGTGTGAAACAAAAGTACAAATGTTGGCAGTTAATGAAGATCATTTGCTCATCTGTTTGCTGTTGCTGAGCTGTGCTGAAGGAATGGAGTGTCGTGGCTTCCACAGAGGTTTAATGAATGAAAAGCCAGAAACCTTTGTTTGACTCCCTACAGAAAGTAGTATTCCCCTGGAATCCTGATTTTAAATTTGAACCAGGACTAGGAACCTGGGATTTACAGATGCTCTTGTCATTTTTGTTTGAGCAATCAGAATTTTGGTGTACATTTTCCTAGTCACTCAGAAAAAAGACATGGCTTTAAAAGATGCTTTGGGTACTTCATTAAGATTGTTTGTTTCAGAAAGCAGTCTTGCCTGGGAGAAAACTACAGCGCAGGAGAGCGGAAACAGCTGGGCTCTTTCAACCTGTTTGACTGCACTGCCATGTCCACTGATTTCAGCTAGTGGTCTGGGCTGACTGGGAACAAACGGAAGCTGCTTGTTATAGTCTGGCTTTTAGAAACAGTGCAGTAATTCTTTCCCTTTCTGTCCTTCACCCAATTCGTTAATCCCACAATGGTTCCCTCTTTCAAGATATCTTTTTCCTTGCTCTCCTGCCCTGTCTCTTTCCCAACTTGATCGTCCAATCCCTTATCTTCTCCCCACTCCCCTTCCCCTCACCCCACTCCCCTACCACACTCCTCTCTCCCACTACAGTGCCAATTTACTAAGGAGAGCTTGTCTTCTTTCTCCTTCCTGGGATGGGGGAGTCCATGTATATCTCTCTTGGAGTCCTGTCTTCTCTGGGGTTGTGGACTGTAGGCTGGCTATCCTTTACTTTATGTCTAATATCCATTTATGATTGAGTACATGCCGTGTTTATCTCTGGGTTACCTCACTCAGGATGGTATTTTCTAGTTCCATCCATTTTTTTTTCCTGTAAATTTCAAAATGTCATTTTTTTTTACCACTGAGTAGTACTCCATTGTATAAATATACCACATTTCATTATCAAGTCTTCAGTTGAAGGGCATGCAGGTTGTTTCCAGGATCTGGCTATTATGAATAATGCTGCTATGAACACGGTTGGGCAAATGTCCTTGCAGTATCATATCATCATATCAACCAGGTGAAGTTGTTGTTGTGGGGACCCATCTTCTTCCTGGAAACTTCAAAGATTACTGTAGGAAAATTCATTGTTTATTGTGGAAACCTTAAGCATTTTTTATATAGACACATACAGACATATATATCCAATGAAAGGAATGATAGAGACAAAAATAGGTATGAAGAAAAGTAAATTTTTTTTCTAAATTTTTTTTCTTTCTGTCCCATACAGATGGCTTTTGACATAAGACAGAAATTCTTTTAACAACATGCTTAGATTTAGAGAAGGAGACATCTCCTCCACAGTGACGGGGAATGACTAGACCACTTTTGGCTTGAGGACCTGTGAGAGGTTCTCCAAGAAGTTTCCTGATGGTATTGGGTTGCCTTGTCTGTCTTTTGCTGATCTGCATTCATTGGTCCACACATTCTACATATACTTGAAAGTAGAGTCCTCCTATATTTCCATTCCCAGAGGAATTCCTTCTCTATAATCCCTTCTCAGATGTCCTAGTGTACCACAATTAAAACATTTGGCATACTTCTCCTACCCATGATTCAGTATTATAGTCAAATCTCTGAATGTTCATTGTATGAACAAAGAACAACAAGCAAATCCAGCAGCCGGAAAAGAGAGGCCAGATGCATGGTTTACATCAGCATATATAGATAGTATAAGAGGCCACAACCAAGTGGGTGGGTAACTTAAAGTCTACTGGCTATAGGAATTCCTACATCAAATGACCTCATTCCTGCAATAAGGCACTGGTCCACAAAGGACTAGGGAATAAATCCCAAATGGGAATGGGAATGTGTCAATACAAAATGAAACAAAACAAAACGAAATGGCTTCACCTATTCCCCATACTATTGTAGGAGTAGGGGGTCTTTGTATCTTTCCTAAAGATAATGAGCAGCCACTTTGGGTCCAAGTAAGAGTCTAATTTTAGGCATGAAAGCCACTTTGGGATTGGAAATTAACCCAGCAACTATATTCTGAGAGGCTTGGTAATCATAATTAATCAGGTAAACCATAATCACTTTTGGAACCTGCTGGACTTAGGTCCCAGGCCACAGTTCTTTAATCCAAAGATCTAGTCACATTCTTCCATATGTGTTTATATTAATAACCCCCTTTGTTTGGGGGGCTTATTGTTTTAACAACCTGGAGTCCCAAAGGACTCAGTTTGACTATTGGCAGTGGGCTACAGCACTGAAATTTAAATAAGATTTAATATGTTACATTGATCAAGCCCTATGTGTGGCAGCAATTCCTTAAAATTAAGACAGATATTTTTATAAAAATAATATACTTTTCCAATGAGAAATCTCTCCACACATTCAGAAAATAATAAAACAAAAGGTTCTTTAATAATAGCACACACCAGAGTCTGGCTAACACCCAAAGAGGAGCTGGCCATGAATGTAAGATTTTGCTAACTCATATAAATGTTAGGCTTATTCTACATATTTTGTCATTCCTTGGTTTCTTTCCAGTTTCAGCCCCAGGTCACACTTTGAACGATTGCACAGAAGGAGATTTCAAGATTGGGCAAATGGGGGGCTTACACAGGAAATTATTGTCAGAATTTCTTAAGAGTACCAGTATTGTTCTTTCTGAATTGTTATTACCCAGGTTCATCTTGCCTACCTGGCAGAATTATGCTTACCTGAGAAGAGCACAGGAGAATATTCATGGCAGACTAGGACTAAATGATGGCTCTGACCCTGCCCTGCCCCCTAGAGCTGCCCATTAGAGCCAAGATCTTTGATATGGGGATTAGTCTAATGGCTAGTTGTAAATCAGAGGTGTCTCCTTTAGTTATGGGAACAGAACATAATTGGAGGTCAATTCTAGTGAACATACATTAGCAGGAACTTTCTCAACTATCCTAAACTTTAATTAGGAACAAATTTTTCTTTCTTATAGTGCCTAACAACCATAATTAGTCAACTATGTATCCTTCATTTATTTGAGGCAGCTACTTTGGGTAACTACTATTTCCTAAGCAAGTTTATTAGTAAATCGTTTGCAGCATCAAGTTTCTCCTGCATCAATATAATTAGGAATCAATTTGGGCCTATCTTTTGAGTGTTAAGTTCTCGATAATGACAGCACATATGTGTTCCCATTGTGTTGGCAGGTCCTAGAAATGTAAAAGTCTTATGATCAGTCTGTTTTATTTTTTCTGCTAATATGAAAACAAACACAACCAGTTTTTGATGAGTTTCCAGGCTTTGATACTGTCAATGTGTTAAAGGGCCCCCCCTTTGTTTTCATGGGCACAGAAGAAATGGCTGCTGTGATCCTTCGTCTCATCTTAAGACTCCCTATCCAGCATTGCAGCAAACTGCTCTGGGACTGTTTGTGAAAATCCATCCAAAATACCAAAAGAAATAAGAAAGGAAAAATGTAGAGAGAGGAGGAAGCCTGAAATGAGGGAAGACCTAAATGAACGTAGATTTTGCCATGGACACCATCTTCTTGTGGAAAACTCTAAAACCAACTGAAACAGGGGAAAATAGTAAAACTATTACCATATGGGTCCAGCTTCAAAGCAATGACAATATTTTCCTAGGAGTTGAGTATGTATTTGGAGTATGAGTGTTTATGAGCAATTGATCAGTGTTTGCAATAACCAGCAACTGAGCTTCTGACTCCCGGAGGTTTAAAGCCTCTATGCCTAGCTAATACTCTCCCCTGTGTTATTCTTAATAAACACACTGAGGTTCCAGGCTGCAGAGATAACAGTAGCATTAGAGAGAACACCTCATGTCAACTTCTATATATGCATGTATGTCTGTTCTTCATTCCCTTGGCATCACAGACGAGGGTTGAGAACCCAAGCTGCTTTGATCAAGGCAAGCATATCACAGAAGGTCCAAGATCCCTGGGAGCCACATTAGAATCCAACACTGCTTTGATAAAAGACGTCTCAAGCTCTGAAACAGAAAAAAGTAAATGTCCTTTGTTCATAACCCACCCAATTTATAGAACTACGCTTTAGTATGTCAAAAGGTGCTAAGCCAATCTGTTTAGAACTAAATCAAGATGGTATTTTTGGTATGTTAAGTAGAATACTTTGCCACTGGTGCATTTTTTGGGACAAATTTGCATTATATACAGAAACATTATGTGTGTACGAAGCGTTATAAAGGTGACAACCCATTCTCCCTTTCACTACAGTATTCAGAATATTTTCCTGTCAAATGAGAAAGTTTAGAGAACTAAAATATGACAGGCCTCGGAGGACTATCTGACCTCTACATTTATTCTACCAATTCCTTTTATTTCTTGAAAACTATTAGTAAAGTAAGGTTAAAAAGTATTATTCCAGTCATTTGATCACATTTGAAAGTGAATGTTGCATTCTTGTGATGTTCACTTTCTACATTTTAATGCTTTAGTATTTTACAATCCTTAAAAATTCTGTATATGTAAAAAATATATCTTGATCACATGTACATCCTGCTCTTCACAACATGCTTTCCCAACTTCATATCCTTCCTTTTTCATTTTTTTTATTGTTAAAACCCACTGAATCCAGTTAGTTTTGTAAAGTATATGCTTAGGGGCATGGTCAAACCCTAAGACATGGGAAATTGAACACTGGGCGTTTCCCAAGAAAATGACTCTTCTCCCTCAGCAGCCATCAAATACTAAGAACTCTCAGCTCTGGTGAAGCGCTAGGTCTACTTTCCCAAACATAGTGGGGCTTTGAGTAGCATGCATCCTTTGTTACAACATCATGTAGCTCCTACGTAGAAGACCGCAGCTCCTGTGAGTGTCCACGTACAACAGCCATGTCTTGACAGAAGACAGCAGTTCATAGCACATCTCCACATGTAGTATGAAAGAACAGGGGGTGAAAGGAGGGTTCAGTGGGCATGGAAACCAATGGTACAGAGAGAAGAGGGAGTAAGGATTAGCCAAACTAAGGCTATATGGAGAAATATTATAAAAACACACATGTGTGTACTAACTAAAACTATAAATTTTAAAAAGTAAAGAATTAGAATAAAGTCACCCTATGTGGTGAACAATGCTATCCATTGCCAGAAGACATGGGTTATTAAAAGGAAACCTCAGTGCCAGGATCAGGACACATCCCTATTAGTTATAGGACATGAAAATTCCTAGACACCCAAATGAAATAAACTATTGGCATTGCTCTTGGTTGCCCAACATAACTAGTTTTTAATATCACATTGCTAAAAACACCACACAGTTCAATTAGAGGACATAAAGAAATCAAACTCAAACTGATCCAGAAACTTTCTTCTTTCTGGTGTTCTTTCGTAGCACTGAAGGGTGACATTTAGGCTGGTAGAGGAGCAAAGATATAAATGGTCCTACCAACTGTAGGGCCTATGTATGCATCAAAATTAACCAGAAAACAAGATACACCGACCACTACAACAATATCATAGCCACTCTCAGGGTAACCAACTGATTTATGATTGACCTGACACCTGTTGCACAGGTGGGAATTCAGGTTTGGTTCTGTAACCTAATAAGAAAGCCATGCCTGGAGAAGTTACAAGCCCTAGTGAGTAAACTACTGTAGTCATTTTGTTAAGTAGCTGTTTTGTCAAACCCCATCCTAAATATTTATGAAGGTAACAGTAGATGTCTGATGCCTTTAGTTTTCCTCAAAGAAGCTTCTTCATTTTTTTTGTAGTGGGCTATAATTAATGCAAAGACTCATACATGGTAAAATATCGAGAATAAGTGACTATAGGGCTCATCTTTAGATGGAATATCTATGCAATCATTCTCCTTCCCTTAATGTTTAAAAAAACATTTTCAGAGGAGACAGACAGACAGACAAACAGAGAGAAAAAGAATGTGAATATAAACTTTCTTGCTTGTTTACCATCTACCATCATTTATCTATCATCTCTCATCTATCTAATCTATCTATCTATCTATCTATCTATCTATCTATCTATCTATCTGGAATATTTCTTAACACAAGCTCCCTGCTGACGAAAAAATTCCCAATCAAGCCGAATCAAAATAAGCCAAATTAAGAAATATCGAGGTTTAATGGGAGATCTGTGCTCTCGGGTGACCCCAAGGGGGAACAGGGAAGCCGCAAAGACATACTCTTGGGAGGAAGAAAGAGAAACCATGTGTTCCTCTTTTGGGGGATCACTTAAATACCCTAGGGAATGGTCCTGACCCCAAGGACCAATCTTATACCTGACCAAGGGAGGGGTCAGGACCTAGCCTGCTGGGATTTGGAGTCCTGGGTGCTGGGGCCTATGCTTCCAACTTGACACTATCATCTATCTATCTATCTATCTATCTATCTATCTATCTAGCTAGCTAGCTAGCTAGCTAGCTATCTAGCTATCTAGCTATCTAGCTATCTAGCTATCTAGCTATCTAGCTATCTAGCTATCTAGCTATCTAGCTAGCTATCATCTAGCTATAATTTATCTGTCATCTATCTATCTATCTATCTGTATATAGCTATTTATAATCTATATCTATCATCTATCTATCTATCATCTATTTATCTTCTCTCATCTATCTCCTATCATCTATCTATCTATCTATCTGTAAATGTCTTTCTATAATCTCTATCATCTATCATTTTTCATCTATCATCATCTGTCTATCATCTATCTATATCTATTTATTTTTATATCACCCATTTATTTATTTTGTAACAAGGTCTCACTGAACAGCACTATAGTACAGAATGACCTCCAACTCATCATGTAGATGAGGCTGACCATAACTCATAACAATCATCCTGTTGCAGCCTCTCAAATGCAGGGATTACAGATATGAGTCACCATGCCTGATGCTTGTTTATTTTTGAAGTTGAACCTGTTTTTTCCAACTTGAGAAAATCATTTGGGAAAATGTTTTTAACCTGAGGCAGTTTCCAAGTCAATGACTGGTGAAAGCAGTTTTCTGAAACAACCCTGGACTGCAGGTTTCCTTGAACGTTTGTAGTGATAAAACTTCTTTCCACTTCTACAGACAATGCTGAAGGCGAAAACTGGGGACAGGGATGCCTTTCCCCATAACTGTTCTGTCAAGAATTCTGATACTCATTACATTCTCTTTCTGTTCTCTCACTTTCTGGTGATGTCAACCAGGCTGTTTCAAATCCAGGAAGTGTCACAGGGCAACCACGTTCCAGGTTTAAAATAAACAAAATGTTACTTTACTCAAAACAAAATTAATAAGAATTCTACAAAGAGATAATATTGCTTTACTTCGTTATCATTTCTTTCCTCCTAATAACTTTCCTGCTATATTCCTTGAAAAAAAAAAAGATACAGCTGGTTGCTTCTTAGTTTTAATCTTATACCATAGTCCTCATTGTTTTAATTGGCCTGTGTGAGAGTTAGCACTGTTTATTTTTAAAGTTTAAATATATACTCATACTTTATCATTTTATGCAATCGTTAAAATATATCACTCTTCCCAAAGACGTGAGATGAATCATTCAGTACTTGGCTAAATATATTAAATCTCTAGCATGCTTGTTTAGAAACTGAACTCCAACAAGAAACATAAATTATGTGGTTTCCATGATAAAATCTTTTGGCATTCAGAATAATATTTATACTATATGTTTGAAGCTCAAACTCATATAGATTTGTAAAAGCCAGTATTTCCTTCAATGACAGCAAGGAAAATTAAATGTTAGGATGGAGATATATTTTTTACAAATGTTATTTTCAACAAAATGTCACAAAATGTTGGTAAAATGTATTCTCCTTAGGAAATAATATGGAAAAAATAGAATAATGTAAGCATTCTATTAAATGTTCTGTGGAGATGGCTTAGATGGTGAAGGTCTTACTTGGCAATTTATCTGAGTTCAATCCACAGAATCATGGAGAAACCTGGACCAGGTAGCTTCCTTATAATCCTATTGCTGAGGAGACAGAGACAGGAAGAGCACTGGCATTTTCCAGCTTGGTAGTCGGACCCAACTGGTTACTATAGGTTTGGTGAGAAAACTTACCTTAAAAAGTGATGAAGAAGAATACTGAAAAAAAGATAATATAGACTTTCAGTCTCTGAACACACACACACACACACACACACACACACACACACACAGATACAGAGAGACATCCTCACACATATACTTAGAAATACATGCCAAGAGAAATAAATGAATATCTAAATGCAGGTGACAAAATCCAAAGTTTTATATGTAGTACTGGTCATTCAATAACTTCCTTATTATTACTAATAATAGTCTTTCCTTTTCTTAACATGGTTGCATTTTTACATAAACTTCTTTCTTTAAACTTACCTTAGTTTTCAGAAATCAAAATTCCCTGTATCCTACAACATACCTAATATCTAAATTAAGAAATTAAGATGTGATTTATCTTTACATTTATAAAGTAGGGTTATTAAAAGTGTTTAAGTAAGATATATCTAATTCGGGTATAAAGAAAACATTTTCAATATCACTTATACTGTTTTCTTATCTCAATTGTATAGATTCAAATAATAAAATGCCAGTCTGATGATACAATTAACCATCTCAATGAATGGTTTCCTGATTTTTCTGACTGTTTTGTTTTGGGAATTCTGAAAATTGCAATTGATTCCAGGAAAATAAACAAAGATGTGATTGTGCCAGTTATGATTTCAACCGCTGCATTGAAATACCACGGCAAAAAGCAAGCTGGAGAGGAGGGGGTTTATTTGATTTACACTTCCATCACTGTACATCACTGAAAGAAATCAGGACAGGATCTCAAACAGAGCAGGAACCTGGAGGCAGGAACTGACGCAGATGCCATAGAGGAATGCTGTTTACTGGCTTGCTCCCCATGACTTGCTCAGCCTGCTTTCTTAGATTACCAAGGATAAACTGCTCAGGATGGTAGCACCCACAATGAGCTGAGGCCTCCACCATCAGTCCCTCATTAAGAAAACTCCCTACAGGCTTGCCTACAGCCCAATATTAGGGATGCATTTTCTTAATCGAGGTTCCCTGCTCTCAGATGATTTTAGCTTGTATCAAGTTGACATAGAACTATCCAGCACAGAGTTTTGCTACATTGCTTTTATAAGGTCTAGAGAATGATACATGGTAATTTTAATTTTGAATCAGTGAACTTATTAAGTATATAGTAAATTAAAGTAAAAAGGAAATAGTAAATAGTAGAGAATTAGAAAGAGAGAGAGTAAAGCACCTTTTAATTAGGTGTTCAAAGCAACTAACAGAAATCAACAGGAGAAGTCTCTTTAAGGCAATCAGGTGAAGGTCTATCTAGAGAGAGCCCTAGGCAGAACAGAATGCCACCAATGAAGCTTCTAAGAAAATGAATAGTTATTTTTAAAAAGTTTATATCATCAGATTGATGGCTGGCAAACATCCAGCAGCAATGGACTGAGGAAACCTCATTAAGGCAGGAAGATAAAGTTCCCCTTAGGAGTCGCAGTCAGAGGAGAATGTACCCTCAAATGAAGTTTCCAAGTACCAGAAGAAATAGCACTAGACAAATTGACTGAAGACACTCACAAGAGAACTCCCGTCAAAACTTATTTTCTAGTAGGTAATATTGGAGTCTGATTCTTGGGCAAAGAGAAACTTTCAGCCCTTCTGGAATACCCCATCTGTGCTTACAGGTAAATTTTAAGTACTAGGAATCCCAGGAGGTGTCCTCACAAGACCTGGTAAAGGAAACTGCCCCCTCAAAGTATTCAATATGAAAGCGTTTTACTGGAGCACAACAGACTTCTGAGTAAACTTGAATCTGTGACTTAGAACTCAATTTGAATAGGGAAAAATTCCAAGAAACAAGCCTGGGAAAACTTTTTATAAACTGAAAACAACCCAGTGACATAGCATAACATAGGATATTTGAGTTCCAAGTCACTATTTTGATTAGAACCTGTGGAATATTCTAATAATCATAGCTATTACTGAAGATGGTGTCTCTATAATTAAGGCTTCATGAAGGAAACTTTAAAAAGGCTAAAAAGGATCATGTTGATCAACAAATGACTGCTTTTTGTTTTTCTGGTACCAGACCAACACGTTTTTAAGAAAGTCCAAATAACTTCACAGTAAACAACACAACATTTTCAAATATGCCATGTCCTGTTCCTTAAAAAATACTCTATATACAATTAGGAAATAAAATGTGAGTTTAACAGAGAACCACAGCAATGGAAAGACCTAGAAATTACAGTAGCTATGGGACTCAAATAGTAAGTTAAATAACACATTCAATATGATTCACAGGACCCCGACTACAATATATGTCCACTGTACCTAACGCTGTTAATAAGTATAATAACCTGAAACCAGAAAAGCCATAGGCCTAGGACAAAAACCACTAATAATATTCTGAAGTGAATATACCAATAAAATGACTTCTGGTGACATATTGATATTCTCATCGCTTTGATTTTGCTTAACCCTCATCGGAGACTCTTTTGTTTTGCATTAGAAACAATAATTAACACAGACACCCACAAATGGATACTCTACAAACAATGAGAGACTTTGGAATATAGGAGGTCTTTATCACACCCCCTGGCAAAGGTTAAGGAACAGGAGCCAAAAAAGATTGTAAGAGAAAGAGACTGTGAATGAGTCCAAGGGAACAGCATTTTCTGGATGTAACAGGACTGACACACATATGAACTCACAGAGACTGAGGCAGCACACACGAGAGCTGTACAAGTTCACACCTGACAAAATTACAGCACTAAGAAGCGGAAAAGGGCACGAAGTCCCCTCCTTAATCAAGATGCTCCTAACAATTGCTACCTGTTGGGAGAGGGAAAATCAGTTTAATGCAATGAAGTAACTTTCTGTGTATCAGCCACACTCGGAGGTAGGACTGATGGTCAGGAGTGATCATCCTGTTTCTTTTATATGCTTTAGTTTTATTTCATCCGGCTTTTTGTTGATTTTGACTTGGGGGTTTGGTTAAGGCAGGATGAACACAAAGTGGTGTGGGTCTGAGGTGAGGAGGACTTGTAAAAAGTTGGGGGAAGAGAAGAATATGATCAAAATATATTGTATTAATATTTTTAAAAAATAAGAAACAGATTATGGATATTCATCAAATATTAATTTTGGATAATGAACACATCACAAAGTAATTATAATTGTATAAAATAATGAAATGCAATTCCCCGAATTAAAAGCTAGATAATCAGCATTTTCAAATATTGCATTAAAATGTATTGGGATTTGGTTACATTCCCATATGAGTGGCAGAGCACGTGCCTATTCTATTAAGGCCCTGGAGACAACCTCTGGTACCAGAAGAAAACTGACGGGGCACTGAAGCAGAAAATGCAGATCAACTGGAAATATGGAACATAAACTATGGAATTACAGCATCAACAACTCCCTTATATCACATGCAGAAATAAATCTGAGTATTAAACATAGAGTAAAACAGCACAGAAAATAAATAATGAGTGAGAATATAATAATTATATTTTGCATTGTAACAATTCAATTTCGATTTCCTATCTATGTATGCAAAAATAACTGCTCATCACAATACTAACAGAACAAAAATGTAAAATACGATCTCTGCAGATGAAAAGAGAGAATATGTATTGAATTCCTAGGTATTAAAGCACAGTTAAAACATTCTGAATAGAGTCAGGTATCCTCAGCTTTGATAGCAGGCAAATATGAAAAATAGAAAAACCTCTCAGACTAACCCTTTTACTTCTTTGGGGACTACATCTGCTTATGCTGTTTGGAACAACATGTCATTAATATTAATTATTGAAACAGAGAGATAAAGGAGAGGTACAATAATAATTTGGAAAATGAATAAGTGTGATTGACCCCATCCAATGTTACATATGATAACCTCATATAAGTCTCTAATTTTAGGTTCTTTAAAACACCTTTCATCATTGCTAAAACTCGTTAAGACGACAATGATGTTTCTTGTGATTCTTGGGTTTTGTAATTTTCCTTAATTTGTCATGATTTGCTTGCTTATTACTATTTCAGACGCCTCAATTATTTGGCAGTTACCTAAATCTCTGTCTTAAACCTTATTGTTGAGTGTTTTACATTTTCATTATTTTTATCTAGATGTAAATCTCTCTGCACCTTAAAACTTACTTATAATCCAATGATTTGTCTCTCCTACTCAGGAGTCAATTTATAACTAACCCCAGTGAACCCAGTGATTCTTTTATCTGCTCTCTTTTTTACCTAGATTGATAGCTACAAGAATAAATTTAAAATATTCTCTGGTGACTCAGTGATTAAAGGTATCCGCCTCTAGCCTCCCAACTTGAGTTCCAGGACTTACATGGTGAAAGGAGAGCACTGACTCACTCAAGTTATTCCCTGGTATACACACATATATGCACTGTGGCATGTATATGCCCATACCATAGTCACAGTAAATAAATAAAAGTGTAATAAAAAATTATATACACACATTTGCACTGTGGCATGTACATGCCCATACCATATCCACAGTAAATAAATAAAAGTATACTTTTAAAAACTATATATATATCCACATATATGTATATTTGTCTTATCTTCTTGCTTAGAGTTCAGAAGCTAACATTAAATGGTTTCCTAAAAGTCCAAGAGTGAAAGATTGATTTTTATGGTGATATTTCATTGGTATTTTAATAAGTAAAGCTTGCCTCAAGATGAAAGTGCAGAGCTAAGCCACTAGATGCCAGGCAGAGATGGCACAGATCTTTAATCTTAGTATTAGGGAGAGAGAAGCAGGGGGATCTCCATTCATTCAAAGCCATCCTGGGCCACACAAGATTGAATCTGTCTAAAGGAGAAACAGAGCTCACACAAAGGTGATCCCAACACTTGGAATCACACACCTTTATCCAAGCACTAGGGAGTTGGAGACAGGAGAGAAATGGCGAAGTGGAGAGAGGAATATATGGCAGGAGAAGACAGAAGCTAAATGCAGTCTGAGGTTTGGTGGAGACAGATGCAGTGTGGAGATGCGGTCTGAGGACAGGGTTGCCCCTTCCATCTCAGCACTGGTAGAGATAAAAGAACTCTCTAGTTGCTGGTGCTCTACTTTTCTAATCTTCAGCATTAATCCCCGTATCTGACTCTGGGTTTTTACTATTAATACCAACTAGAGTTAGTACTACAGAATTCTCTATGTACTGAAACTTAAATATGTGTTTGGTTTCTTCCTTGTATTTACCTATTTAAATTCAAATTTTCACTAAGGTAGTATTTTGTCGAGTTAAAAAATGGAAATCATCTACCACAGGTAATACTTAGGATCATGGCATTGCATCTGAGACTTTTCCTTACAACAACTGAGCTATCACTTTCAAGTAGAGTAATAGATACAGCAATGACATGCATAATTAAATAATTATAATACACCAATATTATTCAAATTGATAATATTTGAATAATGGTACTAGGAATTTGTGCAGTTCTAACATGGTTAGTGAGCCATTGCTTCAGTCATTATTGCTAATGCATCCTTGGGTCCCTCATTAATAATGATATTAATTTTTGTTTAGAGAATTATAAAAAAATCATAATCTTGGAAATCATGGAGTATTTGTAGCAAATGTCCCATCCCAACACCTTAGGAAAAGTTTTATTTGCTTTAACATTATCTTGTTGGCTTTCTTGCCATCTGTTCTTTGCAGGTTTTGTTCTTTTCAACATTTCCTAATAATACTACATCCTACAACTGTGATCACTCTATTATACTAAGGTCGTCCCATATTTCATATGTGCAGACTAATATTGCTTCTAATTCCTAGAAAATGAAAGAACTGACCTTACATGAAAGGCTTATGTATGTGGCCTATTTTTCTGATGGAAAGAATAGCATACTAGGGAATATACAGAAAGAGGTTTATGGGAAAAGCTAGTTCACAATGTAAAGTATTCCTTAATTGAATATTCATTTTGGAGATGTGCCATTTGTTATGAAGTTCTGTTTATTAAGTTATAAAAAATTGTACTCATTCAAAACCTTACCACTATGGGTATTTTGCTGCCCAGGAGACAATTTTTACTCAACATTTAGTCACGATTTATTTATAGTACTTTGTAATTTATTCAACATGGACTGCTGGAGATTTCCCAGTATGGACTTATCCTGATTTTTATTGTCCTTGTAAAATTTCCAAATTCCAAAATATGGTCTGTCAAGGGGAATCATTAGAAATATTCTTTTCCCTATAGATCTTTAGCAGGTTTATCTGTTCTTTGGCATCTGGATTGTGCTATCATTTTTTATTGAAAGTGAACATACCCTAATATATCTACAAACCCACAGATTGTAGTTTTTCTGTGGATTATTACATGCCAAGAATATAGACTCTGGGGAATCATTTTAGATTATTTATTATAAACTCACAGGAAGAAGGGGAAGCTGTTTTCTACTAACATTTTTATTACCTTTAACTGCCAGTAGAAACAAGATCTTGAAAAATAAACACGGCACTGTTCCAACATTTAACCTCCGGGTAAAGCAAAAAGTAATCATTTTCTTTAAAACGTTTTCCAGTCGTTGATCACAATCTGGGTTAAAATAAATAAGTCCATTACAACTGTCATTTCTTTTAGAAGATTCCATGCTCTTATTTTCATGATCCTTCATTATGAATTAATTCCCATTGTTGTAAGTAATATATTTTACTTTGCTTACTAAGTTCGACAAAAACAATTGTGACATACATACCTATAAAAGAACAATGAAATCAAACATTAAAGTTACCCTTTGCAGGGAAGGAGGAACACAACAGAATTTCTTCTAGCCCTAGTTTTGAATGATTTTATATTTACTGTTTTTCTCTTGGACTTTGAGACAAATATACGTGGAATTAGCTAACTATTCCATTTTTATCTATGTGTCCCTCCATAAACAAATTGCTCATTTGAAAGTATCTTTTCCACTATATAATAAAGCAGGGCTATAATATTCCACGTTTAGAGGTATTGAAGTTGTAAAATAAGATTTCATGCATATGAATACATGCAGAGGGCTAACTAGCAATATGCCTAAGTGATTGGCCAGGTATTTTTAATTAATACAGTTTCTGCATGATTAGTTCAGGTCTTTCCAGCTAGATATGAACAAGAAGCCTCGTGTCATACTTTATTTAAAGATATTAAACAAATAACATGGCAAACGCAACAAATTCCCCTCAAAACTGAGTCATATTTGTCTTAGTATCTAGTCTTACTATGTAGATATGCTAAGTGAAGCTGTATATGTTTTCTATCCATATTAAATTTAGGTTTTGTTCCTTTTAAAGATATTTCTGGTGAATTGATCCAGTAAAAAGAAATTGTTCTTATTGGACCTTTACCATAAAGACTAGAACAATCATTTTCACATTTTTTTTCCATAGAGGTAAAATGTACCAGTTAAACCATTGAGATGCTAACTATAAATGCCAAAGAGCTAGTACATATGCTAAGAAAGACTAGGTTCTACTGTTGTAATAAGAGTGGCGGGGCTGTGTCCCCAGCACCTGGCCGTCTGCAGGGCTAGCTTCATAACCGAAATAATTACATGGAAATTGTATTCTTTTAAACATTGCTTGGCCCATTAGTTCCAGCCTCTTATTGGCTAGCTCTTACATATTGTTCTAACCCATTTTTAATATTCTGTGTAGCACACGAGGTAGCTTACCAGGAAAGATCTTAACCTGCGTCTGTCTGGAGCGGTAGAATCATGGCGACTCTGACTTGGCTTCTTTCTCCCAGCATTCTGTTCTGTTTACTCCACCTATCTAAATTTTACCCTATCAGAGGCCAAGCAGTTTCTTTATTACTTAACCAATGAAACAATAGATAGAAAGATAACCCTCCTCCATCATTCTACATGCATACATGTGTGTATGTGTCTCTATTGCAAAAATATATATTGATAAATGCCAACTTCTTGCCTTGTATTTCAGTAAATACTGCTGTGACATTGAAAACCTTTGACAATGCAGTTCTCTTACACCATTTGCCTTATTGCAGGCAAACCTGTAACTGATTAAAAATTGTTTTCTTTTTCCATTTGCAGCTGAAGGTATTGTGACTTGATGTTTGTTGTGTGAATGAAAGGCTTCCTTACAATAAAATGATTGATAGTACTTCAATTTTGGGCAGCCACACAGAAATTTACAGCTTGTGACATCATGTATTTATTTTGTACCACTGTGGTTGGTGAATAATGAAAGCCAAATCACTGACCTGAAGACTGTATCTTGCATATGCCTTTTCTTATTTTATAATAACAAGTGGCTTAATTTGACTTGAGCAGACAGTGACTAATATCTCTAAAATTCAAGAAGTACAAACCCTTTCCATATAGAGCATGATTGCCTGAATGATACATTAATATTATACATAATAACTTATTGTCACTCATTTATTGCTTATCATATAAACATTCTATGCACGTAAATTGGGATGTATTCTCCAGCTAATGCTACATTTAAAATAAAAAAAAATTCAAATTAAAGTAATTCCAATGTTATTCAATCAACATTTTTCAACATGACAAAGAGACATTGTAGTGTTACAGATGTTGTTATATATAATAGATTTAGATGAAACTTGTCTCCAGGAACTAAAAATGTGATCCTAATGTGGCTATAATAATCCTAACAAATGATGTATAATGAATGAGGTAAATAGTACCAGTAGTTATTCTGCTTTAAAAACTGTTTGAAATGGATTGATGAAAAATCAGTACTGTATAAATATCATAAATATCATGCAAAGGCTATTATGAAATAAAATTGAAGTCACTATGCTGTTTAAATGGAAGGTAAGCATGGAGTATTTTGACTGTATCTATGTAGTGATCTTGACATTGATGACATTGAGAGTTTTGATGAGTCCTAGTCAAACATTGTACGGAATTTCCTTCAGCAGAGACTGCTATCTTTTTCTCATTTTCTAACTTCCGTGATATGGTTTGGGCAGGGAGAGTAAACAAGTAACATGCTGTTTTGTCATGTAGCATGTAAGGAACACACCCACATTACTGTCAGTATTTGGGGTCAACTTTATTGAACACTTTGACAACTTTACCTAGTTTACCCACTTCCGCATGAGCTTGATTAGGAAAACATCGTTCTGTGCAGTTCCTACTCAGAAACTAGGAGTTTTGGGTCAATTCTTTGACAGTTACAGAAATCACTTGGTTTCTTCTGAACTAGATATTAATTTTCTTCTACTTTTTTGGTTTTCAATTATTTATTTTACTCATGATATTAATGGATTTTGATTTTATTTTGAGATCAAAAACAATATCATTAGCATTGTTGAATATATTTTTCTGTCTCTTCACATTTACTTATTTCATGATTTACAAGACACTTGTAACGGTTGGCATGAGAAATGTCCTTTATAGTCTGGAGTATATATTAAACATTTGATCACCACTCGATGAGACTGTTTGGGGAAGCTATGTCGTGTAGCCTTGATGAAGTAAGTATATTCCTGGGCATGGTCTTTGAGATTAAAAATGCCTTGCCTATTTTCAGTCTTCTCTCTGCTTCCTGCCTCGGTTCCAGTCATGAACTCTGCATCCACTTTCTACTGCCACGATTCTCTTCCATGATGAACTTTTTTTCCTTCAGCATCTCTAAGACAAATAAAAAAAATTTTCTTATAAAAGTTGTCTTTGTCATGGTGTTTGATCACAACAACAGAAAATTAACTAATACAACACTTCTGACTCTTCATGTATAATTCCTGTCCCTCTTAGAATCAGCTATTTATCAAAGCTCTTGTTTGAGCAAAAGGAGATTTGTAAACCATAATAATCAGGCACTAGCCATGCTCATTGATCTCATAGTTTCATACCAAGAGTTTTCAACTGGTAGAAAAATATAAACATGTTACTGTACCCCAAAGTGGATCTTACTGCATTTGTGAGCATCTTTAAACCTTTCTGTATGTAATAGTTTGTACTGGAATTACTTTAAGCATGACTTCAGACTATTTCTAACTGCAGCATATTAGAATATGAATATCTCTGGCCTTCTTCCCTTTTTCCTAACTTCAAACTCTAAAAATGAGATGTGTTTTCTGTTTTGCATACATTTACATAGCTAATTTCACTACATGTGATAGTATTACAATGGGTAGCCCATTTCCCATTGATCAAAGAGTGTATTGCTTGTTTATATTTTTTCTGTTTATATTATAGACTGCCTAATTTGAAAGCTAATTGAATATTTTCCTCTTTCTCTTACTGATGTTATTTAATATATTTTTAGCTGTTATATCATCTTGAAGCTTTTTTCGTGCTACTCTGGGATTCTTTGAATTCTGATCTTGTGTGTTTTTATATGAGTATGTGTGCCTGTGTGTGTATGTCTGTGTTTGTGTGTAAGTGCATGTGAAGTTCAAGACAGAAATTTTATTTGGGAGTCTTTTCCTTCAACATTCTATACCCTCATTTTTATATACATGTTTGTGGTATATGTATGTGTTTGTTTACATATGTTTGCTCACATATATGTGGCTGCATGTGTATTTGTGTCTATGCACTTATATGCACATGGATGTGTATTTAACAGCTGATGCTGATAGTATCTCAAGAAAACTACAGTTTACCATTTTGGAAATCTGGTTGTCAGCAAGACCCCAAAGTGCTGCATACCAGCACTAGAGTTATAGGCATGCATATCATTCCCAGATTTTTACATGGACTTGGGATTAAACTCAGGACCTCATGTTTTTACAGTAAATATTTTATCTGCTCTTCTCTCTCTCCAGGCCCTGAACTCTTGAATCTTTAACTGGTCATACATTTAAGTTCAGCTTTTGTGTTGTTAAGATGCATGGCCTTTACCAAATGCAAAGTGATCTATAGACATAGTTGTGGTATAGTAAAAACAGCTCTATTTCCACCCATATTTCATCTACTCAGTTTTCCTTTTCCCTATGCCCTGACAAACACTGATATTTTCTAGGATGTCACATAACTTAAGTTATTCAGCATGTGTCCATTATCAGCTTAACAATTTTATGAAGAAATATTCATCTAAGATTCAGCAATGCTTTCTCAGGTCCTGATACCCCAAATTATTTCATATTACTGATTGACAATGCATGGGTTTACACATTAATTTATAAAAATTGCATGCCAAAGTACATTTTTATTTATGTAATTGTTTTTAAGTTACAAATAAAACTATGAGCTTATAATTGTTGGTTTTTATATACTTATGAGTTTTTAAATTATATTAACTCGAAATTTTGATCACATTCATTTATTTATTTTGGGTATGCAATTTTCTGAGATTGGGAGCCTATATCTTGTCATTCATGGGAAGGACAGAAAACAATTGTGGGATTGGATTCCAAGGATCAAGTCCTAATTGTCAGACTTGTGCCTCTACCTATTGAGTCATTTAGGCTGCCCAAGTTTTCAAATTAGTTGAGTAGAGGAGTTGGAGAGCTAATCAACACATAGAAGCACACAAGCCTTTAAGGATAGCTACACGTACTCACACATACCCAAATACAGATAGACATAAATGAAAATTATTATGTTTGAGCTGATTGTGAGTCAACATAAGGAAAGACCATGTTTAATTATTGCAGAAGCATTTTCAACTGCCTTGCAAAGCTTCTGTATATTTTTCTTTGTGTGCCAACAAGTGACTATTATTTCCTCTATTCATGTGTGACTTCATGTCCTTGCTAGCAATTGGATTCATCATTTTCCACTGGAGTTTTTATGTTAAAAGAAGCTTCTAGTTGTATATCTGCCATATTTATTTGTAATTTAATAATGGCAAATGATGTTGAGCATTTGTCAATGTTTTATTTAATATTTTTTGTATCTTTCTTGCTGTAATGTTTGTCAAATCTATTGTGCAATTACTAATTATGTTGTTCTTTTCTCACTGATCAATTTTATCATTTCCTTGTGTGCTTTGGAAACAAACCTTTGTCAGATATCTGCCTCACGAACATTTACTACAGATTTTGCCTTTTATTTTGTTTTTCCCCATGTCTTGCTCATATCAGAGATTAATCTTGATATGCCTAACTTATCAATATTTGTTTATGTGTCATTTTTTTTCAACTTCACATATAAAGTCTCAGAAACTCCTAGATCATCTTCTACATTCTTTATTTCATTTTATTTTATTTTAAAGATTTATCTCTTAAGACCCAAGGGTATCAGTTCTTATTACAAATGGTTGTAAGTCAGCTTGTGGTTGCTGGAAATTGAACTCAGGACCTCTGGAAGAACAGCCAGTGCTCTTAACCTCTGACCCATCTCTCCAGGCCTCTTCACTTTATTTTTTAAAGCAATCTCTCTTTTATTGTTTGTTTGTTTTTTGTATTACATACCAATTTCAGTACCCTTTCTCTCCCTTCCTCCTGCTCCCCTGACTTTCTCCTGTCTCACTCTCAATCCACTCCTTAGAGAAGGTGAGTCTTCCTGTGGCACTTGAGACACTTCACAAGGTTAAACTCTAATTGAATATTTAAATATAGGTGATAAGGCAAATAGACTCCTTTGATTTGTCATTACAGGAGAAACATTGCATTTAAAATGTTACTTTAATCCTTCTTTTGTTATGTATATATGCAAATGTACTATCAACTTCAGAATTTACATAAAAGTCCTAGGAATCTGATAACTTCATTTAACATTGTCAGTCATAATTGCACTTACAAAACATGCTATGTTACTGAGATAAGAAAATTTCCTTATTAGTTGCACTATAATGAATTGTTAAGAACAGTTTAAACCTTTGATGAGGGTAGTTAATGTTACAGTCTGTTACTTTTGTGAAAGGTTTTATAGTGATTATCCTAAATTGTAAGACATTCATGGAGATAACTAGAACAAACATCACTTACTAGCAACTTAGACAAGAGTTGCCTCTATCCTTACACTTACTCAAGTTTCAGTGTGTAACTTGTTACAAACTTTATGACATAGTACAAATGGATTAACTTTGTGATTGGTGCCATGTGAATTTCTTAGACTAGTCTCCAGAATGATATCAGGCATCACCAGAGACACGGAAACTGAACACTAGGAAAACTTAAATGATAATTACGCCAAAAATATACTATAGTTGCTATGTAGGCAATTCGGGAATTTATCCTCATACTTACTGGGGGGAAAATAATCCTAATACTGGGAAGAAAATAAAGGGCAGCCAAATGGGGAAATATTTGAGATATGGAACAGTGGATGAGGAGAGATAATAAGGTCCAAAGAAAGAATGAGATGAGAATACAATGTAAAATTATATGAGGATATTATGAGACCCCTTAATATGTACTATCAATATACAATCATAGAAATATTTTAATGATTTTAAAAAATGTGGTCCGGGTTTGATATACATTAAAGAAGCATAACACACTGTTCTATTTAGTTATGAGTCTTGCTTTGGAAGACCTTGGTTTTATGTATTGTTAATAATATCATTAAAATACATCACATAAAATCAGTGCAATTTCTAAAATCTTTATGCATTGTGTTCTCTTGAAAGATTTTTAAACTTTTCAGTCACTAAATGAACAGGTAATATCCAGAAGCACTGAATAATAATGATTAGCAAAAAAAAATAAGCAAAATCAAAGAAGCCTTCTGAGGTATCAACTTACAAAACTATGGATGTGCACAACAAAGAAATCAATTGTGGGAACAGAGTAATGAGAAGTAGTTGGTCTTCCATTCTGTGTGATGAAGATGATCAAAATGTTAAAAATAACATAATCTCAACTCCCCCTGACATTTCCAACCAACTTCCCATTCAAGTCATTTAGACCAAATTTCTGCAGTTGAGATTAGTCTCTATCATTTCTTCTATAAATCATAAAGAATCTTGAATCTAACTTAAAAATAATTTCCAGATAGAAATTATCCTAAATCATTCATGCAAAGGATGGTTTTCATATAGAATCTCTACAGAAGACACAAGATAAATTGCATTTATGAGGATTGTACAAAGCAGGTTTTTATTTTATTAACATTTTCAGGTAGGTTTTAGAACCATCGTGTACACCAATCATGTCACAGCAGCCACTAACAAAGACATTTCTCAGAGCTTCTTTTCTCTCTCTTAGAGCCTCCATGGTGTTTAAGAGCAAATGACGAACATCTTGTGTCATTATACTGAAGTAATTTTCAGAGTGAAAACTGCCCTTGTAGAAATGATTTGGCTCTCTTACCACGTAATATGGAGAGTTGCTGCCTCTTCAAATTTGATCAATCAATCTGCTGATTTCAGAAGAGATGACCTCTGATAAAAACCACATTTTGCTGTCCAAGGTTCTGATGTTACCCATTCTCTCCCAATTTTTCAGTCACTGAGTGTATCCCAAGCTGTGCTCCCTGAGCTGGCAAGGGGAATATGATGAGTTGATGAGGAGTATCTAGTTAGCTGTGTACTGCTTTAATTACCTTCAAAATGTTGACTTTCAGGTCAGTCTAAAAAATAAAATCATTTAATTTTTAACAATATACTTTAATGCTGTCATTATCTTCTGTCTCAGTCTCTGACATCACATTCAACAAATCAGTATAGGTTTAAAACTTAGATTGCAAATGAAAAATAAAGGAAAGTTAAAAAAAGAAAGAAAGTTACATTTAAAAAAAAAAAAACTCAGATTTATCCGAAGGGGAAAAAAACTTCAACCTAGAATGCTGCTAAAAGAATTTCCTGATTGTTTAGTTAGCTTTCCATCAGGTTGATCTAAGTGACAGACATCTAGGAAGAGCAACTTTCATTTGAGAACATGTTTCCATAAGAATGGTTCATAGGAAAATCTGTTAAATATTTTCATGATTACTGACTTAAGTAGGAGGACCCAACTCAGGTGGTGGGGTTGTTGCCCCTGGGCAGGTAGGCCTGCATGGTGTAAGCAGACTGAGAAAACCATGAAGAGCTAGCCCATAAGCAGTGTTCCTACATGGCCTTGAATCAGTTCCTGCCTTTAGTTCCTGCCCAGACTACTTGACTTCAATTACAGACCATGACCTGAGAGTTATAAGATGAAATAAGCTCTTTCTTATTCAAGTTGCTTTTGGCATGATGTTTTATCAGAGCAGTAACACTCCAACAAAAACTCTGATTAAAACAAACTCCTAGAGAGTTACTTCCCGCAGGTCAGCGCACAAAACTGCTGCAGTTATGGTCCAAAGGAACCAGACTACTTCCTGTTTTGGCAGCAGAACAAACATTGTGATCCACATGATTTTTAGGCATAGAGATCATGGACGGTTAAGCCTGAAGGCCGTGTGTGACAGACTTGGAGTCCTGCCTGGAGTCCTTGAGAAGTCACTGTGTGAAGGGGAAGCCAAACTTACAATGGAAATTCTATATTAGAGACACCAAGATCATGGAGTGTCTTGAGGAAAGCTACAATTACGGAGAGAACCAAGAGAGGCTATATGCATTACTGGAGGTAGAGTGGGACCAACAGGGGGTCCGTAGTCCATTGGAGCCTGGATGATTCCATCATGATCTCCAGAAGATGGACATGGAACAGCAGAATTTTGTGTTTACTTTGCTGGGTCTCAGTCATGTTTCAGTCTGATATTTCCTTCTTTTGGAATTGTATAATTTACCCTGTGTCATTATATATATTTTAAGAGACTCCCATAATCTCAAAAGAGACTTTCCACTTACAACTTAGATCTTTATTGGAACTCTTAAAGACTATGGGGTCGTTGAATTCATTTTACATTGTAAAATGCCCCAGATCCTATAAAAAACAAAGAGTACAAAATCATGGCTTAAAAGCAATATGTTTTAGTATAAAGTTGACAAAAAATAGACTTGAACTTAATATTGATTGTCATCTTGACAGGATTTAGTAACCCCCAGGAAGCAAGCCTCTGGGTATGTCTATGAAAGCATATCTACAGTAGTTTCATGGGCGTGAGAAGTCCTGCCCTAAAGTGTGGTACCATCCCATGGTCTGCAGTTTTAAATTGAAGAGAAAGAAGAAGGCAAGCTGAGCTCGTCTCTCTGCTTCCTGTTGTGGATACAAGTAAAGAAAGTTCATGCTGCCATGGCTTCCCCATGATGTACTGTACCTTCAAACTGTAAATCAGTATAAACTTTTTCTTCCTAGGGGGGAAAAACAACTTAGATTGCTATAATGTCTCTTCTTAGATATATTAGGCCTAATATTCACCTTTTAAAATTATTAGCTGTGTTTTGAAATTTTGCCAAACTACCTATAATCTTCAATATCTCTTCTAATTACACTAGTGACACCATAGAATCCAAATTTAACCTAATAACATCATCCTTTGCTAATTTATGTTATTATCTTGTGGACTAAATTGCTTTAATAAAAATATAGTCTTTACCTAATAAACTCAAGGGAACATTACCTATAAGGACAAGAAAATTGAAAGATAGGTACTTTAGTAGGAAGAATAATATTTTCATATATTAAGCTCTAAGTTTTTCTTTGTTCATACTTCCCATTTACTTCTCTAAATTTAGAATCATTTAGGAAAAAATCCTTTCAATAAAACATATTTTTCTACATGAATTTATTTCTAAAATCTAATTCCTACTTGGGAAAAAAAACAGAATGTGAGTTAGACACAAAGTTTATGATATGTTCTCATATTTGACCTCAACATTGAACTTTATATTGGGATTTTCATGACTGCATAAACACACACCTTTGCTGAGCTCTACCTCAATTGGCAGGCGATTGTCTCAGGAATCAATGCCTTACCAGTCTCAACTACTCCTTTAGCAGGACTCCTAAGCTGCCATGAATACACACTAATAATGCAAAACTGATTGGCATTATACTTCTCAACATCTGTTTCACTCAAGAGTAACATGTGCCAGATAATTAGTGCAAAGGATTCAAGTAATTTGAGAAAATTTCAATGGGCCTACTGTTGAATTTGCAGGTGGGCTTTTGTTCACATGCATGTTTGCAATAAAAGAAGCATTCTCTATATTTGAAAATGTATTCATCTAAGAACTGAAGTATAAATATTGAAATTGGGACAATTTCATAAACATCTTAATAATCATGTGATTCACCAAACAAGCCAACAAGTTCTTAGTAGCTTTTTGCTTCTAATTCTTTGCATATTACCATGGCATTTCTATAACTGGTGGCTCTACAATCTGCTTTTCAATGCCACCATAAGTGCTCTTGGATATTTGATGATTGACTTAGTCTATTTTCCTCAATTTTATGAAAAGATTCCTATTTTATGTAGATAAGTGTTATGTGTATATGTCTATAAGTACATTGTGTGCATGCCTGGTACTTGCAGAAGCAGTAAGAGGGCATTGGATCCCCAGGAACTATAATTTCAAATGCTTACAATCTATCATGTAGGTACTGGTACATAAACTAGGATCCCCTGGTAGAGCAGTTAGCTCTCCTAACCACTGAGACATCTCTTTTGCCACTGAATATAATTGTCTAATGACAAGAATTAAGATGCTAAAGGAATTCCTGAACATACTCTCAGTTTTTCCAATTTTCTGTCAAATTTACTATTAAATCCTTTCTTTTGATTAATTTTTTTAAATTTTAAAAGATTTCCAAGGGGTAATTTATTCTGAGTATGGTAGATTCTGCATTGGTATATCAAAATATAATGACAACACTTGTCATATAAGTAATGTGTGGACATTATGTCTTAATTAAGATATCTTTGCGATGAAGATACACAATGATCATGGCAATGCTTATAAAGGAAACAATTAATTGGGGCTGATTTACATTTCAAAGGCTTAATCCATTATGTTCATGGTGGCATGTAGGCAGACATAGTGCTAGAAAAGGATCCCACCCCCACAGTGACACACTTCCTCAAACAAAGGCACACCTATTTTATAAATCCACACCTCCTAATAGTGCCATTTCCTATGGGAGTCATTTTCTTTCAAACCAGCATATTCTACTCCCTGATTCCTCTCTACTTGTAACAATATCATAATGCAAAAATGCATTTGGTCTATCTACAAATGTCCCCATAGAATATAGCATTCTCAAATTTATTTAAATGTCTAAAGTTCAAAGCCTCTTTTGATATTCATGAGATCCTTAACTGTAATTCCCTGTATAATAAAAATCAAAAATTAGATCATATACTTCTAATATATAATGGGACAGGATATACATTACCATTCCAAAATGCAGGGACGGGAGCATAATAAGGAAATACTGGACCAAAGCAAGACTAAAAACAAGCTAGGCAACCTCCAAACACTACATCTCCATGATGATGTTAAAAAGCTCTTCAGATCTTCAACTCCTTTCAGATTTGTTGACTGTAAAACACTTCTTCGGAATGGCCTCTCTCTCTGTTAGCAGCTATTCTTAGCAGGTGTCACATGACTCCGATATCTCTAACATCTTGGGGTCTCCAAGGCAAGACAAGTTTCATCTTCACAGATTCGCACAATGGCCTCTTTAGGTTTCCATGAATAGACACCCCTGATACATGTCTTGCCTCAATGGTTTTCCTGAGTATCAGAGGAGGAAGCTTTCATAACCCCTTTCTTCTATCTTTGATTCTAAAGCCAGAACCCATGGCTGAAATTGCCAAGATCTGTTTCTTGCTGAAGCTAGAACATGGCCTTCTGTTTTTAGACTACATATTCACCAGCTTTCTGTTTTTTGAGGGCTTCCTTCGAAGCCTGATATTGGTTGTCCTGAATCTCAATTTGTTAACCAAACTGGCTTCAAAGCAGAGAACTTTCTCCCTCCAGAGTACTGGGATGAAAGATGTGCACTACCACACTGAGCTCTGAGATTTTCTTTAATCCCTTTTCCCAAGTTGTAAGTTTAGCTGGGTGGGATTTCTTCCTAAGGTTACCAGTACTTATATTCCATTTCTCCCTTCTTCTATATTATTGACCACAGGATTTAGTTCCTATTCCACTTTCTGCTGCCCTTGTTCTCCCAAGTCTGAATATTTTGTGTTTTTACTTGAGCAATTTGTTCCTTTTCATTATAAATCTTCATAAAATTCAACACGAGTAACTACAAAACAGAGTCTATACCAGACTATTTTAAAATTTTCCATGCCAATGCAATTAATCCAAAACTCTTTCCATATTCTTCACCAAATTATCAAAAGAACGATTGCTAGGCAATATACTAAAATTCTCCTCTGAAACCTCTTGAGCCAGACCCCCATAGTTCAAATCACCCTCAGCAACACTGTCTTCCATGCTCTTACTAAAAAGTCCCATTAAGCAGTACTAAAAACATTTTACTGCTTTTCTAACCCAAATTCCCAAAGCCCATATTCCTCCAAACCAAAGCATGGTTGGCCTGTCACAGCAATAACCGAGTCCCTGGTACAAACGTCTGTCTTAGTTAGGTTCTTATTGCTTCGAAGAGACTCTATGACCAATGCAAATAGTATAAAGGAAAACATTTAATTGGGACTGGTCCACAGTCTCAGGGATCTAGTCCATTATCATGATGGAACATGGCAGACATGCTGCTAGAGAAGTGGTGGAAAGTTCTAGGTTGATCTGTAGGCAGCAGAGGCAACTGTGTGTCACACTGAGCATATCCTGAGTATGGGAGACCTCAAAGCCCACTTCTACAGTGACATACTTCCTTCAAAAAAATGATACCTACCTACTCCAACAAGGCCATACCTTTTAATAGTTTGATTTGCTATAGAGGTCATTTTCTTTCAAACCTTCTCAGTTGATTTGATTGTTCTTAAAGAATATTTGGTTTAAAAGGTACATCATGTCTCTTTAGTACAGGCATATGTTTTTCAGCTTTTTAAATGAAAAGAGTCCTTTTGTATCATTTAACTATACAGTAATTTTAAGGATTAAAACCTTCTCTTTTAGTGATAGAGAAAGTTTCAGTGAAAGACCCTGGGAAACTGAAGCAATTAGTTTGATTAGCATTTTTAATTATATATACAGAAGCCATTCAGCTACTATCACAAGATTTTTAGTTTTCAATATACTACTTAAACCCCGAAGCATTTGTAAGGTAGGTATTTTTAACCTCTCAAATAACAATTGGTGTGGGGCATGTGGATAATCTGTTCTCATTTCGGAATGAAGATCCTTCAAATGTGGATTTCTTGAGAGACTTTTTAGAAAACAGTTCTTTCATTCATTTTTTTATATTTGTCTGTCTCTCTTTATGTGTGTGTGTGTTTGATTTATGAATTTGTGTACACTTGTATGTGGGATATACTCACCTCTGCATAAAGGTGAAGGATGAAGGTCAATGTCAGGTGTCTTCTATTGTTCTTCAGTTAATTAGTTTGTTTATTCATTTACTTGATTTCAGGTGAGATACCTCACTTTACCTGGATCTCAGAATATGCTCAATAAACCTTATGGACTGCCAGGGCAAGGAAGCCCCATGTTTGTCTCTGTTTGCCAGGTCTTGGCTACTAACGTGTGCCACTCTACCCAGACAAAATCTTAACGCTTTATGCTTTCATGGCAAGTACTTCACCAACAGAAGTATTTCACCAGACCCATTGTCTTCGTTTTTAGTAGTATATGTTTGTTTGTGGAAAATGGTATTCTCACTCATACTTACCATGTACTCTGATCATTAAATTTCTAAACCCAATAATTTAGTGATTTTTCTACATTTTGACTGAAAGGATTTGCAGAAATTAGTTATTTTTGGTTCCCTGCAAAGTATGGGGTCCTGTATAAAAATCAGAGGCATATATTTCTCAACTGACCTTGAAGACTGGGACTCTCACTGGATCACTCACGAGACTCACAATAAGGAAAGAAAGGACTGAGCCTATCAACCACATATGAACTGTTGCCACCATCTAGCTTAGTAATCCCTCATGTATGCTATCAAGTGTACAGCCCTGCATGTCTCAGAGACACTCATGCTCATAAGATGCTATGGGAAAGAGAAAATTACTGTCACTATTTAAAATTATAACCAAGAGAACAGCTACTATACTTAGTAAAGAAGAGAGACTGATATTTGCATTTGTATTGAGTATTTCAGGAGTTTTTAGGCAAAAAGATGAGAGAGAGAGAGAAAGGGGGGGTAATGTATGTATTAGAAAAGTCACAGGCAAAATGTACAGGGAACAATTGATCTTCCTGTCAAGGGTTATAATTAGAATGACAAAAAGTAAATTAATTAATTCAAATTATAGTCACACAATAGTCACCAATCATGAGCCTCTCTGACTGAAAAGTGTTTGAAAATCCCACAGATAAGAATTTACTCCATCATATTTATATAACACTAATAAGAAAGGGGCTTGCCAAATTTCAATAGCATTTAATTACTTAGCTTCTCCATCTTATTTGTGGCTTAATTCTAAAATTTAAGAATTGTTCCTACAATTTTCAACTACCTCAGCCCTCCAGAGATAACATGCATAAACTAGAAAGCTTTCATATATCTTCATAGTATTGTCTCTCAACTCTCAAAAATAGTAATCAAATGGCAATAGTAATAAAATTATAAGATATGTAGCTATTACTTCAGTCAAGTTTCTACCAGACCAGTAGAACTGGTAACACACACACCCACATACACACACACACATACACACACACACACTCACACACACATACACACACACATTTTTCTTTTCCTTTGAGTGTTTGTAAACAGGTCTAAAATTTACATGAAAGGCCACAGGCAGAAATAAAAAATGAAGAGAATCTGTGGATTCTATTTTTAAAAGACTTCAATTTTGTTCTTCTCATCCTGTACTGATTGAGCTAAGTACCACACTATGAGGAATAATCAGTACTTGGAGTCAATTTATTGAACACCTACCAAACACTCATACCATCATTTAGATCAGTAAGAAATAGAACAACCCTTTATAATTTATACAATTGGATGCATAAACTGCCACTTGAGTGCTAATAAGAAAAATACTTTCCTGATGGTGAAAGGACCTGTGGAAATCTGCATAAGCATACATTATGTGATTTAATCCTCACAGCAAGCAAGTCATTATGCACCCTTTAAAAGATAAAAATAATGGCTTTGAAAGACTATGACAATATTTCACAAAATTAGAGTAGGTAAGTAGTTCACGTAAATTTGAGTATCAAATGGTAGCAATATTTTTCAAAATTAGAGTAACTAGTAATTCAAGTGAACTTAATTCATGGTGGTGGCCAGATATTTCTAATTCTAAATAATTTATTTTCATTACCAAAATGATTATACATCACAGAAAAAATATTTGCATTCTTCTTAAGTTTAGGCATTCCAAAGTTTTCTAATGATTATCTAGTACAATCTTCGGGGAACAAATTAGTGAACTACATGAGCCAGCATGCCATATGTGATAGAATTTTTTTTTCTCAATTTGTCAAAACCTAGACATGTCTGGGAAAAATGGCCTCAAGTACGGTATTGTCTCCATCAGATTGTCCTGTGAGCATGTATATGAGGACTTTGGTAATTGCTAATTGAAGTGGGATGGCCTAACCAGCTGCAGGTGGTCCTATTTCTGAGCATGTAAATTGGGTAAACAAGGGAGTTGAACAATCAGGAAGAAGCAATACAGTAAGCGGCACTTCTCTGTGGTCTCTGCCCCAGCTTCTGCCTCCAGGGTCCTGCCTTGAGATTCTCCTCTGGCTTCCTTCAGTGATGGACTGAAATTTGTAAGCTGAAACAAATGCCCTGGCCAGTTGCTCATGGCTTTTCATTGGGGGCTTACCACAACAATAGAAAGCAAAATAGAACATCGTCAGAGTGGATGGAGTGTGTAGATTCTGAAACTTGACTCTTCCCAGTTCAATATGGCACAGGCATGTTCACCTCTGGAGATACCACCCCAGTTCCAGGTATGCAGTGGGTCTATGTTGTGCTATTAAGCAGTTTGGAACATACTGTTCTCAAACCTCATTTAAGTGCTCAGCCTCCTGAAAGAGCCAGCTGTTCATGCTTCTAGCACAAACCAAGAAGCTCTCTCCTAAAGAAGACACACAGCCTTCTCTGCCAAAAATTTTTTTGACTGTGAATGAGCTAAGTAAAGAGAGACATTTCATTGTACAGGCTGCTAAGCTAAACAAACATATATACTTTAAAGGTATCTTGACTTTAAATTTAGGTCTAAGGATAAGTATGTTGCTTTGGAAAAGAGGTTCTACTTTTGTTTCCACAGAAGATGAGAACCTGTGGATTTTGTCTCCTCCGGTAGCTAATGAGTTTGATGGAACAAGAGCCCCTGAATGGTCCCCATGAATGCTAAAATATACTTTGCCTAAAAATCAGCAGAAAGCAGTTTCAAGAAAGCTATACCCAAATTCCCTAAATGATTGTTTATAAATGTTTGTTTACATTTAAAGGTGGATATACTATAAAGATGAATACTTTGCATTGGTATGGATCTTCATTTATTGACACAAAGTTGAGGTCAATTTTGTTATATGCATATTTCTGCTTTTGAATAAGGTATTGTGTTTGTGGCACTCATTTAAAATTGCAATGTATAATTAAGAAATATAAGTTAATAGATAATCATCTATAATAGTCAAGCTTGTAGTCATGTTAGATAGGTTCTCTAGCTGTACAAAGATAAATTTCAGATGGATAGCTAGTCTTCAAACCTTCCAAAGACTAACAGAATATGGCATTTAAAATGTTTTCTGAGCTTTGAAATCTCTATGACAATGAGACACATCTTCTTCTGGCAGACTCGATCTACTTCAAGATGGTGATGGACATTGAAGAGGTTCCTTATGAAGATTGTTAGTCATTTGGTCAAGAAATTGATCTTGCCTGGACTGCTTGATGTTATGCTGTATAGACTGGACATATAGGACACACAGAAAAATGACTTCTGAACTTATCTAAAGGTAAGACAGTCTTTCAGGGTTCCTGATTCATGAAAGAGTCTGCCAGACATTCTGCAGGACACACAAAAAAAGTGTCTAAGAAACTGCCAATATAAGTGAAACTGCCTTTAAAATTTCCTGCTTCATGGAAAGTCTGCCAGATACTATGGGCCTATAGGCTGAAAATAAATGCCAAAAGATTACAGAAGAACTTAGGGTGATTGTCTAGGTAGTGAGATGTCTCTGTCAATTCTAGAGTTTTTTTAAGGTGCTTACAATGCACTTCCTGTTAACTGTTAATTCTCTATCCTTCTGGGGTCTTTGATGGAGTTGAGTAATAGTTATAGTTACTGTTTTCCTTGGTTATGATAAAAGATAAAATAGATATAAATAGGGGGCTGGAGAGATGGCTCAGTGGTTAAGAGCATTGCCTGCTCTTCCAAAGGTCCTGAGTTCAATTCCCAGCAACCACCTGGTGGCTCACAACCATCTGTAATGAGGTCTGGTGCCCTCTTCTGGCCTTCAGGCATACACACAGAAAGAATATTGTATAGTAAATAAATAAATATTTAAAAAAATTAAAAAAATAGATATAAATATTATTTCTTGCTTGATAACTGTTTCATTGTAAGTAATCTTACTATGTTAAAGTTAAAACCTTTTTTATTTAGACAGAAAAGGGGAGGTGATTTGGGATTCTGTATGCTGTGAATACCATTGACTAATAAAGAAGCTGCTTCGGTCCTATTGCAGCACAGACAAGGGCAAGGTGGGAATTCCAAGCATACAGAGGAGCAGAAAATAGGTGGAGTCAGAGAGATACCCCTAGTGGCTGAAGGAGACAGACACATGGGAACCTTACCAGTAAACCAAGAGCATCAAGGTAAAATACAAAATAATAGAAATTAGATAATTTAAGATGTAAAAGCTAGCTAGAAATATGCTTAAGCTATTGGCAGAATAGTATTGCAATTAATATAGTTTCTGTATGATTATTTCAGGTCTAGACAGATGGAATGAACAAGCAACCTCCACCTACAAGGATAGGCTCACTTGCCTGTGAAAGTCAGAAGTTACATTTAATTCTGAGCATGTGCTCCTCAGTGCATTAGAAAAGGAATTATGAAGATTTATCTGTGCTTGTTTTGTCCCTAACTGGAAATTAAGGAACAGAGACCAACTCCCCATCCGACCCCCCCCCCAAAAAAAAAAAAAAACTAGCAGAAGACTGTGAGGGTTGCCAGACAGAGGGCAAATTAGCAGAAGAGTATTCTGAAGAAGGAGGGGAGAAAAGATCCTGTGGGAAACCACAACAATGCATATTGTACTCCAAAGAAATGTCTTATATTTTGTCAATAACAAACCTTATAATTCCATGTAAAAATGGCAGGGTCAGTGTGGTTATTCTTAGCTAACTCATGATACACCACTTTTGTCTTTCATAGTAAGCATCTTTTAAAAGGATAATTGTAACGGCCACACAGATATCTTTCAGAAGTTCATAAGTATTCTGCAGTGTACAATAGTGTTTAAACTGACATTTTAGATCATTCTCTGAGATCAGTAAAGCTCATTAAAGTGAACAGTTATTTAAATATGGAGAGCAGTTTTATGAGGTGTAGATAAATAGACTAATAAGATGATACCATTTCAAGGCAAAAAGCCACATCCCTTTTATTGTTATTGCGAGGTCTAATGTGGGAACTTCTATTCAGATGGTTACATCTATTTAAGACAAACCAGTAACTGTTCCATGGTTAGTATTCTGTGTCAGAATGAAGTGTTAATAATTGTATTCATGGATTTAGTCTTAAATTAACTGTAGGAGATTACATTAAAAGTACTTATCAAAATTTCTGCATTCCAAGGGACTAAAAGCAAAGTGCAAATTCATTGTATTTTTGTTTCAAGAAAATCAATTATTCTTTTTCTCTAATTAAATACAATGGATAATATTTTGTTTTCTTAATGTGGAATGTTTCAAGAAAAATATTATTAAATGCAGTTCTGCTTTTATGTACCATATTATGTAATCTTTTCTATTTATACACACAGAGAGGAAAAAGAATAGAGACAGAGATAGAAATAAAGACATTGGTAGATAGACAGACAGACAGTTAAGATAGAGAATGAATAACTACCTAAGTCTAAATTGTTTTACTCCTGAGATCTATAATTCTTGTAACATAGTTAGATCTTTTATTTATTTTTGTCTGTCTCATTACATTGATTTTATAATGATAACCAAATAACTTAAATACATGAAATAAAATAATATGCATTTATTTAACATTTCACATAGATCCTATACTTTTCAAGAGTTTGTCATGGGTCAATTATCATATACCTTACATGTTACCTGTTAAATAAATTCTCACAGACTTTTTTAATATTTCCCTAATTTTATGAATTTAAAGTATGGAATTTGGGGGTATAAACCCAACTAAGAGACTTTTTCCAGGAAGTGTTGCCTTAAAAGAATTCAACCAACCAAACAAGAAACATGTGGACTGTTCTCAGAGTTCTATAGCCTACAATATGCTGTTAGGTTAATATACTATTCAGGAAACTTACTACTCTAAGACTTAATAAAATAAAATTAAATTAAAAAAAGCTCTTAACTGTTTCTTATTTCTTTGTATCTCACAAACAAATTTAACCAAGTTAAATCAGAAAATTAGTATGTTGATTTATATCATATGATTCTAATGTGGCTCACTAGCTTTTTTAATCTCCAAATACAATGGTGAGTACTTTAATTCTTTTCCAGAGTTTTTTGTTTGTTTGTTTTGTTTTTGTTTTTGTTTTTCGAGACAGGGTTTCTCTGTCTCTGTGGCTTTGGAGCCTGTCCTGGCACTAGCTCTGTAGACCAGGCTAGTCTTGAACTCACAGAGATCCGCCTGCCTCTGCCTCCTGCGCCACCATCGCCCGGCATTTTTCCAGAATTCTTTAATCATCTCTATCTTGCAGAAACCTTTCACTGGAATAGATTCATCACTTCTTCTGTGAAGAGCTGTGAGTCATTTAAATTAATCTGGGTATGATCATGCTTAATATTATATAACTAGTCCAAATAAGATCTATCTAGGTCATAGCAATCTCTTTCCTTATATATAATATAGCATTGTAAAACAATTCATAGAGAAAAAGTCCATTTAGAGCAGAATGTAGTTGGCAAACAACAGTCTGATTGTGGGTGTCATTATAAGTTACCTTACCAGCTGGTAAATTGTGGAGGTCCAAAAAATGAGCCTATTTTCACCTTATCTGATGGTCAGAGAGTTGGAGGTTGCTCAAAGTAGCTGACAAGTGTAGTTGCACATCGCAATTCAGGATGTGGATACTTGATTCTTTTGAAATTAAAATAGCTCATACAAGTACATCCAAGTACAGATAGTCAGGATATGCAAATATACTTCTGCTCTTTCTTTGGTAACTGTGAGGTCACCTGGGGAGTGGCTGCCTTCAGGATAAGTGGTCTAGGGCAGCTTCACTGCCTAAACAACAGAATGCTAATGATTTGATGTCTCAAAATATTAAAGCGATTAACTGTTTGAGTTGTCCTTTGTATCATGTTAATAAAGTTTTTTGTTACATTCCCCCCCCCCGTTAGATGGAGTATAAAAACATATGGAAAAATAAATGTGGGCAATCTCAGTATTCACGGGAATGCCCTCCCAGTATTATTCTATAATTTCTGCTTTGTTATGTTTCACGAGTATACATATTCTTTACTTATATTTCCAAATTCCCACACCACTATCCTGGTAAGAGGTATTTTTGTTGAGGCTGGTCCCAGACTGGTAAGCAAAGAGTTAATGGTTTTGTGGAGCAGCAGACATTCAGGGAGTAGTTCCTAACCAACAATGAGACTACCATCAAATAAGGCATCTAGTATAAATGTATTAAGTAAAGTAAAATATTAGCCAAAATTTTAAGAATCATATCCAACTTCAATAAGTCATTATATTTGTATTGGTATTATTCTTGCTTTAGTGTCTACAAGTATTGACTGATCAGAGAGTTATCTTTGAGGGAGTGGGGCTATTTCAATTTCTTAAAACAGTATAGTACCTTATGACTTTTGTGTGTATTTGTTTAACTGATGGTTAAAGACAGCACATACAACATTATAGCCTCTTTTACAACTCATAGTTCTCTGTGCCCAATGCGTTTAAAATGAGTAGACTATGTTTTAGGAAATCTTTTTTTTTCAGCTCATCCAAAAGCAGGGGTCTCTTTACTATTACACTTCATCACAAGATTGAATCAGCTTGGTTACATCTTCACACAGCAAAAGGGATTCTTAATTCTTACTATTTCAACCACATCTGCATCCTCTTCTTTTCATGAGATCTTGAACCCCTCAAAGCCATGTGTGATAGTTTGACCCAAGCTTTTCTCCTGTTAATTTCAACTTTGGTATTTGATTTTCTTCCATGAATAATAAATATTCTTCTTGTCATCTAGAATGACTAGTTTTTTTTTCCCTACAGAATTTTAGTTTACTTTGCACCAATCTGAGAGATGATTCATCATCTATGGCAGCCATACCTTTACAAAATAGAGTCTTAAATTGTGAGACTTAAATTGTGAGAATTGTGTGGCAATTCCTTAAAGAAACTCCCATTACATAATATCTTCTTTGTGTTCAATTTGTGTTTTAGTACAACTTTTTTTTTTCCCTAATGACGCTTCAGATGTATAAGTATGTAACTTTGGAAAAGAAATATTTGTTTCTGTTTTGTGTAATGCAGTGGGAAAAACTACCTGTTTTTGAATGTTTAGTGGAAAATGCACTCTACTTTTACTTATAGTTTTCATACAATCTGCAGGTGTCTTCACTTAGTTTAAAATACAGTCTTGCTATATTGTTTTTTCTTGTTTTGTTTATAGCTTACATCTATGGTGAAATCCTTCTGTATATGAGTTTCTTTTATTGGTTAATGAATAAAGAAGCTAATTTTGGCCTGTGGCGGGGCAGAATATAGCTAGACAGGGAAAACTAAATTTAATGCTGGAGAAAGAAGGCAGAGTCAAAGAGAAGCTAGGTAGTTTCTGCCGGAGACAGACACCAGACGGAATCCTACCTGTAGGCCACAACTACCTGATGATACACAGATTAATAGAAATGGGTTAATTTAAAAAGTAAGAGCTAGCTAGAAATATTCATAAGCTAATTGGCCAAGCAGTGTTTTAATTAATATAGTTTTATGTAATCATATCTGGAGCAAGCAGCCTCCACCAACAGAATGGTACCCACCGTCTAGGGCATGGATCCACATAAAAACCAAAAAACAAACAAATAAACAAACAAACAAAAAGAGGACTTGTAGATCCACAAGAATGGGAGCCATGCATGGCTTCCTAGTAGCCACATTTTTTCAGATAGGCTGAGTCTTTCACAAAACTTTTTTACTGATTAGCTAGGGTATCTGGCCAATAAGGTCCAGGTATCCTTCTGCATTCCCATCCCAAAGCTGGAATTCCAGTCACACACTTCCCTGTTTGGCTTTACCTGGGAGGTGAATGGGTGGGACTCAGGTCCTCCTACTTGTACATTAAGCATTTTATCCATTTTGCTGGCTTTTAACCTCAATTCTGCATTTTAATACAAATCCCTCACTTTGAATTCCTTCTTTCAGGTTTGAAATAATTTGAACATTTCATTCCATTTGTGTTATAACAACTAACACAATGATCCTATAAGTATAAAATATAAACAAGAAAATTTTAAAAGTTAATCATTAAATCAATTTCAGCCAGTAGTGGAAAGACTAAAAGCAATTATATTCTTAAAAGCTAGATGTCATTATCCCTGACTTCTTAGGAGGTAGAATTTGTTTTGACTTGACTAAAATTATTTATATCAACTATCATATTTATTACATGAAAAAGGTCACTAAATTCAAGCTATTATGATGTAGAAGAAAGGAACTATAATCAATATTCCATATCATTAACAGAATACAAATTCTATTTAAGCAGATAAATTTTAATTGAAGTAAGTCATATATATTTTATTCATTTATCTTTATTTGAATTTGTTTTAAAAGCTACGGTCAGGATAGGAAATTTTGGAAGTCTGGGATATGAGTGTGGATATAAGATAAGTAAGTGCTAGAGTGGGGTGAAGATAAAATCAAATCACATTGTATGAAATTCTATAAATGTTTAGAAAATGTTTTAAAAATAGTGCATAAAATGCCACATTTATGCTTTGGCCCATTTACTAAAATATTTTAAGGAATGTATGTTTTGTTATTATACTTTCTTCTCTAGTTACATATACCACTGAATGTATCATCACAACATAAAAATGAAATATGTTTGCATTTCATCTGTTAATGGTTCTTCACCGCCTGCCGAATGTCCATTGCATTTTAGCCTCCTTGGGTCCTTGAATCCATTTACTGATTTTACCCATATTACCTTATTCCTTTTCCTGTTGCTTTTCTACATAATTCTCATTTATTCATTCTACTTAATATGTGTGCTACAAAAGTGGTGCATAGAAATGAAAAAGGCTGCAAGCAAGTTTCAACTAACTGAGAGCGTGACAAGGAGACTTTTTTTTTTACCTTAAAGCCTTTTTCCTTGTCTTCTCTACTTATTAGGCTCCCAAGTTGTGTTTTAATATCTGAATGCGTTGACACACTGTCTAATCAGCAAGTGGTACTTTGTAGTTTAAACAATTCAGTTTGTGCTAACTGATCATATGGAACAGTCTTAAAAATTTTTTCTTCTGATTCAAAATGTTAACTTGAGAACACAGGCAACATTTTCCTTAAAGCACCAAAAATAAGAGGGAGAGGGACATTTATAAAATACAAATGTAAAATCCTGACAAAGAGATCAAAATGGATTCCCAAAAATATATAGATGGCATTTGCTAATACAAAGAACAGCAGACAATGCCATAATGAGGAGCCAGGGAGGAGAGCTGGGTCTCTGAGAGGCCAGGCTACTCAGGGAGGATAAAGGGATAAGGCAGGTTACAATGCTCACCTCAAATGAGGCAGCTCTCCAGGGCATCCCAGCCTCAGAACTTCCCATAGCTTTGGCTGAGGATTCTGTTGTAACTGCAATACACTCAGACATCTGAATATCTAGAAATGATGAAAAGAAGAAAGCTGTCAAACCAGAATTCTGTGTATGATAAGTGCATTTTAATAAAATAAAAATAAAAAGAAGAGTTCTATAACGTCTTTGAACTTTTATTGTTTTATTTTTTTGATAGACTAGGCAGTGCTGTATTTGAAGTAAGAAAACAGTTGGACTAATGATAATAAGTCTGATCTGTGATGAAAGATGCCACATTAAGCATGTAAAATGACGAACCAGCTTCAGTGAAGAATGCACATTTGTTTAGAGGAAGAAAGGAGAGACATTCTGTACCAAGTCCCTAACTCCATGGGCTTAACCTGGGTTCCAGTGAAGTCAATGTCATCAATGCAATAACCTGACACAGGTAGAAAATTCTACATGTATCCTGACCAAGGGGAATCAGAAAATTCTTTGCAGTGTCTCATAGATGTTGGAAGAATTAGGAATATTCTGGGAGAGAAAAGCTAGAAATAGCATCATCCTTCATCTGTCTCCCTCCATCCTGACATACTCTCACATCTGTGGGTGTGAAAAATAGTCTCAAATCACCTCAGAAAGTAAAAAGAAAGGACCCAAATTCAGGTCATTGCTTCTAGAGAGACAGTTTCCAGTTCAAATCCAGCCAAGAAATGTATAATTTAAACAAAACGATTGAACACCTATTGCCTACATATACCAGGGGTCAGAGTTTTACCAGCTCAGTCTTTCTATTTCCCATGTATGGCCAGACAACACCCAACGCACACTTGGAAAGCAAAAGCAGTAGATGACAGGCAGCTAATCAGAAGCTTTACCACTTACCAGCGACAGCCTCGCCATTAACTGCTCTACCAGCACCACTGTTTTTCTCCCATGAGTCAACACAGCTTCTGGTTCTTGATATATGTAGTTCCTGTGAAGAGAGGTGGCCATTTGCCGCTCATCCAGGAAGACAACAGATCACAGTCACTCTCTGTCTCCCACCTTTGGCACCCAGGTATTGTGATGCATTCCCCCAAACCCTAGATCCTTTTTCATTACATTCACCTTCTTCAGGAGGTTTACTACAGTAAAACTATTGTGCACAAAGTTATCTGCTAAGCAGGTATGTCAAACATTGCGGATACCCTTGTTAAATCTATGTATGCGAGGGATCGAGGAAGAAGTTGTGTATGTTATAAGGATGCACTATGTCCATATAGGGTTGAGATTTGGAGCATGACAAGATCTTCCAATGAATCTAATTTGTAGTTACTTTGTGGTCCAGGACACAAATGGCATGGCATTTTGGGGGCACTTTCTTTTCATTTTTTTTTTTCCTCTTTATTTTCCCTTAGGTGAGAACACATGGGACTGATGGAAACAGTTCTTTCATTCAGTGTGTAACAATGGAGGGAATGTCACCTGAAAATACTTTGTCATTGGTGCAACTTGGGTTGGCCGATGCTACTTCTTGAACGGCATAAATTATGAAATAGAAGGGTGATACAGCTTTCTACGTTGTTGAATGTATTATACTGTTTTTTTTTTTTTTTGAATCCCCCAAGGAGATTTCTGGGATTTGGCGGAATGCCCTGATGTCTGCAATTGAAGTGACTCATTTGAAAAGCATTTCCTGGCAATGAAACGAGCACCTAGCTGAGAACAAAGGCCTGAGCATAGGAGATAAGTGTCCGCAGTTAGAATTGTCCATCACAAGCATGGTGCTGTTAGAGCAATCAAGCGTCAGGGCCAGATGAAGGCAATAGCAATCTCTTGTTCCATTACAATGCTAGTGCATTTGTGTGGATCCAGAAACTGACGCAGTGTTTCACAAGGGAGGCTAATAAGGTCCCTTCTTCCTATTTGATGATGCGGTATTGCTTCTTTAGCCATGCACAACATATCGCTCAATCCTGACATCAGCAGTTGATGAAAGAGAATGCAAAGCAACCCAGAGCAGGAAGAGATCAATGTGCTATCAGAGGTGCTTCGAAGAAGAGATATGATTGCTGGGTAGTGGTCGTGCATGCCTTTCATCCCAGCATTTGGAGGACAGGGGCAGCCTGGTCTACAAAAGCTAGTTCCAGGACAGGTTCCAAAGCTACAGAGAAACTTTGTCTAAAAAACAACAGCAGCAACAACAACAATAGATATGAGAAATTATCATCTTAATTAGGCAGAATTTTATACACTTAAAAAAACAACAATAGCAAAATCAAAAACTGGTTATATCCTTTGTAGAAGAGATGACAGATTTGGATTAAAAAATGACTACAATCGTGGATGTGCCTGGTGGCTCTTTCAGTGGTTAATGACTAGAAGAAATCTAAACAGATAGAAGCTGAAGTTAGGAGAATTAAAGAAAAAAATTAATGGAAATACCTCAAAAGTATATTTTCTATTAGTACATGTCAGAAAGTATTTTACACATTGATCCAGAGTGCTTGGAACCAAAAATGAATTTTGTACTTTTTATATCAGCAACTTTTCCTATGCATAAGGAGATATGGAATATAATTCTAAACATAAAATTCACTTAAGTCTCACAGTCAATACCTTTGTACTTGATGGGACACTGAGTTGACTGTGTCTACGTTTGACTATGATACATCATAAGAGAAAGGGCTAAACATTTTCTGCTTGTGACATCAGTCTAACAATCAAAACCTTTTGATTTTTGAAATATTTTAGATTGGAAATGCTTAACTCATTCTCCAGAAAATTAGAAATTTCTAAAATAATCTGATAAAATAAAAGTATAATGAATCAATGAAACTTCCTATAATGATCTGTGATATCATTTTATCTACATACTATACTTTGTTAGCTCGATGATTAATTTATTCTAAGTATTTTGAATGTTGATTTCTGTATAAATTATAAATAACATAATTTTGCATGCATATATATAATACTAACAGTAAGTAATGAAATGTTCCCAATTAGAAACTTTAAAGCAAAAATTTTAATCAAAATAAACTATATGGCTTAGAAGACACCATGACTATTGTACTGATTTAAATTATATCTACTTATGTATGAATAATTAATAATAGTTTTTTTCATAAAATCAAAACCTTACAGTTACATAATTCTGTAGTAAGAGCCAATTTTGCAATTATAAAACCTCAACAATGCGTTACTCCTACAAGACTTGAACAATAACTATACCAGGTGACATGTCAATGTTGATGGGAGAAATCTCACAAGGTCCTACACTGGATTAAGAAATACAAACAATTTAATGAGAGGAAGACTGAGTCTTTTTCCTAATTAGTTATCTAATCCCAAATGTTCAGCCCTAAAGTTATTTACATATAAGCAGAGCTGTAATTATCAATTTATACATGTATGTACATGTGACAATAACAAGTAGAAAAAAATAATGGAAGATCGAAAGAATATATTCTTAAAATTAGAAATGGGAAATATTTGCTGTATTTGGTCTACATTAGTGTAGTTTCCTAAATTATTTTTATTTGTTTAATTTATTTATTTTATATCGTGACCTCAGTCTCCCCTCCCTCCTCTCTTCCCACCCCCTTTCCCCACTGCCCCTCGGCCCCTCCTTCTCCCCTCAATTCACTTCTGCTCTGTTTCTGATTTTTTTTTTTTTTTAAAAAAAGGCAGGCCTCCCATGGCTATCAATAAAACATTGGCATATCAAGTTGCTCTAACACAAAACATTTCCCTTTGTATTAAGACTGGGCAAGGCAACCCAGTACAAGAAATAGTTTTCCCAGAGTTTGCCCTGTAAAGGCATTTGGGACAGTACCTGCTCCCATTGCTGAGTCCCACAAGAAGACCAAGCTATACTCCTGTCTGTCTGTCTGTCTGTCTGTCTATCTATCTATCTATCTATCTATCTATCATCTATCTATCATCTATCTATCTATCTATCTATCATCTTTCTATCAATACATCTTGGGACCTTCTTGTTGCTTAGCCTCCCTGAGTCTGTCAATGGTAGCATGGTTATCCTATACTTTATAGCTAATATTGACTTATTAAGGAGTATATACGGTGTTTGTCTTTCTAAAAGTGGGTTATTTCATTCAGGATTTTTTTTCTGGTTTTATCCATTTGTCTTCATATTTCCTGATATCATTATTTTTAACAGCTGAGTACTACTCCATTGTGAAAAATGCACATTTTCTTTTCTTTTTAATTTTTTTCATTTGTTCTTTGTGTCTTTTACATCATGCATCTTGATCCCATTCATTTCCTTATTCCTTTGTATCTCTCCCTCTGCCCTTGTAACCTTCTTGAACACCCCCCAGAAAAAGAATTTAAGAGAAAAAAATATCAATCTGGTGATCCAAACTGTAGTGTACCACAGTGAGTCACGAAGTAATCCACATATTTTTACTTACACGGGCTCGTTGTAAGGAATTCATTGACCTGGTTCGAGGCTTCTGGTTTCTGCTACCCTATTGATGTTGAGCCCTCACTGGGACTCTTTTTTTGATATCCTGTTGCTGTCCTGAGTCATGGAGGTCTTGCAACTTTGGAACTGCAGGACTGGCCCCTTCATGTACTCCAGCAGATCATAGATTGGGTGGAACAACTCGTAACCCTGGTCCTAGGGTTAGGTAGGTATAAAGGTTGGTCCATTCACCAGCGCCCCCTATACTCACTAGAGTGAGCTCTTCAGCATTGCCCTGGCTTGTTAATCTCTGGCAGCAATGAGATGAGCAAGGTGTGAGACCAGTTCCACTAGCAGGCGGGTCACTCATCCTTTCTTGCATGTGTGGCCTGGGCATGCTCTGTCGAAGTCTTCTGGGTTTGGAGGCAGGGTCCAACCCAGGGAGCAGGAACAGGCCGGGTTGATGTGGACTTGGGTAAGGGTCATTGTGACAGAATAAGCAAAGGGCTTCAGTTCTCCCATCAGTTGGATCAGAACTCACCTGTTCTGGCTGCTGTGCTATGCGCCTCAGTGACAGCAGTCTAGTTTCCTAAATTTTAAGCCATGGGAACCATTTTCAATTATGAAATAAAAAGTGGAAAGTGTATTTGAAGAAGTCTGAACAGTACTGTTCTGGGAAGATGAATATGCTTTTTTTTTTTTTTTCCAGACTACGCTATGATCTGCTTGCCTTGAATCGCGTAAAACCATCATTTCTTCCCCAATAACCAAAATAACTAACATGTAAATTGATATTTTCATGCCACAAATCACGGACTGTTAGTAGCATGAACTACAGATTTGGTGGGGGTGGGGTGGGGGAAGTACAGAATGTTAGATGAAGAACATTTCCTTATAAACCATTCACTAAATTATGAGAAGTCCTGGCCAGATGAAGTGAGTACTTTTAGCGGGAGAATATAGAACCTATGGGCTTTGATAGAAAAATCTTTTGTGCACTAAGTTAAATTCATAAAGTTCTAGTAAAAATATCTAAAACCAACAAGTTTTTAATATACATTATTTTTGTGGACAATTAGGGTGATTTTTATACAGATATCTATAAGCTAGGCTATGGAGTTCTCTGAGTATATGCCTAGGACCAAAACACATATGTCATATGATAGGCTTATTTTTATTTTTTTTGAGAAATCTCCAAGTCTATTTCTACAATGACTTTTTTATGTGAAGCTCCTCCCCACCACCACCACCACAGTGAATTAAAGTTCTTTTCTTTCCACACCTCTTCAACATTTGCTGTCAGATTTTTTTTGATGATGCCCATTATCGTTGGGTGAAATGGTATCTAGAAATAGTTGATACTGACGTTTTTGTAGTGGATAGGGACACTGAATGATTTTAAAAATAGGATTGACGGCTTGCAATTTTTTGAAAACTCCCTTAAGTTCATGTGCACATTTGTTGGTTGCGAGTTTGTTTCCTTGGTATTTAATTTCTGTAATTCTTTGTAAATCCTAGATATTAGCTCCTTGTCTATAGAGTGTAGCTGCTAAAGCTTGTCTCCTGTTCTGTGGACTGTCTCTTAACTCTGCCTATTATTTCTTTTGCTGTAAGGAACGTTTCTATTGTGATGAAGTCCCATTTGTTGATTCTGGGCTTTAATTTCTGTGCTGGTGATTTTCTATTAAAAAGTTCTTGCTTGTCACAATAGCTCGAAGGCTAAACCACTTAGCTTAAAGAAGAATAACTTTGAGAAATTTGCACTAAAATGGGTGTGCATAGGACATAAAATATTAAGTGAGGCCACACAATCTCAGAGAGGGAACAAAAAACCATGTTTTCTCTAATATGTGGAGTTTATTCAATAATATATGTGTGTCTGTAAAAATGCACGTGTGTACAGTATAACATGAAAATAATACACTAATAAATGTCGACGTTAATCGATGAGGAATCACTGAATGCAAGTAATGAATATGAATTTTGAAAGAACGTTTATTTTTTTTCTAGCTCTACTTCTGCCATAGAATTTACTCTTTAGTGGGGCATGAATAATTATGCATGCTTAGAATTTGAGCATGAGGAGAATCACACCACTTTGAAATGCAACTGTGAAATGTAAAGTGTCTATTGTAAATTGTATTTCATGGTATTCTTTAGGCATCGATAAGAAATGCACTGACTACAATTGGTTTTATTTATAGGAAGTATTTACCCACCAAAAGAAGCAGTGTTAAATAATTAACAAGTATTCTTTATCTTATCAATAACTGTGCAGTTGCTTGTAAAGATCTGCAATTTTACAATGCTGAGCACAACGAGGAGTAATGTGCTACTCAGTTTTGCATCCTGACAGCATTGGCCTTCCATAATACAGAAGCCCCATAGCTTTGGGCCAGTGGTGAAGCCAAGGTCATGTTTGTAGCATTTAGATGTTTGGAAGAATTCGACTCTTCACCTGATCATCTATCTGTTACAGAGAAAAGAGAGGGGTGAGGGTCCCCAGCACCCTTTAAAGTCACAGAAATTACTTAAAGCACAGCAAACGATTAATTGTGTCTTCTTACTACTTTGCCTTCTGATGTGCTGGAGGTAAGGCACTGAATATAGTGGAGCGGGTTGTCTATAAATTATTATATATATTGTAAATTAACTATAGGTTTATAACCCATAGATAAGGTGGGTAACTAACTTTCCTTAAACTGTGTATTTTAATAACTCAAAGTCCATCTTTTTATAAATAATATACGAATTGTGAGACATTGTGATGACAATTCTGAGTTCTTAAAACATTAAATTTAACTTTGATAAACTTGTGTATCCATGAATTATAACTGTTAAAGAAAACATTATTTAATAGCTGGACACAGTATTTATGCTTTCATGTCTGCTGGTTCCTTTTTACTTTAATTGATGGCTTGATTTCACTTATTTTTCAAAGAGACATTTAGTAATAGAATTGCATCTCTTGACACAGGCCAAAACATAAATCAAAATTTTTGCCCATAAATTTTGAATTAGTGGTGAAGGTAACATTTAACAAAGAGAAAGTATGAATGCATTTCATAATTACAGCAACAGAAAAGCCTAATGATATTTGATAATTATGTTGTCATTGCTTTCATTGGTCTGAATGCTGACTGACACAAGACACGTATAAATTATTTTTAAGCAATTAGCCTTTCATTTTACAACTATCAACATGTTTTTGCCATGAGCACACTCTTCAAAGAGTTCACTGTGTTCTGTCAAACTTGACACTTGCCTCTAATAATAATTTTATAACAGAAGTCACTGAGCAAAAAAGAAAAATTAGCCTTATATAACTAAAAAAGGAAACTATGCAATTGTGTAACCAATTCTTATACTCATATTTAAACAAAATATTATAAGTTCATAACTTGATAACAAGCTCTGAAAATAGAATATTCATCATTTAGTATCTTATTTCATATATATCTTTTCTCAAGTACTCTAAAACAAGTACTCTGTGACAAATTTTCATTTTTTTTTTTTGTTCTCTCATATATCACATTGCAACCTCAGTTTTCCCTCCTACATCTCTTCCCAGTCTCCTCCCCACCTCAATCCACTCCTTCTCTATTTCCCTTCAATAGGACAAGCCTCCTAGGAATATCAATCGAATATGGAATAACCAGTTGCAGTAAGACTAGGTACCTCCCCTCATAAAAGGCTGGATGAGGCAACCCAGCAGGAGGAAAAGAGCTCCAAAGGCAGGCAAGAAAGTCAGAGATAGTCGCAAGTCCCACCGTTAGGAGTGCTCCAAGAAAATCAAGTTAAACAGCAATAACATACGTGTAGAGTCACCTAAGGGTGACTCATGTAGGTTCATTGATTCTGTGGGTTTTCTTTAGTGGTCTTGACCCCTCTGGTTCCTACAATCTTTTCTTCGCCTCTTCCACAGGATTCCCCAAGCTCTGCCCTGTGTTTGGCTGTGGAGTTTTGAATTTGCATTTTTCAGTGGCTGGATGAAGCTTCTCTAACGAGGATTACGCTAGGCTCCAGTTATCAATAGGAATAATTTCACTATTTTTTTCCAAATCATGTTTTATTCTATTCTAGGTCTCTGGGCTCTCCATGCCCTGAATCCTGAACTTCCAGATAATGTTGGGGCTTTATCAAACGTACAGTAGAAGTTGAAAATGGGCCTTTTGTATTACTCTAACAGATGATGACATAAATAACATGAGTATTCCAGTTTTCTTCATTGTAACAGGTATTGCCTTGTCTATACTACTGTGACAGACATGAATGCATATTATCTCCCTTATTCTTAATTATCTTTCATTTTCGTTGTAGGGGGAGGGATAATATCAAGGCCAACTAAGTGGTTATATTCCAATTAACTCAAAAATTAACAGAGTTAAAATTTGAGTACAAATATAACTTGCTCAAATTAAATTTCCCAATAAATTATAATAATAGCATTCCAAAAATGAATACCAAATAAATCCTGATAAAGCATGACTTTACATACTATACTAGCAATATCTAAATCAATATGAGTACAGTAAGGTAAAGCATATTTAAATCACTAAATGTATAATTCTGGGATCTTTCTCTATTTCATAACTAAATACTTTTAGGACCAGGAAGAATAACCTTATTTCTGCTACTATTATTTATTCAATTTCAGTTCCCTTCATTCCTTTATTTTCTCTGGTAGGATGAGGGCCATTTACCGTGGGTACGAGATTTTCACCCCACTGAAGATGAGTCACACCAAGAGGAATATTAATTCAACAGATTGCTTGGGTTTTGGAGTATAAATAAATGAATTGGTTGCAGAGGAGTCCAAGTGGCAAAGACTTAGGCTGATGAGATCAGCCTCACAGCTGTTTTCCTTGCAAGAGAAGCCGTCGTAAATACAGGGATCAAAACTGAAGCGTGAGTGTCCTGTATGTAATAAGGCACATTTAATTATCCATCACGAATATGCCCTAGTTCTTGGCATATGTTGCAGATGATTTTTCAGAAAAGTTGTTTTATATAAAGAAAATCATTTTGTGCTTTTATCACATCAAAAATATAATGTGAACTGTCTTCTAATGTCTTGTGAGTAGGAAACTGAGTTTCTATATTTCCAGATGAATCTTAAACTTCAAATTTTGAGCACAATTGGAGGAAAAAAGGCATTTTTGGTACTGAACATTTTTATTTGTGTTTTCTGGGACACAATTTGTTAAATTATGGAGGCAGCGTATCTAAAAATAATGTTTCCCACAAAATTATAATGACTGTATTTTCTGAATGATTCAAGGCTGGCTTTCACATTTGTGAATGAGGCACTGAAATATCTGACCTGGAGAAGGGGTGGAGATGAGCAAAAACTGACAAAACATAAAACAACAACTGCAGCAAAAAAGGAAATAAGGTTCAAAAATAAAATAAAAATAACAAAGAAGAAAAAAGTTTATCTTTCTTTGTGATAACTGGAAGCACAGACAATAAAGCTTTTCAGTCATGACTCTGAAGCCACCTGTCAGTTCTTGAAGGTATAAGATCTGCTATACCATCTACCGTTCACACTCCACATATCTGCTCTATCATGTACTGTTCACACTTCACACATCTATCCCATCTACCACACACACTCCACACATCTGCTGTACCATCTACAGTTCATATTCCACACATTTGCTGTACCATCCACTGTTCACACTCCAAACATCTGCTATACCATCTACTGCCCATACTCCACACATCTGCTATACCATCCACTGTTCACATTCCACACATCTGCTATACCATCTACTGCACACACTCCACACATCTGCTATACCATATACTGTTCACACTCCACACATCTGCTACACCATGTGCCGCTCACACTCCACACATCTGCTATACCATCTACTGCTCACACACCACACAGCACTATACCATCTACCGCAACACTCTACACATATGCTATACTTATCTGGTCCTTGCTCTCTCTTCCACACAATCACTGTCATAATAACTGGTATTTACTTGGTGGATTTCTTTACCATGACTAGAAACCCTGACCGTGGTTTGTGCAGCACCTTTCTGTGTGATGTCACATAGTCACTTATTTATTAATTGGGAAGAATAAATAAATTGTTTTCACTTTTAACATGATTTATACACATTAATTCTGTTTGACTTCAAGTTATTTAAAAAAAAAACATTACTGCTCTACTATTTCATTGGCTTGAAAATACCTGAGGAATATAATAAAACAAAACAAAAGGAAATAAAAATTGCTCAATTGATTTGAAAAGTCTTGAATTTTTCATAGTTACTCTTTAGTGTTATTCATTATAAAATGAATATTTTGTTTAAGCTGCAGCACCAAATTGTTTTTTAAATATAGTTTAAATTTAAATAGAATTATTTCACTTTACCCTTTCATTTTCCTCCCTCTAGCCCCTTCTCGGTCCCTACCCTTCAACAACTTTTAAATTGATAGTCTCATTTTCTTCAGTCTCTCTCGCTATATATATGTATATAAACATGCAAACATACATACATACATGTATGTACAGAAAAATATATAGAAACAATTTATCTAGTCCATATCTGTTGTTTGTCTATATCTGATTTCAAGACTGATCACTCTTCAATAGACAACCAATAAGGGGACCCATCACTGCCAAAGGCTATATCTCCCAGCAGTGATTAACTGCTTGTAGTTCGTTGTGTAGGGGTAGGCCTTTCTTGCAGCAGTGTGTCTTTGTTCTTTTAACTGGTGTGCCAGGCACCTTTTCTTCTGATTTCTGTGGCCTGCTCTTGAACAGGTGAAGTCAGTTGGAAATGGGAGAAGGGATGTCTGGGAGAAGGGTAATGAGGTGGCGGGGGGGTGTTGAGAACTACAATGGGACTTTATAAACAGAATCTTGGTGTGGGACACTTCAGTTGCCAGGCTGGTCCCTCACCTCTTCCCCTAACTGGTGTGGCCTGCTTCTGCTGAGCATAGAACAAATTTTCCTATTTTGAAACATTTTTTTACTCAGATGTATCTGTTCATAATTTTAATTTACCTTAGTAGCACTCCAAACAATTCAAACACTAATTATATTTAAACACTATTAATTTAAGCTGTATATTTCATGAGGACATTCAGCTGATATTAAGGTCTACTACTATTTTCTAAATTCTTATGTTGAAAGTAGCACTATGGAACCTCAGGTAAAAAAGGATGGAGTTTAAGATTTATCAACTTCACACTGCACTTACATAAACATTTTTCTTAACTATTGCATATATATCATCATCCGTGAAAAGGAACTGAAAACAGCAATAAAATGTATTCTCCAACCATGACAAGAGAAGGTTACTTATATTGTATAAAGAAATACCTGCAATTTCCATAAAATCCATTTATATAAGTTACTACTACAAAGACAATTGACAGCAAATTTGTTTTAAATTATTTTAAAAGCCTTATTTTCATGGGCAGAACAAATTTCCAAGACTCTAAGAAGATGAGTAATAATGTCATTCTAATTTAAAAAAATAAAATGTACAATCTGATTTATTGTCCCCAGAGAGTATACAAATACTGTTAAATCACTTTGTTTCCCCGCTTACTAGAAAGTCATGACTATCATATAGCAAAGTCTCACTTCTATGGCCTGTCAGAAAGAATTAAAACAAAAATAATAAGAATTGTATGAACTTTCAATCTGATTATTTTCTGATTGTTGTAGTAATGGAAGTTAGACTAACATAACATTTTCTATGGAAGTATTGTATAACTTGATTTAATCGCCAAATAAAATTGGGGAAATTTATTGTAAATATTTTATTGTATCAAAAGAGACTTAGAAAGGGTGAAATTTTAGCAGACTTTTTTGTAATTCAGTATCCATCCTTTTAGAAGATTAGCAGTGGTGTTGTAGATTGATGTATTAAATGTGAGCATATAGGCCCTTTGGGCAGCCATTGACAGACCATTAACTACCATGAACTATAACAAACCTAAGTTCTGCCGGAACTTCTTAGTGTTCAAGTTGGCTAACTTTAGACTTTAAATGTTCTTTCTCTTAGACTCTCAGAAACTTATGCAAATATATTAAAATTAATATAGATAGTAAATAGACTTATGTAAAGGATCTTTGAGCTTTGAGATTGATCTTGGCTGGATGTACTATTTTTTAAATATAATATAGTACATGAAGACATAGAAACTGTAAAGACTGCTGCCTATTGAACACAGATGACTATAGGTTTGTTCAGTAGTTCTTATAGTTAAGAAATTGGAACCAGATGGAAAAGCAACATTTGTATATACACATGTTCACAAAGGCAGGTGCATGGGAATGTGCTCTGCTTATAATTGCTAACACACACCCTTAATACCTGTGGCCATATTAGTTACCATAGAAACTGGGTGGTGCACACCTTTAATCCCAGCCCTAGAGGGGATTATAGAGCAGGAGGAAACCGTTCTCAGTAACAGTGTCACTCCAAAATTCTTGAAGGCAGCATCACCACTTCAGACGGAGGTCGAGATAAGAGCCAATGACTAGCTGCTTTGCTTTTCAGACTTTTAAACTGAACCCCAATTTCTCTCTCTGACTGTTTATTAATCAGGTTTTAAGAGTCAAGAGCTAAAGAGAATGGAATAATTTAAGTTTAAAAAAAGCAGGCTGCTTACAAGCCAAGATAAGGCCTGGCATTCATAAGTAAGAATAAATCTCCATGCATTTATTTAGGAGTTGGATGGCAGTCCCCAAAGAGTTAAAAAAACAAAAACAAAAACAAAACAAAACAACTATACTTCCTGAGTTTGTTTAAACCACTTTTTGAAAGCTATTGATAAGTTAGTTCAGTGGTTAAGCACTTGTCAGGGACGTATAAGATTTGGCACTACAAAATAAAACAATAATTGAGAAATCTATAAATGAAGTTGAAATATTGGAATGAAATGTTTTATTTATGTAAAGACTGTACTTTGGTCTAAACATAAAAAAGCTAGGATTGACTTTCTCTGGGAAATTGTTTTGAATGACCTGACACCACTGACTGAGAAGAAATATTGAGGAAGGTTCCATGGTGAGTCTTCAATATTTATGTAATTGAAATCTCATTTTATTTTTAAAATAAATATTACTTAAGATAATTTTAGCAATATGACTTTCATATGCATTAAATTGAATCTGATTCGGTTATCTAAAGACACACTAAGACATTTAATCTAAAACTTTAAACAAAATAATTATGTAGGACACTGTAATAGGAAGCAAGTTGGACAAAGGAGATTAAAGAAGAACAAAAATGAATAAAGAAGATTAGATTCAGATTTCTTGTTTTGAAAAAGAAAAAAGGAGAATATAGATTGATAGGACATAAAAATAGATTATTAAATTTACTCTAAAAAGAAAAGGGGGCAGAGAAATAAGATAAAATGATGTATTATTGAATCTACATTTATACCAAAAAAGCAAGTACTAGTTTTAAATACTTTACATTATATGGAGTTTTGTATATTTATACAAATTTAAGATTAATTTTATTAGAACATACTGTACATGCATTTTTAATCTTGTTCAAGGTATTGTACCTACGCAACTTATTTAACAATGTAATGCAAATTTTGAGCCCTTGAAAGCTATTATTACTAACTATTTAGGGTAATAAGGAAATGCAGGTTAGCAATTAGTCACCTGTTAGAATCAAACTTCTTGTCACATTAGGTATGCTTTCAAGGTCAAACAGAGATATAATTTAGATAGACAGGTCATCTTCAAACGCCTCAGATATCTACAGAATATGTATGACATTTAAGATGTTTTAATAGCCTATGTTCTTTTATTTATTTTTTTATGACAATGAGACATGTCTGGTCTTGGCAATACCAATCTACTATAGAGAATGTGATGGGCATTGATGAAACTTCACATGGAGTTTATTTTCTTTGTGGCAAAATTTAGCCACTGAACAAGAAAGTGCTCTTCGACTGCTTGACAGTATGTTGTATAAACTGGACAAGCAAGACTCACAGGAAAATGACTGTTGAACTTGCCAAAACAAGGTGGGGAAAGTCTTTCAGGGTTCTGGTGTCATGGAAGAGTCTGCATAGTATTCTTCAAGGCATGGAAAAAAATCAACTGACAATTTTTGGCAGAGTAGGCAGGATAAGTCTTTCAGATTTCCTGCTCCACTAAGAAATATGTCAGATACTTAGGGCTGTAGGCTGAAGGTGGATTCACCAACATTAAAGAAGACTTTAGGTGGCCGTCCAGGAAACCAGAGATCTCTGTCATTTCTAGAGTTTTGGAAATTGCTGACAATCCACTTCCAGTTTACTTAGATAATATTATATCCTTTTGGAGTATTTGATAGAATTCAAGACTAGATAGTTACAGTTTTCCCTAATTATGATAAAAATAAATTAGATAAAAACTTTAGACTCACAAAGATAGAATAGATGATAGAGTATTTTATTTAATTTTGCCAAATATAAATAGATCAAATATAGCAATTGTAATTCTTGCTTGATAACTGTTTTATTACATGTAATTTTATTATGTTAAAATTAATACCTTCCTTTTTAATTAGACAAAAATTGCCAAAACAAGGTGGAGACAAAAAGGGGAGATTATGTGGGATAACCTTCTATATGCTGTGAACATGTGTTGTTTTTATTGGTTGATGAATAAACGTGTTTTGGTCCATTGCAAGGCAAAATTGAGCCATGCAGGAAAACCATGGATACAAAGCAAAAAAACGTGGAGTCAGGGAGATGCCATCTATTTGCTGAAGGAGTAACATGCCACAACATCACTGTTGAGCCACAACAATGTGGCAATACACAGATTAGTAGAAATGGATTAATTTAATTGTGAGAGCTAATCAGTAATATGCCTAAGCCATTGTCCAAACAATTATAATTAATATTAGCCTTTGAGTGGTTATTTCATAAGTGGCTGTGGGACCACCTGGAGAGAGAGAAACTGGTTCAGTGGACTGGATAAGACTAAAAATACTTCTAACAATAATGGCACTATAGGTCACAGAGACCTCCAGAAGTCTACAAGGTATTGCTATTGCTTTTGGTTAACAACAAGAACTTGATAATAAGAACTTATTGCTGAAAACACCAAACACTTTGCCCACAGGATTTGGAGAAATTAAGTTGAGTACTGATGTGGAAGCCTCCTCTTTGATGCCTGGCTTTCATGATGCAAAATGGTGGTATATAGTCTGCAGGAGAAGAAAGGTCATTGCACTCTTACCCAGTTATAAACCCTGAGAGTGACAATAATGACTGCCTTGGCAAGACATGCCCATTGGTACAGTAAGAGAAGCCAATAATTTTCTGATTTGATTTAAGAATGAATCCTCATTTCCTATACCTGGTACTGTAAAGCTGACTAAGAATCCTTAGCTAGAGAAGAACCTAATTTTATTATTTTTGATACATGGTCATAGCATCAGTACCATAGATTAGTTCAGTACTCAACTTAATCAGAGAATCTTCTTTATTTGGTAGAAAATGTTAATGGAAACACTCAACCAGTCAAAGTGCAAATAAAAGATCAATGTAGAGAGGTAAGCCCCAAATGGAATGGGATCTGTGATATGTCTTTTGCTTAAGGCAAAGGGGAGATTGTGGTTGTTGGAAGAAGATTATAAGTATTAAGGGGTAGAGAGGACTACTTTTGAAGGGTATCTTTTGAAAATAACAGGGTAACTGCATTTGTGAACTCACAGCCTCTGTCGTTTCCTTTTTATGATCAAATTCATCAATGTCACAACATGGATAGGAGAGGACTGAGTAGAGCTAGCTAAGAGCTATTGGTAATTGATGGCTGTTGAGCAAGGGAGAGACAGTTTTCTTCAAGGATGTGGCTTTTAGGCTGTCTATGATACACTAGATAACTATACCCCTGTAAGCATAATAGAAGTTCTAATATAACCTGATGGATTATGAAAAAATATAAAAAGCAAACAAAATAATCGAGCACTGGGGCTGTGAGAGACGTGGGGTATTGCAGGCAGCACAGGAAAAAATGAGAATATGATCAAAACAGGTATATATGTGTGAGATTATCAAGTAATAATTAATAGAGATATTAAATGACTCATAATGTGATTACCTCTTCCATCTTTTATGAATTCTTCAGGCAACATTCTCATAATGTCATCTTAAAAATAAAATACTGTTTGGTGCTATGGAGTTAGTTTATTTGGTAAAATGATTACCACATTTGTGGCAACAACAAAAACTTGAGTTCCCAGAACCCACATTAAGAAACATCAGATATGGATGGTAACATGGACCTCTGTCCCAAGTGCTGGATTCTTTAACATAGGAATATGTGAATAACTCTCTGGAGATCCAGCTTAGTGTGACGAATTTGAGGTAAGTTAGAGGCTATGTCTCAAAGAAAAACATAAAAGCCAAGCAAAATTAAACACGGAAACTAATGTGGATGGAACCTAAGAAATGATGACAGCATTTGTTGTCAGGTTTCTACATCAGGGTTCATGAACATACACATACACCCAAACATAAATAATGTTAGTAATTCTATGGACATTAGTTTAGTTACAAGTTCAGTTTCTAAACCACAAAACAAAACAAAAAACAAACAACAATAATAACAACAACCAAACAAAACAAGGAAATAAGGACTGTACTATAGTTGGGTAGTGCTGATGCATTTCTTAACTACCAGAACTGAGGAAGCAGAGACAGATGGATCGCTGCCCTACAGCTGAGTACAGCCTAGTCTACAGAGTGAGTTCTCTGACTGCCAAGGCTATACAGAGAAACCCTGCCTCTCTTAAAAAAACAAAGAGGGAGAGAGAGAAACAGAGAGACAGACATACACACAGATACAGAGAGAGAGAGAGAGAGAGAGAGAGAGAGAGAGAGAGAGAGAGAGAGAGAGAGAGAGAGAGAGAGAGAG